>NW_027633102.1:2364660-2374660 GCF_053919585.1 Euprymna scolopes
GCCCCCGGGTCGGTGTGCGGGCCTCCAGAGCTCGATAAAGTAGTGGTGTCGCTAGCGGTCGAGAAGGCACTTTTCGACGCCTACTGCCACCCCCACATGGCGGTAGGCGCAAAACTGGAAAATCGCCGACCAGAAATGTCGCTTCGTATAATCGACGTTTTTTTTGACCACCATTTTCAGGTGTCGGAGGTGGGTCTGGACGAATACCAACACCATTTCTGGGGTTTCACAACCGCCCGGCTTCTCCGACATATGTTGGAAAGGAGTAGCGATCGAGCGACGGGGGCTGTCGGTAGGCGGCCGCGGGTTGCATGTGTGCCCGGGACAGCACCCCCATCCAACTAAGGGGTGTCCCCCGGGGGCCAGGGGGACCTCGTCCAGGTCGGCCGGGCGCTTCCAGACGCCTACCGACACCGGTCAGGTCGGCGAGGCTCCCGGCGGCCCCGAGCGGGACCACAGGTTGCGGAAGGCGTCCAAGTGAGCGGCGGCGAGAGGCGGAGGCCCCCGGGGTCGACTCCGCGGCCCCCGGGTCGGTGTGCGGGCCTCCAGAGCTCGATAAAGTAGTGGTGTCGCTAGCGGTCGAGAAGGCACTTTTCGACGCCTACTGCCACCCCCACATGGCGGTAGGCGCAAAACTGGAAAATCGCCGACCAGAAATGTCGCTTCGTATAATCGACGTTTTTTTTGACCACCATTTTCAGGTGTCGGAGGTGGGTCTGGACGAATACCAACACCATTTCTGGGGTTTCACAACCGCCCGGCTTCTCCGACATATGTTGGAAAGGAGTAGCGATCGAGCGACGGGGGCTGTCGGTAGGCGGCCGCGGGTTGCATGTGTGCCCGGGACAGCACCCCCATCCAACTAAGGGGTGTCCCCCGGGGGCCAGGGGGACCTCGTCCAGGTCGGCCGGGCGCTTCCAGACGCCTACCGACACCGGTCAGGTCGGCGAGGCTCCCGGCGGCCCCGAGCGGGACCACAGGTTGCGGAAGGCGTCCAAGTGAGCGGCGGCGAGAGGCGGAGGCCCCCGGGGTCGACTCCGCGGCCCCCGGGTCGGTGTGCGGGCCTCCAGAGCTCGATAAAGTAGTGGTGTCGCTAGCGGTCGAGAAGGCACTTTTCGACGCCTACTGCCACCCCCACATGGCGGTAGGTGTAAAATCGGAATAGACCGGACCAGGAATGTCGAGGGGGAAAAAAATGACAAAGTCCTGGTGTGCCTAGCCTACGAGAAGGCACTTTGCGACGCCTACCGACATCCCCATGTGGCAGTAGGCGTAAAACTGGAAAATCGCCGACCAGAAATGTCGCTTCGTATAATCGACGTTTTTTTTGACCACCATTTTCAGGTGTCGGAGGTGGGTCTGGACAAATACCAACACCATTTCTGGGGTTTTCCAGTTTGAAAGTTTTATAAAACATGTTCGGTAGGAAGCACACTTTGGTGTGTCGGTTCGTCGGAGCAGCGACTCTTTGCCTCGTGGTGGTCCGGAACGTCTCTACGGGCTTGTCGCAAAGGCGTCAGAAAGTGGCATCTCCGCCGCCTAGGGCTGTCACCGTTATCGCTGTCGCCCCCGCGCTCCAACTTGTTTTGATCCGCCGCCTTCGTTCCTGCCAACCGTGCGCCCGCTCATCGTCGTTAGGTTATAATACGTGGTACGTGTGTGTGCTTCTCCGTGGACCTAGGGCTGCTCGACGTGTCGAACGATATGTTGGAACAACTAACGGCTCCTTTTCCTGGTTCCATAGTCGTCGTGGTACCCGCGTCGTCAGCCATATCTATGTCCACCATGTTTAGCCGATACGTTTGCTGCAGCTTCTGCTTCCCGCCTCAGCGTTCGCCGCTCTCAGCCGCCGCTGTTGTTGCTGCCGTTCTGCCATTCAACCACTACCTGCGAATCTTTCGATGATCGGCCGAACGACCCATCGCTGTGCGACCGATAAATCCTCCGGATTAGGGAGAAACGCCGCCGCTCTCTGCCGCCGTCGAACGGAAAAACGTACATTGTAACGAACGAACGAACGAACGAACGAATTAACGAACGAGCGAACAAACAAACAAAAAATAGCCGCGGGGGATGCACTATGTAGATCCTGATCCCCTTGTAACCATACGTACGTTGTTCGATGCTCTCCCGTCCTGGAAGTCGCCGCAGCAAACAGGAGGATGAGCAGCAGCAGGCGCCGCCGCCGTAACCGCCGCCTGCCTGCCGCCTCCTACTCCTGTCAGCGTCCGATCTCACAGCCGTGTGAACGTTCGCTGACACCCGATTTCTTTCCGTCTGGCAAAACCTTGGACGTCCCGCTCGCGGTACACGTGCTGCAGCGACTTCTCGTCCGACAACGCATAAGCGTCGACGTCTGCCGCCGCATCTTCTGATACGTGGACGGTGATAGCGCTAGTCCCTTCTTGCGCCACCTCCACCTTTGTTAGCGCCAAAGAAGATCGATCGAGCAGTCGTGGTCGCAGTCGATTAACCCGTTTTCACCGTCCGCAGTTCCCAAGCCGCCGATCAAGTCGTTGCTCTTCTTGTTCGTTCTTCCCATACCGTCGATTTGCACGGCTGCCGGATGAGCCATCCTCTGTCCGGCGAAGCGCTCACGTCAGTGATCGATACTTGCACCGACAGTCCTCCCGCTCGCGACTCGGTGCTCGAATCGGACTCGTTCGTTTTTATCTCGATGCGATTGTGAAAAGGGGGACCGGTCGTCAATGTCGTGTGTGTCGACGATGTTGTTCGCCCGGTCCGCCGCGTTGTTGTCGTTTTTTTTTTTTTTTTTTTTCCCCTAACGTTCGCCGTCGCACGGACGAAAGGGTGAGAAAAAAAAAAAGCTCGAAAAAGCCGCCCAAAAAAATCGGACCGAGGAGCCGCTTGCGAGAACGCGCCATGTGCACGTTGTCTCTCCTCGGTTTTCCGAGCACGAACACGACGCCGGTCGGTCGGTCGGTCGACGAAGGCGACGACGAAGGTGACGGGAAAATTTACGCCGCCGCTGCCCTGGTCCAGCTCCTCCCCGATGACGGCTGTGATGTTGACGTTGACGTTGGCGACGACGACGACGACGACGGAGACGACGACGACGACGAGACGGCATCGATGGCGACCACGATGACGACGACCTCGACGAGTTCAGTCTGCACCTTGACCTCCGATGTCCGTGTGCACTGCCGTCGTGCTGTTTGTCGTTTGTCGTATGTATCGCTGTCAAGGGTGCCGTTGTCGTTGTTGTTGTCGACGTTGTTGCTTGCTCTCTCGTCTCGGTCGGTTGGTACGTTGATGACGACGACGACGACGAAGACGACGACGACGACGACGAGACGGCATCGATGGCGACCACGATGACGACGACCTCGACGATTCCAGTCTGCACCTTGACCTCCGATGTCCGTGTGCACTGCCGTCGTGCTGTTTGTCGTTTGTCGTATGTATCGCTGTCAAGGGTGCCGTTGTCGATGTTGTTGTTGTCGACGCTGTCGTCTGTTCTCTCTTCTCGGCCGGCTGTGACGTGGACGTTGACGACGACGACGACGAGACGGAATCGATGGCGACCACGATGACGACGACCTCGGCGAGTTCAGTCTGCACCTTGACCCTCGATGTCCGTGTGCACTGCCGTCGTGCTGCTTGTCGTTTGTCGTATGTATCGCTGTCAAGGGTGCCGTTGTCGTTGTTGTTGTCGACGTTGGTCGCTTTCGTTCTTTGAGTCTCGGTCTCGGTCCAAGTCAGGGGAGAAACAAAAAAGAGGCCATCAGCGCGGGCAGCGCGCTTCTACTGACGGCGAACCTCCTCGAAAAACAAATAAACACGTGCCCGTCGTTGTAGTTGTCTGTCTTATGTCGGTCGGTCGGTCGGTCGGTCTGTCGTTCTGTCGAAACAAAGTCCCAAATTCCAACGATACCTGGTTGATCCTGCCAGTAGTCATATGCTTGTCTCAAAGCTTAAGCCATGCAAGTGTAAGTTCACGCCACGCATTAGAACGGGCGAAACCGCGAATGGCTCAGGAACCGGACCTAATCCTCGGGACCGTATTCCTCCTCGGAGGCGATGGATAACTGTGGCAATTCTAGAGCTAATACATGTGACACAGGCCGCGATCGGTCGGCGCGCCGTCGTCGCCACGCCTCGCGCGCTGGCACCCGCGTCGGCCGTTCCGGGTCGCGGCGCTACATATTAGACTGAGACCGATGCGCGTCATTCCGTCCTCCCGTCGTCGGCGTTCCCGCTCGCGGGTCCGTTCGGTGGCGGGGCTCATAGGGCGGCGCGCTCCGCTTTGGTGACTCTGGATAACTCACTGGTCGATCGCACGAGCTTTCACGCCCGGCGACGGGTCTCTCGAGGGTCCGCCCTATCAACTGTCGACGGTCGGTTAAGTGCCTACCGTGGTTACTACGGGTAACGGGGAATCGGGGTTCGATTCCGGAGAGGGAGCATGCGAAACGGCTACCACATCCAAGGAAGGCAGCAGGCGCGCAAATTACCCACTCCCGGCACGGGGAGGTAGTGACGAAAAATAACGACGCGGGACTCTGTCGAGGCCCCGCGATCGGAATGAGTACACTTCAAATCCGTTAACGAGGACCAACCGGAGGGCAAGTCTGGTGCCAGCAGCCGCGGTAATTCCAGCTCCGGTAGCGTATATTAAAGTTGTTGCGGTTAAAAAGCTCGTAGTCCGAACTCGGGTTCGTGGTCGCGCAAGCGGCCCCGGGGCGGCGGCGCCATCGTCCGTCGTTGACTTTGGTCGTCCGTTCGCATTCCCGGCCCTTTCCGCCGGTGTCAACCGCTAGCATACCCGCCACGCGGTCCTGCCGGCGAGGTGGACGAGGAGGTCGTGATCGGGATCCGGGAAAAAAAAAAACAAGTGGTCGTCGGTTCGGTTCCGGGAGTAGTCTAACGGGGGGGTGCTACGTGTGTGTGTTTGGGTGTGTTCATTCGCATCCCCGCACTCTGACCCCCGCGCTTCTCTCCCTCTCCCTTTCCGCGCGTTCCTCTTTTTTTTTTGAACCCCCCGGTCCGCTCCGAGTCCCTGCTTCGTGTCTTGTCTGCGCGCGTGTTGCGGTCGGCGGTTTCTCCTCCAAGGGTGCTCTTAACCGAGTGTCCGCGGCGGCCGGTACGTTCACTTTGAAAAAATTAGAGTGCTCAGAGCGGGCTGTTCAAGCTTGCATACGATAAGCATGGAATGATGGAAGAGGGCCTCGTCTACGTCTGTCGGTCTCCGTCTACGGCGAGGCAATGATCGAAGGGAGCGGTCGGGGCCACTCGTATTGCGACGTTAGAGGTGAAATTCTTGGATCGTCGCAAGACGAACTGCAGCGATGGCGTGTGGCAAGCACGTTTTCCTCGATCAAGAGCGAAAGTCGGAGGTTCGAAGACGATCAGATACCGTCGTAGTTCCGACCGTAAACGATGCCGACCGGCGATCCGCCGGCGTTCGCTTCCATGACCCGGCGGGTAGCCTGCGGGAAACCAGAGTTCGGTTCCGGGGGGAGTATGGTTGCAAAGCTGAAACTTAAAGGAATTGACGGAAGGGCACCACCAGGAGTGGAGCCTGCGGCTTAATTTGACTCAACACGGGAAAACTCACCCGGTCCGGACACCGGTAGGATTGACAGATCGATAGCTCTTTCTCGATTCGGTGGGTGGTGGTGCATGGCCGTTCTTAGTTGGTGGAGCGATCCGTCTGGTTGATTCCGATAACGAACGAGACTCCGGCCTGCTAACTAGTGCGCCGATGTCAGTGATTTTTACGGCGGGCTCGGCGTCCTCCGTGGCGCTCGGGTCCGGGTCGGTTTTCTCACGCACTTCTTAGAGGGACGGGTGGCAGAAAGCCACACGAGGCGGAGCGATAACAGGTCTGTGATGCCCTTAGATGTCCGGGGCCGCACGCGCGCTACACTGGAGGTATCAGCGGGGACTTCGCCCCGGCCCGAGAGGGTTGGGAAACCTCTGAACCACCTCCCGTGATAGGGATCGGGGCCTGTAACCAACCCCGTGAACGAGGAATTCCCGGTAGGCGCGGGTCAACAGCCCGCGTCGATCACGTCCCTGCCCTTTGTACACACCGCCCGTCGCTACTACCGATCGAACGGTCCGGTGAGGTCCTCGGATCTGGCCGACGACGCCGCCGGGCAGTGCGCGACGTGTCCGTCACGACACTCGTGCATCTACGCCTCGGCGTTCGATGCCTGGAGAAGACGACCGAACCCGATCGTTTAGAGGAAGTAAAAGTCGTAACAAGGTTTCCGTAGGTGAACCTGCGGAAGGATCATTACCGTTTTCCCGTTCGAGACTGGTTTGTTGTTTTCCGGCCTACCTCCTCTGTCTGTCGGCGTCAACGCCTCGAATGCGCGCAAACAAACCTATAAAAGGCGGAGCGAGAGATAGATTTGTGGTGACGCGGAGGTTTTTAAAGCCCCAGCTCTTCTTGCTTGCTTCCGCGTCTTACCACCTGTTTGTTTTTTCGCCCACCGCAAGTGATGGCCGCTTCTTCTTTGCCTTGTCGCCGCTTTATCGTTTTTTGTTTTTTTTGCAGCCGCTGTGCCACCGCCGCTAGCTAAAAACAAACTACTCGCGACATTGCAATGCCGTCACGCCTCCTCGCACAGACCTCCTCGCACACTACTAAATCTATATAAACAAAAACTAATATAAAAAACCCAAGTGCTGAACCCTGGACGGGGGATCACTCGGCTCGTCCGTCGATGAAGAGCGCGGCCAGCCGCGAGAACTGATGCGAATTGCAGGACTCAGTGAACATCGACACCTCGAACGCACATTGCGGCCCCGAGATCCCTTGTCTCGGGGCCACGTCCGGTCGAGAGGCGGAACGTTACATGTCTTTCTCCGTTAACGAAACGACATCTTGCCGTCCCCGTGCCCGCCCGGTCCTCGGCACGGTGGTAACCGGGACGTCGCAGGAGCGAGTGACGAGGGGGAAGAAAAATAAAAAAAGAATTGACTCCTTTCAATGTCTTTTTTTTTTTTAAAACCCTCTCCGGCCTCCTCCTTCGTCTCCCGCTGGCAGACCGCGGAGTCTTTTCCCTTTTCGACCGCGTGAAGAAACACTGTGGAGGAGGAGCAGGAGGAGTCTGTCCGAAAGCAGCCGAAGGGAGAACAAAACAAAAAAAAAAGCACCGACCTAACCGACTGCCGACGTAAGCGCCGCCTGCTCGTCTCGCTCTCTGCCTCATGAAGGTGTCTCTCAGCGACGCCTCGAGCAGCGCGACGAGCACGGCCGTCGCACCGTAAAAAGGTGGCCGCGTCGTAGGCAACGTCGGATGGGGAGGACCCACGCTTTTTTTTTAATTGTTGGCTTCTTCATTTTCGGTCGGACGGGCGCTATATCGGCCAGCCGTCGTCACACGGAGGGTACCGATCGAGATTCCTCTCCTCCAAACACCACACTCTACTAAAAACCGCCGCCCTCGGCTCGGACGAGACGACCCGCTGAACTTAAGCATATCGCTAAGCGGAGGAAAAGAAACCAACCGGGATTCCCTTAGTAACGGCGAGTGAACCGGGAGAAGCCCAACGCCGAATCCCGTCGCAAGTTAAAGGCTTCGGGACGTGTGGCGCATGGGTCGAAGGCAGCCGTTCGTTTTCGTCTCGCATAGTTCGGAGTTCCCTCGATCGGGGCCGCCCGCGGCGGGTGCCAGGCCCATTCGGTGCGGACGGCGAGCGACGGCCTTCGATCCGAGAGTCGGGTTGCTTGGGAACGCAGCCCAAATCGGGTGGTAAGCTCCATCCAAGGCTAAATACCGGGACGAGTCCGATAGTCGACAAGTACCGTGAGGGAAAGTTGAAAAGAACTTTGGAGAGAGAGTTCAAGAGAACGTGAAACCGCCCAGGGGTAAACGGGTGGGACCGCTCACCGCGATCGCGGGGGGACTCAGTCCGGTGCTGCCTAGGCTCGAGCCCAAACTCGATGTGTGTTCTTGAAAGAGAGGCCGTCGCGGCACAGGTCGTCGTTCGTCGTGTCCGCGGGGAACTCGTTCTCCGCGGGCCAGCTTTTGTGCCCGCGTCGCCGACGAAGGAGACGGGCCGCGTGGATAGCGGGAAGGGAAACGTGGTGACGACCGCGGCGTCGGTAGGTGGCTGCGTCGGTTGGCTGCGACGGAGGGGACTCGTCCTCTCGATCGCTGCTGCCGCCGGGCCCTAACCCGCCGCATCCGTCGCCGCCGCTTCTTCTTTCCTCCTGCTCCCTCCGCGCGCGACTCCGCTGCACCCGTCCCCTTCTCATCGCTCGGCGTAATCATGGCGCGGGCGCTTCGGCGCGACCTCCGCGCGGCCGGCACCGGACGCACTTCCCCTCCGGTCCGTCGTCGCGACCCGTTCCCGGCGTGCAGGTCGAACACGCGGGTTTTTTTCCGTAGGCGGCAGGCGTTTCATCACCCTGAAAACCCCCGTCTTCCCACCTTGTGAAGTCGGGGGCCACCGGCCGTCGGGCCCGCGAACGTAACTGCCCCTTTCTGCCGGGAACGGAGGAAATCTGACACGATCCGTTACACGTGGCGAGCCGGTCCGTTTTGATCCCGCCGGAAGTCGCGTGCGGGCGACGCACTCTGTGTGTCGCTCCTTAGGCGCCCCACCGTCTCGGGCGCGTGCGCGATGAGAGGCGGGATAGGACTGGCGCGGCCTCGCCGTCACGCACCTCGCCGACGTTTCGGGTTCTTGTCGGGGGCAACCCCGCCCGCGCCCGTTTCCGTTTCCGGAGAGGTCGCTCGGCGACGCTTTTTTACTCGAGCCGCCCGCCACCCCGGGTCAGCGACGTGCATCGGCAACCCACCCGACCCGTCTTGAAACACGGACCGAGGAGTCCTGGCCGTTCGCGAGTCGTAGGGGCCACCTCTGACTAACCCCGAAGGCGAAGCGAAAGCGAGAGAGCGTGTAGGAGGGCGTCGATCGGGAGAGGTGTCGTGGCAAAGTCGTCCGGGGGTCGTCGGGGGGTGTCGTCGGTCTCGTGCCGTCGTCTTCTCCTCGCCTCACCCGCCTCCGAGCCGTGCCCGATCCCGCCGGCGCGGCGTTTTCGGCCTTCCGCCGTCGCTGCTGCGGTGCCCGCAACTTTTCCTTTTTTCTCTCTTCCCGAGAGAGATAGGAGAGGGAAGGCTCGTGGCTGACGTGCGGTTGTTTTTCCCTCCTCCCCGAGAGGGGACCGGCGCATCTTCCAAAAAGGGGAATTGCCGGGCGCCAGCTTCCATATCCTCCTTCCGCCCATCGGTGAGATCCCGCGGCTTGAACTAGTCCTATTTTGTCGTCGAGTTTAGGCGCTGCGCGCGGGCGCATCACCCCCGGGTCGGTTTCCCCTTTTTCCGAGTACGACTCGGCCGACTCTGGCGTAGCGAGCGACCAGGGACCCGAAAGATGGCGATCCACGCCCGGTCGGGATGAAGCCAGAGGAAACTCTGGTGGAAGTCCGAAGCGCCTCTGACGTGCAAATCGATCGTCGGAACCGGGTGTAGGGGCGAAAGACCAATCGAGCCGTCTAGTAGCTGGTTCCCTCCGAAGTTTCCCTCAGGATAGCTGGCGCTCGATCGTCGCAATTCCATCCGGTAAAGCGAACGATTGGAGGCCCCGGGGCCGTTCACGGCCTCGACCTACTCTCGAACTCGGAACGGGTGGAACGGGCCGACTCTCCCGAACGACGGAGCCGACCCATCCGGCCGCCGCCGCCAGCACGCTTCGCTGGGCGGTTGGTCACCTCGAATGCGAGTGCCAAGTGGGCCACTTTTGGTAAGCAGAACTGGCGCTGTGGGATGAACCAAACGTCCGGCTAAGGTGCCTAACGCGACGCCCATGAGATCCCCGAAAGGGTGTCGGTCGATATAGACAGCAGGACGGTGGCCACGGAAGTCGGAATCCGCTAAGGAGTGTGTAACAACTCACCTGCCGAATCGACCGGCCCCGAAAATGGATGGCGCTGGAGCGACGGACCGATGCCGGACCGTCGCGGCGAGGAGCGATGAACTTTCGCGCCGAAACGATGCCGCGACGAGTAGGAGGGCGCCGC
>NW_027633102.1:2379660-2389660 GCF_053919585.1 Euprymna scolopes
AGAAATGTCGCTTCGTATAATCGACGTTTTTTTTGACCACCATTTTCAGGTGTCGGAGGTGGGTCTGGACGAATACCAACACCATTTCTGGGGTTTCACAACCGCCCGGCTTCTCCGACATATGTTGGAAAGGAGTAGCGATCGAGCGACGGGGGCTGTCGGTAGGCGGCCGCGGGTTGCATGTGTGCCCGGGACAGCACCCCCATCCAACTAAGGGGTGTCCCCCGGGGGCCAGGGGGACCTAGGTCGGCCGGGCGCTTCCAGACGCCTACCGACACCGGTCAGGTCGGCGAGGCTCCCGGCGGCCCCGAGCGGGACCACAGGTTGCGGAAGGCGTCCAAGTGAGCGGCGGCGAGAGGCGGAGGCCCCCGGGGTCGACTCCGCGGCCCCCGGGTCGGTGTGCGGGCCTCCAGAGCTCGATAAAGTAGTGGTGTCGCTAGCGGTCGAGAAGGCACTTTTCGACGCCTACTGCCACCCCCACATGGCGGTAGGCGCAAAACTGGAAAATCGCCGACCAGAAATGTCGCTTCGTATAATCGACGTTTTTTTTGACCACCATTTTCAGGTGTCGGAGGTGGGTCTGGACGAATACCAACACCATTTCTGGGGTTTCACAACCGCCCGGCTTCTCCGACATATGTTGGAAAGGAGTAGCGATCGAGCGACGGGGGCTGTCGGTAGGCGGCCGCGGGTTGCATGTGTGCCCGGGACAGCACCCCCATCCAACTAAGGGGTGTCCCCCGGGGGCCAGGGGGACCTCGTCCAGGTCGGCCGGGCGCTTCCAGACGCCTACCGACACCGGTCAGGTCGGCGAGGCTCCCGGCGGCCCCGAGCGGGACCACAGGTTGCGGAAGGCGTCCAAGTGAGCGGCGGCGAGAGGCGGAGGCCCCCGGGGTCGACTCCGCGGCCCCCGGGTCGGTGTGCGGGCCTCCAGAGCTCGATAAAGTAGTGGTGTCGCTAGCGGTCGAGAAGGCACTTTTCGACGCCTACTGCCACCCCCACATGG
Organism: Euprymna scolopes; assembly: GCF_053919585.1. NCBI lineage: Eukaryota > Metazoa > Mollusca > Cephalopoda > Sepiida > Sepiolidae > Euprymna > Euprymna scolopes. Next base: position 2,380,667 of record NW_027633102.1, read on the forward strand.
CGGTAGGCGCAAAACTGGAAAATCGCCGACCAGAAATGTCGCTTCGTATAATCGACGTTTTTTTTGACCACCATTTTCAGGTGTCGGAGGTGGGTCTGGACGAATACCAACACCATTTCTGGGGTTTCACAACCGCCCGGCTTCTCCGACATATGTTGGAAAGGAGTAGCGATCGAGCGACGGGGGCTGTCGGTAGGCGGCCGCGGGTTGCATGTGTGCCCGGGACAGCACCCCCATCCAACTAAGGGGTGTCCCCCGGGGGCCAGGGGGACCTCGTCCAGGTCGGCCGGGCGCTTCCAGACGCCTACCGACACCGGTCAGGTCGGCGAGGCTCCGGCGGCCCCGAGCGGGACCACAGGTTGCGGAAGGCGTCCAAGTGAGCGGCGGCGAGAGGCGGAGGCCCCCGGGGTCGACTCCGCGGCCCCCGGGTCGGTGTGCGGGCCTCCAGAGCTCGATAAAGTAGTGGTGTCGCTAGCGGTCGAGAAGGCACTTTTCGACGCCTACTGCCACCCCCACATGGCGGTAGGTGTAAAATCGGAATAGACCGGACCAGGAATGTCGAGGGGGAAAAAAATGACAAAGTCCTGGTGTGCCTAGCCTACGAGAAGGCACTTTGCGACGCCTACCGACATCCCCATGTGGCAGTAGGCGTAAAACTGGAAAATCGCCGACCAGAAATGTCGCTTCGTATAATCGACGTTTTTTTTGACCACCATTTTCAGGTGTCGGAGGTGGGTCTGGACAAATACCAACACCATTTCTGGGGTTTTCCAGTTTGAAAGTTTTATAAAACATGTTCGGTAGGAAGCACACTTTGGTGTGTCGGTTCGTCGGAGCAGCGACTCTTTGCCTCGTGGTGGTCCGGAACGTCTCTACGGGCTTGTCGCAAAGGCGTCAGAAAGTGGCATCTCCGCCGCCTAGGGCTGTCACCGTTATCGCTGTCGCCCCGCGCTCCAACTTGTTTTGATCCGCCGCCTTCGTTCCTGCCAACCGTGCGCCCGCTCATCGTCGTTAGGTTATAATACGTGGTACGTGTGTGTGCTTCTCCGTGGACCTAGGGCTGCTCGACGTGTCGAACGATATGTTGGAACAACTAACGGCTCCTTTTCCTGGTTCCATAGTCGTCGTGGTACCCGCGTCGTCAGCCATATCTATGTCCACCATGTTTAGCCGATACGTTTGCTGCAGCTTCTGCTTCCGCCTCAGCGTTCGCCGCTCTCAGCCGCCGCTGTTGTTGCTGCCGTTCTGCCATTCAACCACTACCTGCGAATCTTTCGATGATCGGCCGAACGACCCATCGCTGTGCGACCGATAAATCCTCCGGATTAGGGAGAAACGCCGCCGCTCTCTGCCGCCGTCGAACGGAAAAACGTACATTGTAACGAACGAACGAACGAACGAACGAATTAACGAACGAGCGAACAAACAAACAAAAATAGCCGCGGGGGATGCACTATGTAGATCCTGATCCCCTTGTAACCATACGTACGTTGTTCGATGCTCTCCCGTCCTGGAAGTCGCCGCAGCAAACAGGAGGATGAGCAGCAGCAGGCGCCGCCGCCGTAACCGCCGCCTGCCTGCCGCCTCCTACTCCTGTCAGCGTCCGATCTCACAGCCGTGTGAACGTTCGCTGACACCCGATTTCTTTCCGTCTGGCAAAACCTTGGACGTCCCGCTCGCGGTACACGTGCTGCAGCGACTTCTCGTCCGACAACGCATAAGCGTCGACGTCTGCCGCCGCATCTTCTGATACGTGGACGGTGATAGCGCTAGTCCCTTCTTGCGCCACCTCCACCTTTGTTAGCGCCAAAGAAGATCGATCGAGCAGTCGTGGTCGCAGTCGATTAACCCGTTTTCACCGTCCGCAGTTCCCAAGCCGCCGATCAAGTCGTTGCTCTTCTTGTTCGTTCTTCCCATACCGTCGATTTGCACGGCTGCCGGATGAGCCATCCTCTGTCCGGCGAAGCGCTCACGTCAGTGATCGATACTTGCACCGACAGTCCTCCCGCTCGCGACTCGGTGCTCGAATCGGACTCGTTCGTTTTTATCTCGATGCGATTGTGAAAAGGGGGACCGGTCGTCAATGTCGTGTGTGTCGACGATGTTGTTCGCCCGGTCCGCCGCGTTGTTGTCGTTTTTTTTTTTTTTTTTTTTCCCCTAACGTTCGCCGTCGCACGGACGAAAGGGTGAGAAAAAAAAAAAGCTCGAAAAAGCCGCCCAAAAAAATCGGACCGAGGAGCCGCTTGCGAGAACGCGCCATGTGCACGTTGTCTCTCCTCGGTTTTCCGAGCACGAACACGACGCCGGTCGGTCGGTCGGTCGACGAAGGCGACGACGAAGGTGACGGGAAAATTTACGCCGCCGCTGCCCTGGTCCAGCTCCTCCCCGATGACGGCTGTGATGTTGACGTTGACGTTGGCGACGACGACGACGACGACGGAGACGACGACGACGACGAGACGGCATCGATGGCGACCACGATGACGACGACCTCGACGAGTTCAGTCTGCACCTTGACCTCCGATGTCCGTGTGCACTGCCGTCGTGCTGTTTGTCGTTTGTCGTATGTATCGCTGTCAAGGGTGCCGTTGTCGTTGTTGTTGTCGACGTTGTTGCTTGCTCTCTCGTCTCGGTCGGTTGGTACGTTGATGACGACGACGACGACGAAGACGACGACGACGACGACGAGACGGCATCGATGGCGACCACGATGACGACGACCTCGACGATTCCAGTCTGCACCTTGACCTCCGATGTCCGTGTGCACTGCCGTCGTGCTGTTTGTCGTTTGTCGTATGTATCGCTGTCAAGGGTGCCGTTGTCGATGTTGTTGTTGTCGACGCTGTCGTCTGTTCTCTCTTCTCGGCCGGCTGTGACGTGGACGTTGACGACGACGACGACGAGACGGAATCGATGGCGACCACGATGACGACGACCTCGGCGAGTTCAGTCTGCACCTTGACCCTCGATGTCCGTGTGCACTGCCGTCGTGCTGCTTGTCGTTTGTCGTATGTATCGCTGTCAAGGGTGCCGTTGTCGTTGTTGTTGTCGACGTTGGTCGCTTTCGTTCTTTGAGTCTCGGTCTCGGTCCAAGTCAGGGGAGAAACAAAAAAGAGGCCATCAGCGCGGGCAGCGCGCTTCTACTGACGGCGAACCTCCTCGAAAAACAAATAAACACGTGCCCGTCGTTGTAGTTGTCTGTCTTATGTCGGTCGGTCGGTCGGTCGGTCTGTCGTTCTGTCGAAACAAAGTCCCAAATTCCAACGATACCTGGTTGATCCTGCCAGTAGTCATATGCTTGTCTCAAAGCTTAAGCCATGCAAGTGTAAGTTCACGCCACGCATTAGAACGGGCGAAACCGCGAATGGCTCAGGAACCGGACCTAATCCTCGGGACCGTATTCCTCCTCGGAGGCGATGGATAACTGTGGCAATTCTAGAGCTAATACATGTGACACAGGCCGCGATCGGTCGGCGCGCCGTCGTCGCCACGCCTCGCGCGCTGGCACCCGCGTCGGCCGTTCCGGGTCGCGGCGCTACATATTAGACTGAGACCGATGCGCGTCATTCCGTCCTCCCGTCGTCGGCGTTCCCGCTCGCGGGTCCGTTCGGTGGCGGGGCTCATAGGGCGGCGCGCTCCGCTTTGGTGACTCTGGATAACTCACTGGTCGATCGCACGAGCTTTCACGCCCGGCGACGGGTCTCTCGAGGGTCCGCCCTATCAACTGTCGACGGTCGGTTAAGTGCCTACCGTGGTTACTACGGGTAACGGGGAATCGGGGTTCGATTCCGGAGAGGGAGCATGCGAAACGGCTACCACATCCAAGGAAGGCAGCAGGCGCGCAAATTACCCACTCCCGGCACGGGGAGGTAGTGACGAAAAATAACGACGCGGGACTCTGTCGAGGCCCCGCGATCGGAATGAGTACACTTCAAATCCGTTAACGAGGACCAACCGGAGGGCAAGTCTGGTGCCAGCAGCCGCGGTAATTCCAGCTCCGGTAGCGTATATTAAAGTTGTTGCGGTTAAAAAGCTCGTAGTCCGAACTCGGGTTCGTGGTCGCGCAAGCGGCCCCGGGGCGGCGGCGCCATCGTCCGTCGTTGACTTTGGTCGTCCGTTCGCATTCCCGGCCCTTTCCGCCGGTGTCAACCGCTAGCATACCCGCCACGCGGTCCTGCCGGCGAGGTGGACGAGGAGGTCGTGATCGGGATCCGGGAAAAAAAAAACAAGTGGTCGTCGGTTCGGTTCCGGGAGTAGTCTAACGGGGGGGTGCTACGTGTGTGTGTTTGGGTGTGTTCATTCGCATCCCCGCACTCTGACCCCCGCGCTTCTCTCCCTCTCCCTTTCCGCGCGTTCCTCTTTTTTTTTGAACCCCCCGGTCCGCTCCGAGTCCCTGCTTCGTGTCTTGTCTGCGCGCGTGTTGCGGTCGGCGGTTTCTCCTCCAAGGGTGCTCTTAACCGAGTGTCCGCGGCGGCCGGTACGTTCACTTTGAAAAAATTAGAGTGCTCAGAGCGGGCTGTTCAAGCTTGCATACGATAAGCATGGAATGATGGAAGAGGGCCTCGTCTACGTCTGTCGGTCTCCGTCTACGGCGAGGCAATGATCGAAGGGAGCGGTCGGGGCCACTCGTATTGCGACGTTAGAGGTGAAATTCTTGGATCGTCGCAAGACGAACTGCAGCGATGGCGTGTGGCAAGCACGTTTTCCTCGATCAAGAGCGAAAGTCGGAGGTTCGAAGACGATCAGATACCGTCGTAGTTCCGACCGTAAACGATGCCGACCGGCGATCCGCCGGCGTTCGCTTCCATGACCCGGCGGGTAGCCTGCGGGAAACCAGAGTTCGGTTCCGGGGGGAGTATGGTTGCAAAGCTGAAACTTAAAGGAATTGACGGAAGGGCACCACCAGGAGTGGAGCCTGCGGCTTAATTTGACTCAACACGGGAAAACTCACCCGGTCCGGACACCGGTAGGATTGACAGATCGATAGCTCTTTCTCGATTCGGTGGGTGGTGGTGCATGGCCGTTCTTAGTTGGTGGAGCGATCCGTCTGGTTGATTCCGATAACGAACGAGACTCCGGCCTGCTAACTAGTGCGCCGATGTCAGTGATTTTTACGGCGGGCTCGGCGTCCTCCGTGGCGCTCGGGTCCGGGTCGGTTTTCTCACGCACTTCTTAGAGGGACGGGTGGCAGAAAGCCACACGAGGCGGAGCGATAACAGGTCTGTGATGCCCTTAGATGTCCGGGGCCGCACGCGCGCTACACTGGAGGTATCAGCGGGGACTTCGCCCCGGCCCGAGAGGGTTGGGAAACCTCTGAACCACCTCCCGTGATAGGGATCGGGGCCTGTAACCAACCCCGTGAACGAGGAATTCCCGGTAGGCGCGGGTCAACAGCCCGCGTCGATCACGTCCCTGCCCTTTGTACACACCGCCCGTCGCTACTACCGATCGAACGGTCCGGTGAGGTCCTCGGATCTGGCCGACGACGCCGCCGGGCAGTGCGCGACGTGTCCGTCACGACACTCGTGCATCTACGCCTCGGCGTTCGATGCCTGGAGAAGACGACCGAACCCGATCGTTTAGAGGAAGTAAAAGTCGTAACAAGGTTTCCGAGGTGAACCTGCGGAAGGATCATTACCGTTTTCCCGTTCGAGACTGGTTTGTTGTTTTCCGGCCTACCTCCTCTGTCTGTCGGCGTCAACGCCTCGAATGCGCGCAAACAAACCTATAAAAGGCGGAGCGAGAGATAGATTTGTGGTGACGCGGAGGTTTTTAAAGCCCCAGCTCTTCTTGCTTGCTTCCGCGTCTTACCACCTGTTTGTTTTTTCGCCCACCGCAAGTGATGGCCGCTTCTTCTTTGCCTTGTCGCCGCTTTATCGTTTTTGTTTTTTTGCAGCCGCTGTGCCACCGCCGCTAGCTAAAAACAAACTACTCGCGACATTGCAATGCCGTCACGCCTCCTCGCACAGACCTCCTCGCACACTACTAAATCTATATAAACAAAACTAATATAAAAAAACCCAAGTGCTGAACCCTGGACGGGGGATCACTCGGCTCGTCCGTCGATGAAGAGCGCGGCCAGCCGCGAGAACTGATGCGAATTGCAGGACTCAGTGAACATCGACACCTCGAACGCACATTGCGGCCCCGAGATCCCTTGTCTCGGGGCCACGTCCGGTCGAGAGGCGGAACGTTACATGTCTTTCTCCGTTAACGAAACGACATCTTGCCGTCCCCGTGCCCGCCCGGTCCTCGGCACGGTGGTAACCGGGACGTCGCAGGAGCGAGTGACGAGGGGGAAGAAAAATAAAAAAAGAATTGACTCCTTTCAATGTCTTTTTTTTTTTTAAAACCCTCTCCGGCCTCCTCCTTCGTCTCCCGCTGGCAGACCGCGGAGTCTTTTCCCTTTTCGACCGCGTGAAGAAACACTGTGGAGGAGGAGCAGGAGGAGTCTGTCCGAAAGCAGCCGAAGGGAGAACAAAACAAAAAAAAAAGCACCGACCTAACCGACTGCCGACGTAAGCGCCGCCTGCTCGTCTCGCTCTCTGCCTCATGAAGGTGTCTCTCAGCGACGCCTCGAGCAGCGCGACGAGCACGGCCGTCGCACCGTAAAAAGGTGGCCGCGTCGTAGGCAACGTCGGATGGGGAGGACCCAGGCTTTTTTTTAATTGTTGGCTTCTTCATTTTCGGTCGGACGGGCGCTATATCGGCCAGCCGTCGTCACACGGAGGGTACCGATCGAGATTCCTCTCCTCCAAACACCACACTCTACTAAAAACCGCCGCCCTCGGCTCGGACGAGACGACCCGCTGAACTTAAGCATATCGCTAAGCGGAGGAAAAGAAACCAACCGGGATTCCCTTAGTAACGGCGAGTGAACCGGGAGAAGCCCAACGCCGAATCCCGTCGCAAGTAAAAGGCTTCGGGACGTGTGGCGCATGGGTCGAAGGCAGCCGTTCGTTTTCGTCTCGCATAGTTCGGAGTTCCCTCGATCGGGGCCGCCCGCGGCGGGTGCCAGGCCCATTCGGTGCGGACGGCGAGCGACGGCCTTCGATCCGAGAGTCGGGTTGCTTGGGAACGCAGCCCAAATCGGGTGGTAAGCTCCATCCAAGGCTAAATACCGGGACGAGTCCGATAGTCGACAAGTACCGTGAGGGAAAGTTGAAAAGAACTTTGGAGAGAGAGTTCAAGAGAACGTGAAACCGCCCAGGGGTAAACGGGTGGGACCGCTCACCGCGATCGCGGGGGGACTCAGTCCGGTGCTGCCTAGGCTCGAGCCCAAACTCGATGTGTGTTCTTGAAAGAGAGGCCGTCGCGGCACAGGTCGTCGTTCGTCGTGTCCGCGGGGACTCGTTCCCCGCGGTTCCAGCTTTTGTGCCCGCGTCGCCGACGAAGGAGACGGGCCGCGTGGATAGCGGGAAGGGAAACGTGGTGACGACCGCGGCGTCGGTAGGTGGCTGCGTCGGTTGGCTGCGACGGAGGGGACTCGTCCTCTCGATCGCTGCTGCCGCCGGGCCCTAACCCGCCGCATCCGTCGCCGCCGCTTCTTCTTTCCTCCTGCTCCCTCCGCGCGCGACTCCGCTGCACCCGTCCCCTTCATCATCGCTCGGCGTAATCATGGCGCGGGCGCTTCGGCGCGACCTCCGCGCGGCCGGCACCGGACGCACTTCCCCTCCGGTCCGTCGTCGCGACCCGTTCCCGGCGTGCAGGTCGAACACGCGGGTTTTTTTCCGTAGGCGGCAGGCGTTTCATCACCCTGAAAACCCCCGTCTTCCCACCTTGTGAAGTCGGGGGCCACCGGCCGTCGGGCCCGCGAACGTAACTGCCCCTTTCTGCCGGGAACGGAGGAAATCTGACACGATCCGTTACACGTGGCGAGCCGGTCCGTTTTGATCCCGCCGGAAGTCGCGTGCGGGCGACGCACTCTGTGTGTCGCTCCTTAGGCGCCCCACCGTCTCGGGCGCGTGCGCGATGAGAGGCGGGATAGGACTGGCGCGGCCTCGCCGTCACGCACCTCGCCGACGTTTCGGGTTCTTGTCGGGGGCAACCCCGCCCGCGCCCGTTTCCGTTTCCGGAGAGGTCGCTCGGCGACGCTTTTTTACTCGAGCCGCCCGCCACCCCGGGTCAGCGACGTGCATCGGCAACCCACCCGACCCGTCTTGAAACACGGACCGAGGAGTCCTGGCCGTTCGCGAGTCGTAGGGGCCACCTCTGACTAACCCCGAAGGCGAAGCGAAAGCGAGAGAGCGTGTAGGAGGGCGTCGATCGGGAGAGGTGTCGTGGCAAAGTCGTCCGGGGGTCGTCGGGGGGTGTCGTCGGTCTCGTGCCGTCGTCTTCTCCTCGCCTCACCCGCCTCCGAGCCGTGCCCGATCCCGCCGGCGCGGCGTTTTCGGCCTTCCGCCGTCGCTGCTGCGGTGCCCGCAACTTTTCCTTTTTTCTCTCTTCCCGAGAGAGATAGGAGAGGGAAGGCTCGTGGCTGACGTGCGGTTGTTTTTCCCTCCTCCCCGAGAGGGGACCGGCGCATCTTCCAAAAAGGGGAATTGCCGGGCGCCAGCTTCCATATCCTCCTTCCGCCCATCGGTGAGATCCCGCGGCTTGAACTAGTCCTATTTTGTCGTCGAGTTTAGGCGCTGCGCGCGGGCGCATCACCCCCGGGTCGGTTTCCCCTTTTTCCGAGTACGACTCGGCCGACTCTGGCGTAGCGAGCGACCAGGGACCCGAAAGATGGCGATCCACGCCCGGTCGGGATGAAGCCAGAGGAAACTCTGGTGGAAGTCCGAAGCGCCTCTGACGTGCAAATCGATCGTCGGAACCGGGTGTAGGGGCGAAAGACCAATCGAGCCGTCTAGTAGCTGGTTCCCTCCGAAGTTTCCCTCAGGATAGCTGGCGCTCGATCGTCGCAATTCCATCCGGTAAAGCGAACGATTGGAGGCCCCGGGGCCGTTCACGGCCTCGACCTACTCTCGAACTCGGAACGGGTGGAACGGGCCGACT
>NW_027633102.1:2394660-2407985 GCF_053919585.1 Euprymna scolopes
GGAGGCTTTGCCTCTTAAGCAAGTTTGACTGACGCCTACCGACACCGGTCAGGTCGGCGAGGCTCCCGGCGGCCCCGAGCGGGACCACAGGTTGCGGAAGGCGTCCAAGTGAGCGGCGGCGACGCCAGGAGGCCCCCGGGGTCGACTCCGCGGCCCCCGGGTCGGTGTGCGGGCCTCCAGAGCTCGATAAAGTAGTGGTGTCGCTAGCGGTCGAGAAGGCACTTTTCGACGCCTACTGCCACCCCCACATGGCGGTAGGCGCAAAACTGGAAAATCGCCGACCAGAAATGTCGCTTCGTATAATCGACGTTTTTTTTGACCACCATTTTCAGGTGTCGGAGGTGGGTCTGGACGAATACCAACACCATTTCTGGGGTTTCACAACCGCCCGGCTTCTCCGACATATGTTGGAAAGGAGTAGCGATCGAGCGAAGGGGGCTGTCGGTAGGCGGCCGCGGGTTGCATGTGTGCCCGGGACAGCACCCCCATCCAACTAAGGGGTGTCCCCCGGGGGCCAGGGGGACCTCGTCCAGGTCGGCCGGGCGCTTCCAGACGCCTACCGACACCGGTCAGGTCGGCGAGGCTCCCGGCGGCCCCGAGCGGGACCACAGGTTGCGGAAGGCGTCCAAGTGAGCGGCGGCGACGCCAGGAGGCCCCCGGGGTCGACTCCGCGGCCCCCGGGTCGGTGTGCGGGCCTCCAGAGCTCGATAAAGTAGTGGTGTCGCTAGCGGTCGAGAAGGCACTTTTCGACGCCTACTGCCACCCCCACATGGCGGTAGGCGCAAAACTGGAAAATCGCCGACCAGAAATGTCGCTTCGTATAATCGACGTTTTTTTTGACCACCATTTTCAGGTGTCGGAGGTGGGTCTGGACGAATACCAACACCATTTCTGGGGTTTCACAACCGCCCGGCTTCTCCGACATATGTTGGAAAGGAGTAGCGATCGAGCGAAGGGGGCTGTCGGTAGGCGGCCGCGGGTTGCATGTGTGCCCGGGACAGCACCCCCATCCAACTAAGGGGTGTCCCCCGGGGGCCAGGGGGACCTCGTCCAGGTCGGCCGGGCGCTTCCAGACGCCTACCGACACCGGTCAGGTCGGCGAGGCTCCCGGCGGCCCCGAGCGGGACCACAGGTTGCGGAAGGCGTCAAGTGAGCGGCGGCGACGCCAGGAGGCCCCCGGGGTCGACTCCGCGGCCCCCGGGTCGGTGTGCGGGCCTCCAGAGCTCGATAAAGTAGTGGTGTCGCTAGCGGTCGAGAAGGCACTTTTCGACGCCTACTGCCACCCCCACATGGCGGTAGGCGCAAAACTGGAAAATCGCCGACCAGAAATGTCGCTTCGTATAATCGACGTTTTTTTTGACCACCATTTTCAGGTGTCGGAGGTGGGTCTGGACGAATACCAACACCATTTCTGGGGTTTCACAACCGCCCGGCTTCTCCGACATATGTTGGAAAGGAGTAGCGATCGAGCGAAGGGGGCTGTCGGTAGGCGGCCGCGGGTTGCATGTGTGCCCGGGACAGCACCCCCATCCAACTAAGGGTGTCCCCCGGGGGCCAGGGGGACCTCGTCCAGGTCGGCCGGGCGCTTCCAGACGCCTACCGACACCGGTCAGGTCGGCGAGGCTCCCGGCGGCCCCGAGCGGGACCACAGGTTGCGGAAGGCGTCCAAGTGAGCGGCGGCGACGCCAGGAGGCCCCCGGGGTCGACTCCGCGGCCCCCGGGTCGGTGTGCGGGCCTCCAGAGCTCGATAAAGTAGTGGTGTCGCTAGCGGTCGAGAAGGCACTTTTCGACGCCTACTGCCACCCCACATGGCGGTAGGCGCAAAACTGGAAAATCGCCGACCAGAAATGTCGCTTCGTATAATCGACGTTTTTTTTGACCACCATTTTCAGGTGTCGGAGGTGGGTCTGGACGAATACCAACACCATTTCTGGGGTTTCACAACCGCCCGGCTTCTCCGACATATGTTGGAAAGGAGTAGCGATCGAGCGAAGGGGGCTGTCGGTAGGCGGCCGCGGGTTGCATGTGTGCCCGGGACAGCACCCCCATCCAACTAAGGGGTGTCCCCCGGGGGCCAGGGGGACCTCGTCCAGGTCGGCCGGGCGCTTCCAGACGCCTACCGACACCGGTCAGGTCGGCGAGGCTCCCGGCGGCCCCGAGCGGGACCACAGGTTGCGGAAGGCGTCCAAGTGAGCGGCGGCGACGCCAGGAGGCCCCCGGGGTCGACTCCGCGGCCCCCGGGTCGGTGTGCGGGCCTCCAGAGCTCGATAAAGTAGTGGTGTCGCTAGCGGTCGAGAAGGCACTTTTCGACGCCTACTGCCACCCCCACATGGCGGTAGGCGCAAAACTGGAAAATCGCCGACCAGAAATGTCGCTTCGTATAATCGACGTTTTTTTTGACCACCATTTTCAGGTGTCGGAGGTGGGTCTGGACGAATACCAACACCATTTCTGGGGTTTCACAACCGCCCGGCTTCTCCGACATATGTTGGAAAGGAGTAGCGATCGAGCGAAGGGGGCTGTCGGTAGGCGGCCGCGGGTTGCATGTGTGCCCGGGACAGCACCCCCATCCAACTAAGGGGTGTCCCCCGGGGGCCAGGGGGACCTCGTCCAGGTCGGCCGGGCGCTTCCAGACGCCTACCGACACCGGTCAGGTCGGCGAGGCTCCCGGCGGCCCCGAGCGGGACCACAGGTTGCGGAAGGCGTCCAAGTGAGCGGCGGCGACGCCAGGAGGCCCCCGGGGTCGACTCCGCGGCCCCCGGGTCGGTGTGCGGGCCTCCAGAGCTCGATAAAGTAGTGGTGTCGCTAGCGGTCGAGAAGGCACTTTTCGACGCCTACTGCCACCCCCACATGGCGGTAGGCGCAAAACTGGAAAATCGCCGACCAGAAATGTCGCTTCGTATAATCGACGTTTTTTTTGACCACCATTTTCAGGTGTCGGAGGTGGGTCTGGACGAATACCAACACCATTTCTGGGGTTTCACAACCGCCCGGCTTCTCCGACATATGTTGGAAAGGAGTAGCGATCGAGCGAAGGGGGCTGTCGGTAGGCGGCCGCGGGTTGCATGTGTGCCCGGGACAGCACCCCCATCCAACTAAGGGGTGTCCCCCGGGGGCCAGGGGGACCTCGTCCAGGTCGGCCGGGCGCTTCCAGACGCCTACCGACACCGGTCAGGTCGGCGAGGCTCCCGGCGGCCCCGAGCGGGACCACAGGTTGCGGAAGGCGTCCAAGTGAGCGGCGGCGACGCCAGGAGGCCCCCGGGGTCGACTCCGCGGCCCCCGGGTCGGTGTGCGGGCCTCCAGAGCTCGATAAAGTAGTGGTGTCGCTAGCGGTCGAGAAGGCACTTTTCGACGCCTACTGCCACCCCCACATGGCGGTAGGTGTAAAATCGGAATAGACCGGACCAGGAATGTCGAGGGGGAAAAAAATGACAAAGTCCTGGTGTGCCTAGGCGTCGAGAAGGCACTTTGCGACGCCTACCGACATCCCCATGTGGCAGTAGGCGTAAAACTGGAAAATCGCCGACCAGAAATGTCGCTTCGTATAATCGACGTTTTTTTTGACCACCATTTTCAGGTGTCGGAGGTGGGTCTGGACGAATACCAACACCATTTCTGGGGTTTTCCAGTTTGAAAGTTTTATAAAACATGTTCGGTAGGAAGCACACTTTGGGTGTGTCGGTTCGTCGGAGCAGCGACTCTTTGCCTCGTGGTGGTCCGGAACGTCTCTACGGGCTTGTCGCAAAGGCGTCAGAAAGTGGCATCTCCGCCGCCTAGGGCTGTCACCGTTATCGCTGTCGCCGCGCTCCAACTTGTTTTGATCCGCCGCCTTCGTTCCTGCCAACCGTGCGCCCGCTCATCGTCGTTAGGTTATAATACGTGGTACGTGTGTGTGCTTCTCCGTGGACCTAGGGCTGCTCGACGTGTCGAACGATATGTTGGAACAACTAACGGCTCCTTTTCCTGGTTCCATAGTCGTCGTGGTACCCGCGTCGTCAGCCATATCTATGTCCACCATGTTTAGCCGATACGTTTGCTGCAGCTTCTGCTTCCGCCTCAGCGTTCGCCGCTCTCAGCCGCCGCTGTTGTTGCTGCCGTTCTGCCATTCAACCACTACCTGCGAATCTTTCGATGATCGGCCGAACGACCCATCGCTGTGCGACCGATAAATCCTCCGGATTAGGGAGAAAACGCCGCCGCTCTCTGCCGCCGTCGAACGGAAAAACGTACATTGTAACGAACGAACGAACGAACGAACGAATTAACGAACGAGCGAACAAACAAACAAAAATAGCCGCGGGGGATGCACTATGTAGATCCTGATCCCCTTGTAACCATACGTACGTTGTTCGATGCTCTCCCGTCCTGGAAGTCGCCGCAGCAAACAGGAGGATGAGCAGCAGCAGGCGCCGCCGCCGTAACCGCCGCCTGCCTGCCGCCTCCTACTCCTGTCAGCGTCCGATCTCACAGCCGTGTGAACGTTCGCTGACACCCGATTTCTTTCCGTCTGGCAAAACCTTGGACGTCCCGCTCGCGGTACACGTGCTGCAGCGACTTCTCGTCCGACAACGCATAAGCGTCGACGTCTGCCGCCGCATCTTCTGATACGTGGACGGTGATAGCGCTAGTCCCTTCTTGCGCCACCTCCACCTTTGTTAGCGCCAAAGAAGATCGATCGAGCAGTCGTGGTCGCAGTCGATTAACCCGTTTTCACCGTCCGCAGTTCCCAAGCCGCCGATCAAGTCGTTGCTCTTCTTGTTCGTTCTTCCCATACCGTCGATTTGCACGGCTGCCGGATGAGCCATCCTCTGTCCGGCGAAGCGCTCACGTCAGTGATCGATACTTGCACCGACAGTCCTCCCGCTCGCGACTCGGTGCTCGAATCGGACTCGTTCGTTTTTATCTCGATGCGATTGTGAAAAGGGGGACCGGTCGTCAATGTCGTGTGTGTCGACGATGTTGTTCGCCCGGTCCGCCGCGTTGTTGTCGTTTTTTTTTTTTTTTTTTTTTTCCCCTAACGTTCGCCGTCGCACGGACGAAAGGGTGAGAAAAAAAAAAAAAGCTCGAAAAAGCCGCCCAAAAAAATCGGACCGAGGAGCCGCTTGCGAGAACGCGCCATGTGCACGTTGTCTCTCCTCGGTTTTCCGAGCACGAACACGACGCCGGTCGGTCGGTCGGTCGACGAAGGCGACGACGAAGGTGACGGGAAAATTTACGCCGCCGCTGCCCTGGTCCAGCTCCTCCCCGATGACGGCTGTGATGTTGACGTTGACGTTGGCGACGACGACGACGACGACGGAGACGACGACGACGACGAGACGGCATCGATGGCGACCACGATGACGACGACCTCGACGAGTTCAGTCTGCACCTTGACCTCCGATGTCCGTGTGCACTGCCGTCGTGCTGTTTGTCGTTTGTCGTATGTATCGCTGTCAAGGGTGCCGTTGTCGTTGTTGTTGTCGACGTTGTTGCTTGCTCTCTCGTCTCGGTCGGTTGGTACGTTGATGACGACGACGACGACGAAGACGACGACGACGACGACGAGACGGCATCGATGGCGACCACGATGACGACGACCTCGACGATTCCAGTCTGCACCTTGACCTCCGATGTCCGTGTGCACTGCCGTCGTGCTGTTTGTCGTTTGTCGTATGTATCGCTGTCAAGGGTGCCGTTGTCGATGTTGTTGTTGTCGACGCTGTCGTCTGTTCTCTCTTCTCGGCCGGCTGTGACGTGGACGTTGACGACGACGACGACGAGACGGAATCGATGGCGACCACGATGACGACGACCTCGGCGAGTTCAGTCTGCACCTTGACCCTCGATGTCCGTGTGCACTGCCGTCGTGCTGCTTGTCGTTTGTCGTATGTATCGCTGTCAAGGGTGCCGTTGTCGTTGTTGTTGTCGACGTTGGTCGCTTTCGTTCTTTGAGTCTCGGTCTCGGTCCAAGTCAGGGGAGAAACAAAAAAGAGGCCATCAGCGCGGGCAGCGCGCTTCTTCTGACGGCGAACCCCCTCGAAAAATAAATAAACACGTGCCCGTCGTTGTAGTTGTCTGTCTTATGTCGGTCGGTCGGTCGGTCGGTCTGTCGTTCTGTCGAAACAAAGTCCCAAATTCCAACGATACCTGGTTGATCCTGCCAGTAGTCATATGCTTGTCTCAAAGCTTAAGCCATGCAAGTGTAAGTTCACGCCACGCATTAGAACGGGCGAAAACCGCGAATGGCTCAGGAACCGGACCTAATCCTCGGGACCGTATTCCTCCTCGGAGGCGATGGATAACTGTGGCAATTCTAGAGCTAATACATGTGACACAGGCCGCGATCGGTCGGCGCGCCGTCGTCGCCACGCCTCGCGCGCTGGCACCCCGCGTCGGCCGTTCCGGGTCGCGGCGCTACATATTAGACTGAGACCGATGCGCGTCATTCCGTCCTCCCGTCGTCGGCGTTCCCGCTCGCGGGTCCGTTCGGTGGCGGGGCTCATAGGGCGGCGCGCTCCGCTTTGGTGACTCTGGATAACTCACTGGTCGATCGCACGAGCTTTCACGCCCGGCGACGGGTCTCTCGAGGGTCCGCCCTATCAACTGTCGACGGTCGGTTAAGTGCCTACCGTGGTTACTACGGGTAACGGGGAATCGGGGTTCGATTCCGGAGAGGGAGCATGCGAAACGGCTACCACATCCAAGGAAGGCAGCAGGCGCGCAAATTACCCACTCCCGGCACGGGGAGGTAGTGACGAAAAATAACGACGCGGGACTCTGTCGAGGCCCCGCGATCGGAATGAGTACACTTCAAATCCGTTAACGAGGACCAACCGGAGGGCAAGTCTGGTGCCAGCAGCCGCGGTAATTCCAGCTCCGGTAGCGTATATTAAAGTTGTTGCGGTTAAAAAGCTCGTAGTCCGAACTCGGGTTCGTGGTCGCGCAAGCGGCCCCGGGGCGGCGGCGCCATCGTCCGTCGTTGACTTTGGTCGTCCGTTCGCATTCCCGGCCCTTTCCGCCGGTGTCAACCGCTAGCATACCCGCCACGCGGTCCTGCCGGCGAGGTGGACGAGGAGGTCGTGATCGGGATCCGGGAAAAAAAAAACAAGTGGTCGTCGGTTCGGTTCCGGGAGTAGTCTAACGGGGGGGTGCTACGTGTGTGTGTTTGGGTGCGTTCATTCGCATCCCCGCACTCTGACCCCCGCGCTTCTCTCCCTCTCCCTTTCCGCGCGTTCCTCTTTTTTTTTGAACCCCCCGGTCCGCTCCGAGTCCCTGCTTCGTGTCTTGTCTGCGCGCGTGTTGCGGTCGGCGGTTTCTCCTCCAAGGGTGCTCTTAACCGAGTGTCCGCGGCGGCCGGTACGTTCACTTTGAAAAAATTAGAGTGCTCAGAGCGGGCTGTTCAAGCTTGCATACGATAAGCATGGAATGATGGAAGAGGGCCTCGTCTACGTCTGTCGGTCTCCGTCTACGGCGAGGCAATGATCGAAGGGAGCGGTCGGGGCCACTCGTATTGCGACGTTAGAGGTGAAATTCTTGGATCGTCGCAAGACGAACTGCAGCGATGGCGTGTGGCAAGCACGTTTTCCTCGATCAAGAGCGAAAGTCGGAGGTTCGAAGACGATCAGATACCGTCGTAGTTCCGACCGTAAACGATGCCGACCGGCGATCCGCCGGCGTTCGCTTCCATGACCCGGCGGGTAGCCTGCGGGAAACCAGAGTTCGGTTCCGGGGGGAGTATGGTTGCAAAGCTGAAACTTAAAGGAATTGACGGAAGGGCACCACCAGGAGTGGAGCCTGCGGCTTAATTTGACTCAACACGGGAAAACTCACCCGGTCCGGACACCGGTAGGATTGACAGATCGATAGCTCTTTCTCGATTCGGTGGGTGGTGGTGCATGGCCGTTCTTAGTTGGTGGAGCGATCCGTCTGGTTGATTCCGATAACGAACGAGACTCCGGCCTGCTAACTAGTGCGCCGATGTCAGTGATTTTTACGGCGGGCTCGGCGTCCTCCGTGGCGCTCGGGTCCGGGTCGGTTTTCTCACGCACTTCTTAGAGGGACGGGTGGCAGAAAGCCACACGAGGCGGAGCGATAACAGGTCTGTGATGCCCTTAGATGTCCGGGGCCGCACGCGCGCTACACTGGAGGTATCAGCGGGGACTTCGCCCCGGCCCGAGAGGGTTGGGAAACCTCTGAACCACCTCCCGTGATAGGGATCGGGGCCTGTAACCAACCCCGTGAACGAGGAATTCCCGGTAGGCGCGGGTCAACAGCCCGCGTCGATCACGTCCCTGCCCTTTGTACACACCGCCCGTCGCTACTACCGATCGAACGGTCCGGTGAGGTCCTCGGATCTGGCCGACGACGCCGCCGGGCAGTGCGCGACGTGTCCGTCACGACACTCGTGCATCTACGCCTCGGCGTTCGATGCCTGGAGAAGACGACCGAACCCGATCGTTTAGAGGAAGTAAAAGTCGTAACAAGGTTTCCGTAGGTGAACCTGCGGAAGGATCATTACCGTTTTCCCGTTCGAGACTGGTTTGTTGTTTTCCGGCCTACCTCCTCTGTCTGTCGGCGTCAACGCCTCGAATGCGCGCAAACAAACCTATAAAAGGCGGAGCGAGAGATAGATTTGTGGTGACGCGGAGGTTTTTAAAGCCCCAGCTCTTCTTGCTTGCTTCCGCGTCTTACCACCTGTTTGTTTTTTCGCCCACCGCAAGTGATGGCCGCTTCTTCTTTGCCTTGTCGCCGCTTTATCGTTTTTTTTGTTTTTTTGCAGCCGCTGTGCCACCGCCGCTAGCTAAAAAAACAAACTACTCGCGACATTGCAATGCCGTCACGCCTCCTCGCACAGACCTCCTCGCACACTACTAAATCTATATAAACAAAAACTAATATAAAAAAACCAAGTGCTGAACCCTGGACGGGGGATCACTCGGCTCGTCCGTCGATGAAGAGCGCGGCCAGCCGCGATAACTGATGCGAATTGCAGGACTCAGTGAACATCGACACCTCGAACGCACATTGCGGCCCCGAGATCCCTTGTCTCGGGGCCACGTCCGGTCGAGAGGCGGAACGTTACATGTCTTTCTCCGTTAACGAAACGACATCTTGCCGTCCCCGTGCCCGCCCGGTCCTCGGCACGGTGGTAACCGGGACGTCGCAGGAGCGAGTGACGAGGGGGAAGAAAAATAAAAAAAGAATTGACTCCTTTCAATGTCTTTTTTTTTTTTAAAACCCTCTCCGGCCTCCTCCTTCGTCTCCCGCTGGCAGACCGCGGAGTCTTTTCCCTTTTCGACCGCGTGAAGAAACACTGTGGAGGAGGAGCAGGAGGAGTCTGTCCGAAAGCAGCCGAAGGGAGACCAAAAAAAAAGTACCGACCTAACCGACTGCCGACGTAAGCGCCGCCTGCTCGTCTCGCTCTCTGCCTCATGAAGGTGTCTCTCAGCGACGCCTCGAGCAGCGCGACGAGCACGGCCGTCGCACCGTAAAAAGGTGGCCGCGTCGTAGGCAACGCAACGTCGGATGGGGAGGACCCACGCTTTTTTTTAATTGTTGGCTTCTTCATTTTCGGTCGGACGGGCGCTATATCGGCCAGCCGTCGTCACACGGAGGGTACCGATCGAGATTCCTCTCCTCCAAACACCACACTCTACTAAAAACCGCCGCCCTCGGCTCGGACGAGACGACCCGCTGAACTTAAGCATATCGCTAAGCGGAGGAAAAGAAACCAACCGGGATTCCCTTAGTAACGGCGAGTGAACCGGGAGAAGCCCAACGCCGAATCCCGTCGCAAGTTAAAGGCTTCGGGACGTGTGGCGCATGGGTCGAAGGCAGCCGTTCGTTTTCGTCTCGCATAGTTCGGAGTTCCCTCGATCGGGGCCGCCCGCGGCGGGTGCCAGGCCCATTCGGTGCGGACGGCGAGCGACGGCCTTCGATCCGAGAGTCGGGTTGCTTGGGAACGCAGCCCAAATCGGGTGGTAAGCTCCATCCAAGGCTAAATACCGGGACGAGTCCGATAGTCGACAAGTACCGTGAGGGAAAGTTGAAAAGAACTTTGGAGAGAGAGTTCAAGAGAACGTGAAACCGCCCAGGGGTAAACGGGTGGGACCGCTCACCGCGATCGCGGGGGGACTCAGTCCGGTGCTGCCTAGGCTCGAGCCCAAACTCGATGTGTGTTCTTGAAAGAGAGGCCGTCGCGGCACAGGTCGTCGTTCGTCGTGTCCGCGGGGGACTCGTTCCCCGCGGTTCCAGCTTTTGTGCCCGCGTCGCCGACGAAGGAGACGGGCCGCGTGGATAGCGGGAAGGGAAACGTGGTGACGACCGCGGCGTCGGTAGGTGGCTGCGTCGGTTGGCTGCGACGGAGGGGACTCGTCCTCTCGATCGCTGCTGCCGCCGGGCCCTAACCCGCCGCATCCGTCGCCGCCGCTTCTTCTTTCCTCCTGCTCCCATCCGCGCGCGACTCCGCTGCACCCGTCCCCTTCATCATCGCTCGGCGTAATCATGGCGCGGGCGCTTCGGCGCGACCTCCGCGCGGCCGGCACCGGACGCACTTCCCCTCCGGTCCGTCGTCGCGACCCGTTCCCGGCGTGCAGGTCGAACACGCGGGTTTTTTTCCGTAGGCGGCAGGCGTTTCATCACCCTGAAAACCCCCGTCTTCCCACCTTGTGAAGTCGGGGGCCACCGGCCGTCGGGCCCGCGAACGTAACTGCCCCTTTCTGCCGGGAACGGAGGAAATCTGACACGATCCGTTACACGTGGCGAGCCGGTCCGTTTTGATCCCGCCGGAAGTCGCGTGCGGGCGACGCACTCTGTGTGTCGCTCCTTAGGCGCCCCACCGTCTCGGGCGCGTGCGCGATGAGAGGCGGGATAGGACTGGCGCGGCCTCGCCGTCACGCACCTCGCCGACGTTTCGGGTTCTTGTCGGGGGCAACCCCGCCCGCGCCCGTTTCCGTTTCCGGAGAGGTCGCTCGGCGACGCTTTTTTACTCGAGCCGCCCGCCACCCCGGGTCAGCGACGTGCATCGGCAACCCACCCGACCCGTCTTGAAACACGGACCGAGGAGTCCTGGCCGTTCGCGAGTCGTAGGGGCCACCTCTGACTAACCCCGAAGGCGAAGCGAAAGCGAGAGAGCGTGTAGGAGGGCGTCGATCGGGAGAGGTGTCGTGGCAAAGTCGTCCGGGGGTCGTCGGGGGGTGTCGTCGGTCTCGTGCCGTCGTCTTCTCCTCGCCTCACCCGCCTCCGAGCCGTGCCCGATCCCGCCGGCGCGGCGTTTTCGGCCTTCCGCCGTCGCTGCTGCGGTGCCCGCAACTTTTCCTTTTTTCTCTCTTCCCGAGAGAGATAGGAGAGGGAAGGCTCGTGGCTGACGTGCGGTTGTTTTTCCCTCCTCCCCGAGAGGGGACCGGCGCATCATCCAAAAAGGGGAATTGCCGGGCGCCAGCTTCCATATCCTCCTTCCGCCCATCGGTGAGATCCCGCGGCTTGAACTAGTCCTATTTTGTCGTCGAGTTTAGGCGCTGCGCGCGGGCGCATCACCCCCGGGTCGGTTTCCCCTTTTTCCGAGTACGACTCGGCCGACTCTGGCGTAGCGAGCGACCAGGGACCCGAAAGATGGCGATCCACGCCCGGTCGGGATGAAGCCAGAGGAAACTCTGGTGGAAGTCCGAAGCGCCTCTGACGTGCAAATCGATCGTCGGAACCGGGTGTAGGGGCGAAAGACCAATCGAGCCGTCTAGTAGCTGGTTCCCTCCGAAGTTTCCCTCAGGATAGCTGGCGCTCGATCGTCGCAATTCCATCCGGTAAAGCGAACGATTGGAGGCCCCGGGGCCGTTCACGGCCTCGACCTACTCTCGAACTCGGAACGGGTGGAACGGGCCGACTCTCCCGAACGACGGAGCCGACCCATCCGGCCGCCGCCGCCAGCACGCTTCGCTGGGCGGTTGGTCACCTCGAATGCGAGTGCCAAGTGGGCCACTTTTGGTAAGCAGAACTGGCGCTGTGGGATGAACCAAACGTCCGGCTAAGGTGCCTAACGCGACGCCCATGAGATCCCCGAAAGGGTGTCGGTCGATATAGACAGCAGGACGGTGGCCACGGAAGTCGGAATCCGCTAAGGAGTGTGTAACAACTCACCTGCCGAATCGACCGGCCCCGAAAATGGATGGCGCTGGAGCGACGGACCGATGCCGGACCGTCGCGGCGAGGAGCGATGAACTTTCGCGCCGAAACGATGCCGCGACGAGTAGGAGGGCGCCGCGGCGAGCACGGAAGCCTAGGGCGCGAGCCCGGGTGGAGCCGACCGCGGGTGCAGATCTCGGTGGTAGTAGCAAATATTCGAACGAGACCTTCGAAGACCGAAGTGGAGAAGGGTTCCGTGCCAACGGCGGTCGAGCACGGGTCAGTCGGTCCTAAGACGCGGGCGAAAGTCTTCCCGAAAGGCGCCGGATCCGTTATGAAAGGTGAAAGGAAAGCGAATCGAATCGAATCGAATCAAAAGCCCAAACAAAAAAAAAGCGGCCGGCCTCCCGTCGAAAGGGAATCGGGTTAATATTCCCGAACCCGGACTCGGAGAGGGCCCGGGGGTGGCGACGCTGTCGGCAGCGATGTCGGCGGCGCCCGTCGCTTCCCGGGCGAAACCGCGGTGACGCAAGCGAGCCCGGAGACGTCGCCGGGAGCCCCGGGAAGAGTTCTCTCTTCTTCGTAAAGGACCATGTCCGTGGAATCGGCTCGTCCGGAGATACGGAAAAGGTACCTGTAGAGCGCCGCGGCTCGGGCGGCGTCCGGTGCGCTTTCGGCGGCCCTGGAAAATCCGGGTCCGGTTTTCGCAGCTCTCGAGTCGGTGCCGTACCCACCATCCGCAGCAGGTCTCCAAGGTGTACAGCCTCTCGTCGATGGCATCAATGTAGGTAAGGGAAGTCGGCAAAATGGATCCGTACCTTCGGAAGAAGGATTGGCTCCGAGGACCGGGTCGGTCGGGCCGTGCCCGCGCGAAGCGAGGAACCGGTACGGGGCTGTAGCGTTCGCTCCGTTCGCGCTTTGCGGCCGAAGGCATAGGGGCCGCGGCGGTCCGTTGTGCGGCGGCGTGTTCCGGTCAAGCGGTCGCGGTCAAGCGAGCGTGTGTTGCGGGTCGGAGAGCGATACGGGTGGGAGTCCGCCGTCGGGCGGCAGGAGTGTGGCGTCGACCAAAAACGGCGGGGGACCGTCGGCGGGGGTCGTCTTTCTGGCGGCGGCGGTTCAAGCGGCTTTTCTGCGGGGTGCTTCGCTCCGGGGTCGGGGTGGCGGCGGGCGGCTCCAATCCGTTCGTCGCAACGTCTCCGTCCTCCTCGAAAAGGGGTGAGGCTGCC
>NW_027633102.1:2408085-2410585 GCF_053919585.1 Euprymna scolopes
GACACACCAAAGTGTGCTTCCTACCGAACATGTTTTATAAAACTTTCAAACTGGAAAAACCCCAGAAATGGTGTTGGTATTCGTCCAGACCCACCTCCGACACCTGAAAATGGTGGTCAAAAAAAACGTCGATTATACGAAGCGACATTTCTGGTCGGCGATTTTCCAGTTTTACGCCTACTGCCACATGGGGATGTCGGTAGGCGTCGCAAAGTGCCTTCTCGACGCCTAGGCACACCAGGACTTTGTCATTTTTTTCCCCTCGACATTCCTGGTCCGGTCTATTCCGATTTTACACCTACCGCCATGTGGGGGTGGCAGTAGGCGTCGAAAAGTGCCTTCTCGACCGCTAGCGACACCACTACTTTATCGAGCTCTGGAGGCCCGCACACCGACCCGGGGGCCGCGGAGTCGACCCCGGGGGCCTCCTGGCGTCGCCGCCGCTCACTTGGACGCCTTCCGCAACCTGTGGTCCCGCTCGGGGCCGCCGGGAGCCTCGCCGACCTGACCGGTGTCGGTAGGCGTCTGGAAGCGCCCGGCCGACCTGGACGAGGTCCCCCTGGCCCCCGGGGGACACCCCTTAGTTGGATGGGGGTGCTGTCCCGGGCACACATGCAACCCGCGGCCGCCTACCGACAGCCCCCTTCGCTCGATCGCTACTCCTTTCCAACATATGTCGGAGAAGCCGGGCGGTTGTGAAACCCCAGAAATGGTGTTGGTATTCGTCCAGACCCACCTCCGACACCTGAAAATGGTGGTCAAAAAAAACGTCGATTATACGAAGCGACATTTCTGGTCGGCGATTTTCCAGTTTTGCGCCTACCGCCATGTGGGGGTGGCAGTAGGCGTCGAAAAGTGCCTTCTCGACCGCTAGCGACACCACTACTTTATCGAGCTCTGGAGGCCCGCACACCGACCCGGGGCCGCGGAGTCGACCCCGGGGGCCTCCTGGCGTCGCCGCCGCTCACTTGGACGCCTTCCGCAACCTGTGGTCCCGCTCGGGGCCGCCGGGAGCCTCGCCGACCTGACCGGTGTCGGTAGGCGTCTGGAAGCGCCCGGCCGACCTGGACGAGGTCCCCCTGGCCCCCGGGGGACACCCCTTAGTTGGATGGGGGTGCTGTCCCGGGCACACATGCAACCCGCGGCCGCCTACCGACAGCCCCCTTCGCTCGATCGCTACTCCTTTCCAACATATGTCGGAGAAGCCGGGCGGGTTGTGAAACCCCAGAAATGGTGTTGGTATTCGTCCAGACCCACCTCCGACACCTGAAAATGGTGGTCAAAAAAAACGTCGATTATACGAAGCGACATTTCTGGTCGGCGATTTTCCAGTTTTGCGCCTACCGCCATGTGGGGGTGGCAGTAGGCGTCGAAAAGTGCCTTCTCGACCGCTAGCGACACCACTACTTTATCGAGCTCTGGAGGCCCGCACACCGACCCGGGGGCCGCGGAGTCGACCCCGGGGGCCTCCTGGCGTCGCCGCCGCTCACTTGGACGCCTTCCGCAACCTGTGGTCCCGCTCGGGGCCGCCGGGAGCCTCGCCGACCTGACCGGTGTCGGTAGGCGTCTGGAAGCGCCCGGCCGACCTGGACGAGGTCCCCCTGGCCCCCGGGGGACACCCCTTAGTTGGATGGGGGTGCTGTCCCGGGCACCACATGCAACCCGCGGCCGCCTACCGACAGCCCCCTTCGCTCGATCGCTACTCCTTTCCAACATATGTCGGAGAAGCCGGGCGGTTGTGAAACCCCAGAAATGGTGTTGGTATTCGTCCAGACCCACCTCCGACACCTGAAAATGGTGGTCAAAAAAAACGTCGATTATACGAAGCGACATTTCTGGTCGGCGATTTTCCAGTTTTGCGCCTACCGCCATGTGGGGGTGGCAGTAGGCGTCGAAAAGTGCCTTCTCGACCGCTAGCGACACCACTACTTTATCGAGCTCTGGAGGCCCGCACACCGACCCGGGGGCCGCGGAGTCGACCCCGGGGGCCTCCTGGCGTCGCCGCCGCTCACTTGGACGCCTTCCGCAACCTGTGGTCCCGCTCGGGGCCGCCGGGAGCCTCGCCGACCTGACCGGTGTCGGTAGGCGTCAGTCAAACTTGCTTAAGAGGCAAAGCCTCCTCACACCTTAAGAGAGTCACAGTTAGTCCCGCCGTTTACCCGTGGTCGTCGTCGGGGGTGCCGGTCGGTGTGTTTCGGCGTGTTTCTTTCTTACTTTAGCTCGCTCCTATAAGCTAACTCAGCAGCCCTGCTAAAATCAATTTATCATTATTTTCAATCTATCGAAAATCTTAATTTATTATTATTTTCCAACTATCGAAAATCTTAATAGAGTTGGGGTTTTTTGTTTGTTTTTTTTTTTAAATTCCATTGTAACAACAGACAGCCAGCCAGCAGCATGTGGTGTCGGTAGGCGTCTGGAAGCGCTTGAGGAGGCAGAGGAGTTGGCAAGCTCGCTAAACTGCCCGCTGGTGTGGTGGTGTCGGTAGAGGCGTCTTGAA
>NW_027633102.1:2415585-2428085 GCF_053919585.1 Euprymna scolopes
CCGATTCCCTTTCGACGGGAGGCCGGCCGCTTTTTTTTTGTTTGGGCTTTTGATTCGATTCGATTCGATTCGCTTTCCTTTCACCTTTCATAACGGATCCGGCGCCTTTCGGGAAGACTTTCGCCCGCGTCTTAGGACCGACTGACCCGTGCTCGACCGCCGTTGGCACGGAACCCTTCTCCACTTCGGTCTTCGAAGGTCTCGTTCGAATATTTGCTACTACCACCGAGATCTGCACCCGCGGTCGGCTCCACCCGGGCTCGCGCCCTAGGCTTCCGTGCTCGCCGCGGCGCCCTCCTACTCGTCGCGGCATCGTTTCGGCGCGAAAGTTCATCGCTCCTCGCCGCGACGGTCCGGCATCGGTCCGTCGCTCCAGCGCCATCCATTTTCGGGGCCGGTCGATTCGGCAGGTGAGTTGTTACACACTCCTTAGCGGATTCCGACTTCCGTGGCCACCGTCCTGCTGTCTATATCGACCGACACCCTTTCGGGGATCTCATGGGCGTCGCGTTAGGCACCTTAGCCGGACGTTTGGTTCATCCCACAGCGCCAGTTCTGCTTACCAAAAGTGGCCCACTTGGCACTCGCATTCGAGGTGACCAACCGCCCAGCGAAGCGTGCTGGCGGCGGCGGCCGGATGGGTCGGCTCCGTCGTTCGGGAGAGTCGGCCCGTTCCACCCGTTCCGAGTTCGAGAGTAGGTCGAGGCCGTGAACGGCCCCGGGGCCTCCAATCGTTCGCTTTACCGGATGGAATTGCGACGATCGAGCGCCAGCTATCCTGAGGGAAACTTCGGAGGGAACCAGCTACTAGACGGCTCGATTGGTCTTTCGCCCCTACACCCGGTTCCGACGATCGATTTGCACGTCAGAGGCGCTTCGGACTTCCACCAGAGTTTCCTCTGGCTTCATCCCGACCGGGCGTGGATCGCCATCTTTCGGGTCCCTGGTCGCTCGCTACGCCAGAGTCGGCCGAGTCGTACTCGGAAAAAGGGGAAACCGACCCGGGGGTGATGCGCCCGCGCGCAGCGCCTAAACTCGACGACAAAATAGGACTAGTTCAAGCCGCGGGATCTCACCGATGGGCGGAAGGAGGATATGGAAGCTGGCGCCCGGCAATTCCCCTTTTTGGATGATGCGCCGGTCCCCTCTCGGGGAGGAGGGAAAAACAACCGCACGTCAGCCACGAGCCTTCCCTCTCCTATCTCTCTCGGGAAGAGAGAAAAAAGGAAAAGTTGCGGGCACCGCAGCAGCGACGGCGGAAGGCCGAAAACGCCGCGCCGGCGGGATCGGGCACGGCTCGGAGGCGGGTGAGGCGAGGAGAAGACGACGGCACGAGACCGACGACACCCCCCGACGACCCCCGGACGACTTTGCCACGACACCTCTCCCGATCGACGCCCTCCTACACGCTCTCTCGCTTTCGCTTCGCCTTCGGGGTTAGTCAGAGGTGGCCCCTACGACTCGCGAACGGCCAGGACTCCTCGGTCCGTGTTTCAAGACGGGTCGGGTGGGTTGCCGATGCACGTCGCTGACCCGGGGTGGCGGGCGGCTCGAGTAAAAAAGCGTCGCCGAGCGACCTCTCCGGAAACGGAAACGGGCGCGGGCGGGGTTGCCCCCGACAAGAACCCGAAACGTCGGCGAGGTGCGTGACGGCGAGGCCGCGCCAGTCCTATCCCGCCTCTCATCGCGCACGCGCCCGAGACGGTGGGGCGCCTAAGGAGCGACACACAGAGTGCGTCGCCCGCACGCGACTTCCGGCGGGATCAAAACGGACCGGCTCGCCACGTGTAACGGATCGTGTCAGATTTCCTCCGTTCCCGGCAGAAAGGGGCAGTTACGTTCGCGGGCCCGACGGCCGGTGGCCCCCGACTTCACAAGGTGGGAAGACGGGGGTTTTCAGGGTGATGAAACGCCTGCCGCCTACGGAAAAAAACCCGCGTGTTCGACCTGCACGCCGGGAACGGGTCGCGACGACGGACCGGAGGGGAAGTGCGTCCGGTGCCGGCCGCGCGGAGGTCGCGCCGAAGCGCCCGCGCCATGATTACGCCGAGCGATGATGAAGGGGACGGGTGCAGCGGAGTCGCGCGCGGAGGGAGCAGGAGGAAAGAAGAAGCGGCGGCGACGGATGCGGCGGGTTAGGGCCCGGCGGCAGCAGCGATCGAGAGGACGAGTCCCCTCCGTCGCAGCCAACCGACGCAGCCACCTACCGACGCCGCGGTCGTCACCACGTTTCCCTTCCCGCTATCCACGCGGCCCGTCTCCTTCGTCGGCGACGCGGGCACAAAAGCTGGAACCGCGGGGAACGAGTCCCCCGCGGACACGACGAACGACGACCTGTGCCGCGACGGCCTCTCTTTCAAGAACACACATCGAGTTTGGGCTCGAGCCTAGGCAGCACCGGACTGAGTCCCCCCGCGATCGCGGTGAGCGGTCCCACCCGTTTACCCCTGGGCGGTTTCACGTTCTCTTGAACTCTCTCTCCAAAGTTCTTTTCAACTTTCCCTCACGGTACTTGTCGACTATCGGACTCGTCCCGGTATTTAGCCTTGGATGGAGCTTACCACCCGATTTGGGCTGCGTTCCCAAGCAACCCGACTCTCGGATCGAAGGCCGTCGCTCGCCGTCCGCACCGAATGGGCCTGGCACCCGCCGCGGGCGGCCCCGATCGAGGGAACTCCGAACTATGCGAGACGAAAACGAACGGCTGCCTTCGACCCATGCGCCACACGTCCCGAAGCCTTTAACTTGCGACGGGATTCGGCGTTGGGCTTCTCCCGGTTCACTCGCCGTTACTAAGGGAATCCCGGTTGGTTTCTTTTCCTCCGCTTAGCGATATGCTTAAGTTCAGCGGGTCGTCTCGTCCGAGCCGAGGGCGGCGGTTTTTAGTAGAGTGTGGTGTTTGGAGGAGAGGAATCTCGATCGGTACCCTCCGTGTGACGACGGCTGGCCGATATAGCGCCCGTCCGACCGAAAATGAAGAAGCCAACAATTAAAAAAAAGCGTGGGTCCTCCCCATCCGACGTTGCGTTGCCTACGACG
The DNA here is from genome assembly GCF_053919585.1 of Euprymna scolopes. Classification (NCBI taxonomy): domain Eukaryota; kingdom Metazoa; phylum Mollusca; class Cephalopoda; order Sepiida; family Sepiolidae; genus Euprymna; species Euprymna scolopes. Next base: position 2,418,625 of record NW_027633102.1, read on the forward strand.
CGGCCACCTTTTTACGGTGCGACGGCCGTGCTCGTCGCGCTGCTCGAGGCGTCGCTGAGAGACACCTTCATGAGGCAGAGAGCGAGACGAGCAGGCGGCGCTTACGTCGGCAGTCGGTTAGGTCGGTACTTTTTTTTTGGTCTCCCTTCGGCTGCTTTCGGACAGACTCCTCCTGCTCCTCCTCCACAGTGTTTCTTCACGCGGTCGAAAAGGGAAAAGACTCCGCGGTCTGCCAGCGGGAGACGAAGGAGGAGGCCGGAGAGGGTTTTAAAAAAAAAAAAGACATTGAAAGGAGTCAATTCTTTTTTTATTTTTCTTCCCCCTCGTCACTCGCTCCTGCGACGTCCCGGTTACCACCGTGCCGAGGACCGGGCGGGCACGGGGACGGCAAGATGTCGTTTCGTTAACGGAGAAAGACATGTAACGTTCCGCCTCTCGACCGGACGTGGCCCCGAGACAAGGGATCTCGGGGCCGCAATGTGCGTTCGAGGTGTCGATGTTCACTGAGTCCTGCAATTCGCATCAGTTATCGCGGCTGGCCGCGCTCTTCATCGACGGACGAGCCGAGTGATCCCCCGTCCAGGGTTCAGCACTTGGTTTTTTTATATTAGTTTTTGTTTATATAGATTTAGTAGTGTGCGAGGAGGTCTGTGCGAGGAGGCGTGACGGCATTGCAATGTCGCGAGTAGTTTGTTTTTTTAGCTAGCGGCGGTGGCACAGCGGCTGCAAAAAAACAAAAAAAACGATAAAGCGGCGACAAGGCAAAGAAGAAGCGGCCATCACTTGCGGTGGGCGAAAAAACAAACAGGTGGTAAGACGCGGAAGCAAGCAAGAAGAGCTGGGGCTTTAAAAACCTCCGCGTCACCACAAATCTATCTCTCGCTCCGCCTTTTATAGGTTTGTTTGCGCGCATTCGAGGCGTTGACGCCGACAGACAGAGGAGGTAGGCCGGAAAACAACAAACCAGTCTCGAACGGGAAAACGGTAATGATCCTTCCGCAGGTTCACCTACGGAAACCTTGTTACGACTTTTACTTCCTCTAAACGATCGGGTTCGGTCGTCTTCTCCAGGCATCGAACGCCGAGGCGTAGATGCACGAGTGTCGTGACGGACACGTCGCGCACTGCCCGGCGGCGTCGTCGGCCAGATCCGAGGACCTCACCGGACCGTTCGATCGGTAGTAGCGACGGGCGGTGTGTACAAAGGGCAGGGACGTGATCGACGCGGGCTGTTGACCCGCGCCTACCGGGAATTCCTCGTTCACGGGGTTGGTTACAGGCCCCGATCCCTATCACGGGAGGTGGTTCAGAGGTTTCCCAACCCTCTCGGGCCGGGGCGAAGTCCCCGCTGATACCTCCAGTGTAGCGCGCGTGCGGCCCCGGACATCTAAGGGCATCACAGACCTGTTATCGCTCCGCCTCGTGTGGCTTTCTGCCACCCGTCCCTCTAAGAAGTGCGTGAGAAAACCGACCCGGACCCGAGCGCCACGGAGGACGCCGAGCCCGCCGTAAAAATCACTGACATCGGCGCACTAGTTAGCAGGCCGGAGTCTCGTTCGTTATCGGAATCAACCAGACGGATCGCTCCACCAACTAAGAACGGCCATGCACCACCACCCACCGAATCGAGAAAGAGCTATCGATCTGTCAATCCTACCGGTGTCCGGACCGGGTGAGTTTTCCCGTGTTGAGTCAAATTAAGCCGCAGGCTCCACTCCTGGTGGTGCCCTTCCGTCAATTCCTTTAAGTTTCAGCTTTGCAACCATACTCCCCCCGGAACCGAACTCTGGTTTCCCGCAGGCTACCCGCCGGGTCATGGAAGCGAACGCCGGCGGATCGCCGGTCGGCATCGTTTACGGTCGGAACTACGACGGTATCTGATCGTCTTCGAACCTCCGACTTTCGCTCTTGATCGAGGAAAACGTGCTTGCCACACGCCATCGCTGCAGTTCGTCTTGCGACGATCCAAGAATTTCACCTCTAACGTCGCAATACGAGTGGCCCCGACCGCTCCCTTCGATCATTGCCTCGCCGTAGACGGAGACCGACAGACGTAGACGAGGCCCTCTTCCATCATTCCATGCTTATCGTATGCAAGCTTGAACAGCCCGCTCTGAGCACTCTAATTTTTTCAAAGTGAACGTACCGGCCGCCGCGGACACTCGGTTAAGAGCACCCTTGGAGGAGAAACCGCCGACCGCAACACGCGCGCAGACAAGACACGAAGCAGGGACTCGGAGCGGACCGGGGGGTTCAAAAAAAAAGAGGAACGCGCGGAAAGGGAGAGGGAGAGAAGCGCGGGGGTCAGAGTGCGGGGATGCGAATGAACGCACCCAAACACACACACGTAGCACCCCCCCGTTAGACTACTCCCGGAACCGAACCGACGACCACTTGTTTTTTTTTTCCCGGATCCCGATCACGACCTCCTCGTCCACCTCGCCGGCAGGACCGCGTGGCGGGTATGCTAGCGGTTGACACCGGCGGAAAGGGCCGGGAATGCGAACGGACGACCAAAGTCAACGACGGACGATGGCGCCGCCGCCCCGGGGCCGCTTGCGCGACCACGAACCCGAGTTCGGACTACGAGCTTTTTAACCGCAACAACTTTAATATACGCTACCGGAGCTGGAATTACCGCGGCTGCTGGCACCAGACTTGCCCTCCGGTTGGTCCTCGTTAACGGATTTGAAGTGTACTCATTCCGATCGCGGGGCCTCGACAGAGTCCCGCGTCGTTATTTTTCGTCACTACCTCCCCGTGCCGGGAGTGGGTAATTTGCGCGCCTGCTGCCTTCCTTGGATGTGGTAGCCGTTTCGCATGCTCCCTCTCCGGAATCGAACCCCGATTCCCCGTTACCCGTAGTAACCACGGTAGGCACTTAACCGACCGTCGACAGTTGATAGGGCGGACCCTCGAGAGACCCGTCGCCGGGCGTGAAAGCTCGTGCGATCGACCAGTGAGTTATCCAGAGTCACCAAAGCGGAGCGCGCCGCCCTATGAGCCCCGCCACCGAACGGACCCGCGAGCGGGAACGCCGACGACGGGAGGACGGAATGACGCGCATCGGTCTCAGTCTAATATGTAGCGCCGCGACCCGGAACGGCCGACGCGGGTGCCAGCGCGCGAGGCGTGGCGACGACGGCGCGCCGACCGATCGCGGCCTGTGTCACATGTATTAGCTCTAGAATTGCCACAGTTATCCATCGCCTCCGAGGAGGAATACGGTCCCGAGGATTAGGTCCGGTTCCTGAGCCATTCGCGGTTTCGCCCGTTCTAATGCGTGGCGTGAACTTACACTTGCATGGCTTAAGCTTTGAGACAAGCATATGACTACTGGCAGGATCAACCAGGTATCGTTGGAATTTGGGACTTTGTTTCGACAGAACGACAGACCGACCGACCGACCGACCGACATAAGACAGACAACTACAACGACGGGCACGTGTTTATTTATTTTTCGAGGGGGTTCGCCGTCAGAAGAAGCGCGCTGCCCGCGCTGATGGCCTCTTTTTTGTTTCTCCCCTGACTTGGACCGAGACCGAGACTCAAAGAACGAAAGCGACCAACGTCGACAACAACAACGACAACGGCACCCTTGACAGCGATACATACGACAAACGACAAGCAGCACGACGGCAGTGCACACGGACATCGAGGGTCAAGGTGCAGACTGAACTCGCCGAGGTCGTCGTCATCGTGGTCGCCATCGATTCCGTCTCGTCGTCGTCGTCGTCAACGTCCACGTCACAGCCGGCCGAGAAGAGAGAACAGACGACAGCGTCGACAACAACAACATCGACAACGGCACCCTTGACAGCGATACATACGACAAACGACAAACAGCACGACGGCAGTGCACACGGACATCGGAGGTCAAGGTGCAGACTGGAATCGTCGAGGTCGTCGTCATCGTGGTCGCCATCGATGCCGTCTCGTCGTCGTCGTCGTCGTCTTCGTCGTCGTCGTCGTCATCAACGTACCAACCGACCGAGACGAGAGAGCAAGCAACAACGTCGACAACAACAACGACAACGGCACCCTTGACAGCGATACATACGACAAACGACAAACAGCACGACGGCAGTGCACACGGACATCGGAGGTCAAGGTGCAGACTGAACTCGTCGAGGTCGTCGTCATCGTGGTCGCCATCGATGCCGTCTCGTCGTCGTCGTCGTCTCCGTCGTCGTCGTCGTCGTCGCCAACGTCAACGTCAACATCACAGCCGTCATCGGGGAGGAGCTGGACCAGGGCAGCGGCGGCGTAAATTTTCCCGTCACCTTCGTCGTCGCCTTCGTCGACCGACCGACCGACCGGCGTCGTGTTCGTGCTCGGAAAACCGAGGAGAGACAACGTGCACATGGCGCGTTCTCGCAAGCGGCTCCTCGGTCCGATTTTTTTGGGCGGCTTTTTCGAGCTTTTTTTTTTTTTTCTCACCCTTTCGTCCGTGCGACGGCGAACGTTAGGGGAAAAAAAAAAAAAAAAAAAAAAACGACAACAACGCGGCGGACCGGGCGAACAACATCGTCGACACACACGACATTGACGACCGGTCCCCCTTTTCACAATCGCATCGAGATAAAAACGAACGAGTCCGATTCGAGCACCGAGTCGCGAGCGGGAGGACTGTCGGTGCAAGTATCGATCACTGACGTGAGCGCTTCGCCGGACAGAGGATGGCTCATCCGGCAGCCGTGCAAATCGACGGTATGGGAAGAACGAACAAGAAGAGCAACGACTTGATCGGCCGGCGGCTTGGGAACTGCGGACGGTGAAAACGGGTTAATCGACTGCGACCACGACTGCTCGATCGATCTTCTTTGGCGCTAACAAAGGTGGAGGTGGCGCAAGAAGGGACTAGCGCTATCACCGTCCACGTATCAGAAGATGCGGCGGCAGACGTCGACGCTTATGCGTTGTCGGACGAGAAGTCGCTGCAGCACGTGTACCGCGAGCGGGACGTCCAAGGTTTTGCCAGACGGAAAGAAATCGGGTGTCAGCGAACGTTCACACGGCTGTGAGATCGGACGCTGACAGGAGTAGGAGGCGGCAGGCAGGCGGCGGTTACGGCGGCGGCGCCTGCTGCTGCTCATCCTCCTGTTTGCTGCGGCGACTTCCAGGACGGGAGAGCATCGAACAACGTACGTATGGTTACAAGGGGATCAGGATCTACATAGTGCATCCCCCGCGGCTATTTTTGTTTGTTTGTTCGCTCGTTCGTTAATTCGTTCGTTCGTTCGTTCGTTCGTTACAATGTACGTTTTTCCGTTCGACGGCGGCAGAGAGCGGCGGCGTTTCTCCCTAATCCGGAGGAATTTATCGGTCGCACAGCGATGGGTCGTTCGGCCGATCATCGAAAGATTCGCAGGTAGTGGTTGAATGGCAGAACGGCAGCAACAACAGCGGCGGCTGAGAGCGGCGAACGCTGAGGCGGAAGCAGAAGCTGCAGCAAACGTATCGGCTAAACATGGTGGACATAGATATGGCTGACGACGCGGGTACCACGACGACTATGGAACCCAGGAAAAGGAGCCGTTAGTTGTTCCAACATATCGTTCGACACGTCGAGCAGCCCTAGGTCCACGGAGAAGCACACACACGTACCACGTATTATAACCTAACGACGATGAGCGGGCGCACGGTTGGCAGGAACGAAGGCGGCGGATCAAAACAAGTTGGAGCGCGGCGACAGCGATAACGGTGACAGCCCTAGGCGGCGGAGATGCCACTTTCTGACGCCTTTGCGACAAGCCCGTAGAGACGTTCCGGACCACCACGAGGCAAAGAGTCGCTGCTCCGACGAACCGACACACCAAAGTGTGCTTCCTACCGAACATGTTTTATAAAACTTTCAAACTGGAAAACCCCAGAAATGGTGTTGGTATTCGTCCAGACCCACCTCCGACACCTGAAAATGGTGGTCAAAAAAAACGTCGATTATACGAAGCGACATTTCTGGTCGGCGATTTTCCAGTTTTACGCCTACTGCCACATGGGGATGTCGGTAGGCGTCGCAAAGTGCCTTCTCGACGCCTAGGCACACCAGGACTTTGTCATTTTTTTTCCCCCTCGACATTCCTGGTCCGGTCTATTCCGATTTTACACCTACCGCCATGTGGGGGTGGCAGTAGGCGTCGAAAAGTGCCTTCTCGACCGCTAGCGACACCACTACTTTATCGAGCTCTGGAGGCCCGCACACCGACCCGGGGGCCGCGGAGTCGACCCCGGGGGCCTCCTGGCGTCGCCGCCGCTCACTTGGACGCCTTCCGCAACCTGTGGTCCCGCTCGGGGCCGCCGGGAGCCTCGCCGACCTGACCGGTGTCGGTAGGCGTCTGGAAGCGCCCGGCCGACCTGGACGAGGTCCCCCTGGCCCCCGGGGGACACCCCTTAGTTGGATGGGGGTGCTGTCCCGGGCACACATGCAACCCGCGGCCGGCCTACCGACAGCCCCCTTCGCTCGATCGCTACTCCTTTCCAACATATGTCGGAGAAGCCGGGCGGTTGTGAAACCCCAGAAATGGTGTTGGTATTCGTCCAGACCCACCTCCGACACCTGAAAATGGTGGTCAAAAAAAACGTCGATTATACGAAGCGACATTTCTGGTCGGCGATTTTCCAGTTTTGCGCCTACCGCCATGTGGGGGTGGCAGTAGGCGTCGAAAAGTGCCTTCTCGACCCGCTAGCGACACCACTACTTTATCGAGCTCTGGAGGCCCGCACACCGACCCGGGGGCCGCGGAGTCGACCCCGGGGGCCTCCTGGCGTCGCCGCCGCTCACTTGGACGCCTTCCGCAACCTGTGGTCCCGCTCGGGGCCGCCGGGAGCCTCGCCGACCTGACCGGTGTCGGTAGGCGTCTGGAAGCGCCCGGCCGACCTGGACGAGGTCCCCCTGGCCCCCGGGGGACACCCCTTAGTTGGATGGGGGTGCTGTCCCGGGCACACATGCAACCCGCGGCCGCCTACCGACAGCCCCCTTCGCTCGATCGCTACTCCTTTCCAACATATGTCGGAGAAGCCGGGCGGTTGTGAAACCCCAGAAATGGTGTTGGTATTCGTCCAGACCCACCTCCGACACCTGAAAATGGTGGTCAAAAAAAACGTCGATTATACGAAGCGACATTTCTGGTCGGCGATTTTCCAGTTTTGCGCCTACCGCCATGTGGGGGTGGCAGTAGGCGTCGAAAAGTGCCTTCTCGACCGCTAGCGACACCACTACTATTTATCGAGCTCTGGAGGCCCGCACACCGACCCGGGGGCCGCGGAGTCGACCCCGGGGGCCTCCTGGCGTCGCCGCCGCTCACTTGGACGCCTTCCGCAACCTGTGGTCCCGCTCGGGGCCGCCGGGAGCCTCGCCGACCTGACCGGTGTCGGTAGGCGTCTGGAAGCGCCCGGCCGACCTGGACGAGGTCCCCCTGGCCCCCGGGGGACACCCCTTAGTTGGATGGGGGTGCTGTCCCGGGCACACATGCAACCCGCGGCCGCCTACCGACAGCCCCCTTCGCTCGATCGCTACTCCTTTCCAACATATGTCGGAGAAGCCGGGCGGTTGTGAAACCCCAGAAATGGTGTTGGTATTCGTCCAGACCCACCTCCGACACCTGAAAATGGTGGTCAAAAAAAACGTCGATTATACGAAGCGACATTTCTGGTCGGCGATTTTTCCAGTTTTGCGCCTACCGCCATGTGGGGGTGGCAGTAGGCGTCGAAAAGTGCCTTCTCGACCGCTAGCGACACCACTACTTTATCGAGCTCTGGAGGCCCGCACACCGACCCGGGGGCCGCGGAGTCGACCCCGGGGGCCTCCTGGCGTCGCCGCCGCTCACTTGGACGCCTTCCGCAACCTGTGGTCCCGCTCGGGGGCCGCCGGGAGCCTCGCCGACCTGACCGGTGTCGGGTAGGCGTCTGGAAGCGCCCGGCCGACCTGGACGAGGTCCCCCTGGCCCCCGGGGGACACCCCTTAGTTGGATGGGGGTGCTGTCCCGGGCACACATGCAACCCGCGGCCGCCTACCGACAGCCCCCTTCGCTCGATCGCTACTCCTTTCCAAACATATGTCGGAGAAGCCGGGCGGTTGTGAAACCCCAGAAATGGTGTTGGTATTCGTCCAGACCCACCTCCGACACCTGAAAATGGTGGTCAAAAAAAACGTCGATTATACGAAGCGACATTTCTGGTCGGCGATTTTCCAGTTTTGCGCCTACCGCGCATGTGGGGGTGGCAGTAGGCGTCGAAAAAGTGCCTTCTCGACCGCTAGCGACACCACTACTTTATCGAGCTCTGGAGGCCCGCACACCGACCCGGGGGCCGCGGAGTCGACCCCGGGGGCCTCCTGGCGTCGCCGCCGCTCACTTGGACGCCTTCCGCAACCTGTGGTCCCGCTCGGGGCCGCCGGGAGCCTCGCCGACCTGACCGGTGTCGGTAGGCGTCAGTCAAACTTGCTTAAGAGGCAAAGCCTCCTCACACCTTAAGAGAGTCACAGTTAGTCCCCGCCGTTTACCCGTGGTCGTCGTCGGGGGTGCCGGTCGGTGTGTTTCGGCGTGTTTCTTTCTTACTTTAGCTCGCTCCTATAAGCTAACTCAGCAGCCCTGCTAAAATCAATTTATCATTATTTTCAATCTATCGAAAATCTTAATTTATTATTATTTTCCAACTATCGAAAATCTTAATAGAGTTGGGGTTTTTTTGTTTGTTTTTTTTTTTAAATTCCATTGTAACAACAGACAGCCAGCCAGCAGCATGTGGTGTCGGTAGGCGTCTGGAAGCGCTTGAGGAGGCAGAGGAGTTGGCAAGCTCGCTAAACTGCCCGCTGGTGTGGTGGTGTCGGTAGAGGCGTCTTGAATATACCCGGTCGCTCGATCGACGACGACGACGGCTAGGTGGCCGAGGAGGAGGACTACCTACCTACCTACCTACCTACCTACCTAGCTAGCTAGCTAGCCGAATAGCCGTGGTAGTCGTCAGTCAAACTTGCTTAAGAGGCAAAGTCCCGCCGTTTACCCGTGGTCGTCGTCGGGGGTGCCGGTCGGTGTGTTTCGGCGTGTTTCTTTTCTTACTTTAGCTCGCTCCTATAAGCTAACTCAGCAGCCCTGCTAAAATCAATTTATCATTATTTTCAATCTATCGAAAAATCTTAATTTATTATTTATTTTCCAACTATCGAAAATCTTAATAGAGTTGGGGTTTTTTGTTTGTTTTTTTTTTTTAAATTCCATTGTAACAACAGACAGCCAGCCAGCAGCATGTGGTGTCGGTAGGCGTCTGGAAGCGCTTGAGGAGGCAGAGGAGTTGGCAAGCTCGCTAAACTGCCCGCTGGTGTGGTGGTGTCGGTAGAGGCGTCTTGGAATATACCCGGTCGCTCGATCGACGACGACGACGGCTAGGTGGCCGAGGAGGAGGACTACCTACCTACCTACCTACCTACCTACCTAGCTAGCTAGCTAGCCGAATAGCCGTGGTAG
>NW_027633102.1:2433085-2445205 GCF_053919585.1 Euprymna scolopes
GGAGACCTGCTGCGGATGGTGGGTACGGACCGACTCGAGAGCTGCGAAAACCGGACCCGGATTTTCCAGGGCCGCCGAAAGCGCACCGGACGCCGCCCGAGCCGCGGCGCTCTACAGGTACCTTTTCCGTATCTCCGGACGAGCCGATTCCACGGACATGGTCCTTTACGAAGAAGAGAGAACTCTTCCCGGGGCTCCCGGCGACGTCTCCGGGCTCGCTTGCGTCACCGCGGTTTCGCCCGGGAAGCGACGGGCGCCGCCGACATCGCTGCCGACAGCGTCGCCACCCCCGGGCCCTCTCCGAGTCCGGGTTCGGGAATATTAACCCGATTCCCTTTCGACGGGAGGCCGGCCGCTTTGTTTTTGTTTGGGCTTTTGATTCGATTCGATTCGATCGCTTTCACTTTCATAACGGATCCGGCGCCTTTCGGGAAGACTTTCGCCCGCGTCTTAGGACCGACTGACCCGTGCTCGACCGCCGTTGGCACGGAACCCTTCTCCACTTCGGTCTTCGAAGGTCTCGTTCGAATATTTGCTACTACCACCCCGAGATCTGCACCCGCGGTCGGCTCCACCCGGGCTCGCGCCCTAGGCTTCCGTGCTCGCCGCGGCGCCCTCCTACTCGTCGCGGCATCGTTTCGGCGCGAAAGTTCATCGCTCCTCGCCGCGACGGTCCGGCATCGGTCCGTCGCTCCAGCGCCATCCATTTTCGGGGCCGGTCGATTCGGCAGGTGAGTTGTTACACACTCCTTAGCGGATTCCGACTTCCGTGGCCACCGTCCTGCTGTCTATATCGACCGACACCCTTTCGGGGATCTCATGGGCGTCGCGTTAGGCACCTTAGCCGGACGTTTGGTTCATCCCACAGCGCCAGTTCTGCTTACCAAAAGTGGCCCACTTGGCACTCGCATTCGAGGTGACAACCGCCCAGCGAAGCGTGCTGGCGGCGGCGGCCGGATGGGTCGGCTCCGTCGTTCGGGAGAGTCGGCCCGTTCCACCCGTTCCGAGTTCGAGAGTAGGTCGAGGCCGTGAACGGCCCCGGGGCCTCCAATCGTTCGCTTTACCGGATGGAATTGCGACGATCGAGCGCCAGCTATCCTGAGGGAAACTTCGGAGGGAACCAGCTACTAGACGGCTCGATTGGTCTTTCGCCCCTACACCCGGTTCCGACGATCGATTTGCACGTCAGAGGCGCTTCGGACTTCCACCAGAGTTTCCTCTGGCTTCATCCCGACCGGGGCGTGGATCGCCATCTTTCGGGTCCCTGGTCGCTCGCTACGCCAGAGTCGGCCGAGTCGTACTCGGAAAAAGGGGAAACCGACCCGGGGGTGATGCGCCCGCGCGCAGCGCCTAAACTCGACGACAAAATAGGACTAGTTCAAGCCGCGGGATCTCACCGATGGGCGGAAGGAGGATATGGAAGCTGGCGCCCGGCAATTCCCCTTTTTGGAAGATGCGCCGGTCCCCTCTCGGGGAGGAGGGAAAACAACCGCACGTCAGCCACGAGCCTTCCCTCTCCTATCTCTCTCGGGAAGAGAGAAAAAAGGAAAAGTTGCGGGCACCGCAGCAGCGACGGCGGAAGGCCGAAAACGCCGCGCCGGCGGGATCGGGCACGGCTCGGAGGCGGGTGAGGCGAGGAGAAGACGACGGCACGAGACCGACGACACCCCCCGACGACCCCCGGACGACTTTGCCACGACACCTCTCCCGATCGACGCCCTCCTACACGCTCTCTCTCGCTTTCGCTTCGCCTTCGGGGTTAGTCAGAGGTGGCCCCTACGACTCGCGAACGGCCAGGACTCCTCGGTCCGTGTTTCAAGACGGGTCGGGTGGGTTGCCGATGCACGTCGCTGACCCGGGGTGGCGGGCGGCTCGAGTAAAAAGCGTCGCCGAGCGACCTCTCCGGAAACGGAAACGGGCGCGGGCGGGGTTGCCCCCGACAAGAACCCGAAACGTCGGCGAGGTGCGTGACGGCGAGGCCGCGCCAGTCCTATCCCGCCTCTCATCGCGCACGCGCCCGAGACGGTGGGGCGCCTAAGGAGCGACACACAGAGTGCGTCGCCCGCACGCGACTTCCGGCGGGATCAAAACGGACCGGCTCGCCACGTGTAACGGATCGTGTCAGATTTCCTCCGTTCCCGGCAGAAGGGGTCAGTTACGTTCGCGGGCCCGACGGCCGGTGGCCCCCGACTTCACAAGGTGGGAAGACGGGGGTTTTCAGGGTGATGAAACGCCTGCCGCCTACGGAAAAAACCCGCGTGTTCGACCTGCACGCCGGGAACGGGTCGCGACGACGGACCGGAGGGGAAGTGCGTCCGGTGCCGGCCGCGCGGAGGTCGCGCCGAAGCGCCCGCGCCATGATTACGCCGAGCGATGATGAAGGGGACGGGTGCAGCGGAGTCGCGCGCGGAGGGAGCAGGAGGAAAGAAGAAGCGGCGGCGACGGATGCTGCGGGTTAGGGCCCGGCGGCAGCAGCGATCGAGAGGACGAGTCCCCTCCGTCGCAGCCAACCGACGCAGCCACCTACCGACGCCGCGGTCGTCACCACGTTTCCCTTCCGCTATCCACGCGGCCCGTCTCCTTCGTCGGCGACGCGGGCACAAAAGCTGGAACCGCGGGGAACGAGTCCCCCGCGGACACGACGAACGACGACCTGTGCCGCGACGGCCTCTCTTTCAAGAACACACATCGAGTTTGGGCTCGAGCCTAGGCAGCACCGGACTGAGTCCCCCCGGCGATCGCGGTGAGCGGTCCCACCCGTTTACCCCTGGGCGGTTTCACGTTCTCTTGAACTCTCTCTCCAAAGTTCTTTTCAAACTTTCCCTCACGGTACTTGTCGACTATCGGACTCGTCCCGGTATTTAGCCTTGGATGGAGCTTACCACCCGATTTGGGCTGCGTTCCCAAGCAACCCGACTCTCGGATCGAAGGCCGTCGCTCGCCGTCCGCACCGAATGGGCCTGGCACCCGCCGCGGGCGGCCCCGATCGAGGGAACTCCGAACTATGCGAGACGAAAACGAACGGCTGCCTTCGACCCATGCGCCACACGTCCCGAAGCCTTAACTTGCGACGGGATTCGGCGTTGGGCTTCTCCCGGTTCACTCGCCGTTACTAAGGGAATCCCGGTTGGTTTCTTTTCCTCCGCTTAGCGATATGCTTAAGTTCAGCGGGTCGTCTCGTCCGAGCCGAGGGCGGCGGTTTTTAGTAGAGTGTGGTGTTTGGAGGAGAGGAATCTCGATCGGTACCCTCCGTGTGACGACGGCTGGCCGATATAGCGCCCGTCCGACCGAAAATGAAGAAGCCAACAATTAAAAAAAAGCGTGGGTCCTCCCCATCCGACGTTGCGTTGCCTACGACGCGGCCACCTTTTTACGGTGCGACGGCCGTGCTCGTCGCGCTGCTCGAGGCGTCGCTGAGAGACACCTTCATGAGCAGAGAGCGAGACGAGCAGGCGGCGCTTACGTCGGCAGTCGGTTAGGTCGGTACTTTTTTTTTGGTCTCCCTTCGGCTGCTTTCGGACAGACTCCTCCTGCTCCTCCTCCACAGTGTTTCTTCACGCGGTCGAAAAGGGAAAAGACTCCGCGGTCTGCCAGCGGGAGACGAAGGAGGAGGCCGGAGAGGGTTTTAAAAAAAAAAAAGACATTGAAAGGAGTCAATTCTTTTTTTATTTTTCTTCCCCCTCGTCACTCGCTCCTGCGACGTCCCGGTTACCACCGTGCCGAGGACCGGGCGGGCACGGGGACGGCAAGATGTCGTTTCGTTAACGGAGAAAGACATGTAACGTTCCGCCTCTCGACCGGACGTGGCCCCGAGACAAGGGATCTCGGGGCCGCAATGTGCGTTCGAGGTGTCGATGTTCACTGAGTCCTGCAATTCGCATCAGTTATCGCGGCTGGCCGCGCTCTTCATCGGACGGACGAGCCGAGTGATCCCCCGTCCAGGGTTCAGCACTTGGTTTTTTATATTAGTTTTTGTTTATATAGATTTAGTAGTGTGCGAGGAGGTCTGTGCGAGGAGGCGTGACGGCATTGCAATGTCGCGAGTAGTTTGTTTTTTTTAGCTAGCGGCGGTGGCACAGCGGCTGCAAAAAAACAAAAAAACGATAAAGCGGCGACAAGGCAAAGAAGAAGCGGCCATCACTTGCGGTGGGCGAAAAAACAAACAGGTGGTAAGACGCGGAAGCAAGCAAGAAGAGCTGGGCTTTAAAAACCTCCGCGTCACCACAAATCTATCTCTCGCTCCGCCTTTTATAGGTTTGTTTGCGCGCATTCGAGGCGTTGACGCCGACAGACAGAGGAGGTAGGCCGAAAACAACAAACCAGTCTCGAACGGGAAAACGGTAATGATCCTTCCGCAGGTTCACCTACGGAAACCTTGTTACGACTTTTACTTCCTCTAAACGATCGGGTTCGGTCGTCTTCTCCAGGCATCGAACGCCGAGGCGTAGATGCACGAGTGTCGTGACGGACACGTCGCGCACTGCCCGGCGGCGTCGTCGGCCAGATCCGAGGACCTCACCGGACCGTTCGATCGGTAGTAGCGACGGGCGGTGTGTACAAAGGGCAGGGACGTGATCGACGCGGGCTGTTGACCCGCGCCTACCGGGAATTCCTCGTTCACGGGGTTGGTTACAGGCCCCGATCCCTATCACGGAGGTGGTTCAGAGGTTTCCCAACCCTCTCGGGCCGGGGCGAAGTCCCCGCTGATACCTCCAGTGTAGCGCGCGTGCGGCCCCGGACATCTAAGGGCATCACAGACCTGTTATCGCTCCGCCTCGTGTGGCTTTCTGCCACCCGTCCCTCTAAGAAGTGCGTGAGAAAACCGACCCGGACCCGAGCGCCACGGAGGACGCCGAGCCCGCCGTAAAAATCACTGACATCGGCGCACTAGTTAGCAGGCCGGAGTCTCGTTCGTTATCGAATCAACCAGACGGATCGCTCCACCAACTAAGAACGGCCATGCACCACCACCCACCGAATCGAGAAAGAGCTATCGATCTGTCAATCCTACCGGTGTCCGGACCGGGTGAGTTTTCCCGTGTTGAGTCAAATTAAGCCGCAGGCTCCACTCCTGGTGGTGCCCTTCCGTCAATTCCTTTAAGTTTCAGCTTTGCAACCATACTCCCCCCGGAACCGAACTCTGGTTTCCCGCAGGCTACCCGCCGGGTCATGGAAGCGAACGCCGGCGGATCGCCGGTCGGCATCGTTTACGGTCGGAACTACGACGGTATCTGATCGTCTTCGAACCTCCGACTTTCGCTCTTGATCGAGGAAAACGTGCTTGCCACACGCCATCGCTGCAGTTCGTCTTGCGACGATCCAAGAATTTCACCTCTAACGTCGCAATACGAGTGGCCCCGACCGCTCCCTTCGATCATTGCCTCGCCGTAGACGGAGACCGACAGACGTAGACGAGGCCCTCTTCCATCATTCCATGCTTATCGTATGCAAGCTTGAACAGCCCGCTCTGAGCACTCTAATTTTTTCAAAGTGAACGTACCGGCCGCCGCGGACACTCGGTTAAGAGCACCCTTGGAGGAGAAACCGCCGACCGCAACACGCGCGCAGACAAGACACGAAGCAGGGACTCGGAGCGGACCGGGGGGTTCAAAAAAAAGAGGAACGCGCGGAAAGGGAGAGGGAGAGAAGCGCGGGGGTCAGAGTGCGGGATGCGAATGAACGCACCCAAACACACACACGTAGCACCCCCCCGTTAGACTACTCCCGGAACCGAACCGACGACCACTTGTTTTTTTTTTCCCGGATCCCGATCACGACCTCCTCGTCCACCTCGCCGGCAGGACCGCGTGGCGGGTATGCTAGCGGTTGACACCGGCGGAAAGGGCCGGGAATGCGAACGGACGACCAAAGTCAACGACGGACGATGGCGCCGCCGCCCCGGGGCCGCTTGCGCGACCACGAACCCGAGTTCGGACTACGAGCTTTTTAACCGCAACAACTTTAATATACGCTACCGGAGCTGGAATTACCGCGGCTGCTGGCACCAGACTTGCCCTCCGGTTGGTCCTCGTTAACGGATTTGAAGTGTACTCATTCCGATCGCGGGGCCTCGACAGAGTCCCGCGTCGTTATTTTTCGTCACTACCTCCCCGTGCCGGGAGTGGGTAATTTGCGCGCCTGCTGCCTTCCTTGGATGTGGTAGCCGTTTCGCATGCTCCCTCTCCGGAATCGAACCCCGATTCCCCGTTACCCGTAGTAACCACGGTAGGCACTTAACCGACCGTCGACAGTTGATAGGCGGACCCTCGAGAGACCCGTCGCCGGCGTGAAAGCTCGTGCGATCGACCAGTGAGTTATCCAGAGTCACCAAAGCGGAGCGCGCCGCCCTATGAGCCCCGCCACCGAACGGACCCGCGAGCGGGAACGCCGACGACGGGAGGACGGAATGACGCGCATCGGTCTCAGTCTAATATGTAGCGCCGCGACCCGGAACGGCCGACGCGGGTGCCAGCGCGCGAGGCGTGGCGACGACGGCGCGCCGACCGATCGCGGCCTGTGTCACATGTATTAGCTCTAGAATTGCCACAGTTATCCATCGCCTCCGAGGAGGAATACGGTCCCGAGGATTAGGTCCGGTTCCTGAGCCATTCGCGGTTTCGCCCGTTCTAATGCGTGGCGTGAACTTACACTTGCATGGCTTAAGCTTTGAGACAAGCATATGACTACTGGCAGGATCAACCAGGTATCGTTGGAATTTGGGACTTTGTTTCGACAGAACGACAGACCGACCGACCGACCGACCGACATAAGACAGACAACTACAACGACGGGCACGTGTTTATTTATTTTTCGAGGGGGTTCGCCGTCAGAAGAAGCGCGCTGCCCGCGCTGATGGCCTCTTTTTTGTTTCTCCCCTGACTTGGACCGAGACCGAGACTCAAAGAACGAAAGCGACCAACGTCGACAACAACAACGACAACGGCACCCTTGACAGCGATACATACGACAAACGACAAGCAGCACGACGGCAGTGCACACGGACATCGAGGGTCAAGGTGCAGACTGAACTCGCCGAGGTCGTCGTCATCGTGGTCGCCATCGATTCCGTCTCGTCGTCGTCGTCGTCAACGTCCACGTCACAGCCGGCCGAGAAGAGAGAACAGGACGACAGCGTCGACAACAACAACATCGACAACGGCACCCTTGACAGCGATACATACGACAAACGACAAACAGCACGACGGCAGTGCACACGGACATCGGAGGTCAAGGTGCAGACTGGAATCGTCGAGGTCGTCGTCATCGTGGTCGCCATCGATGCCGTCTCGTCGTCGTCGTCGTCGTCTTCGTCGTCGTCGTCGTCATCAACGTACCAACCGACCGAGACGAGAGAGCAAGCAACAACGTCGACAACAACAACGACAACGGCACCCTTGACAGCGATACATACGACAAACGACAAACAGCACGACGGCAGTGCACACGGACATCGGAGGTCAAGGTGCAGACTGAACTCGTCGAGGTCGTCGTCATCGTGGTCGCCATCGATGCCGTCTCGTCGTCGTCGTCGTCTCCGTCGTCGTCGTCGTCGTCGCCAACGTCAACGTCAACATCACAGCCGTCATCGGGGAGGAGCTGGACCAGGGCAGCGGCGGCGTAAATTTTCCCGTCACCTTCGTCGTCGCCTTCGTCGACCGACCGACCGACCGGCGTCGTGTTCGTGCTCGGAAAACCGAGGAGAGACAACGTGCACATGGCGCGTTCTCGCAAGCGGCTCCTCGGTCCGATTTTTTTGGGCGGCTTTTTCGAGCTTTTTTTTTTTTTTCTCACCCTTTCGTCCGTGCGACGGCGAACGTTAGGGGAAAAAAAAAAAAAAAAAAAAAAACGACAACAACGCGGCGGACCGGGCGAACAACATCGTCGACACACACGACATTGACGACCGGTCCCCCTTTTCACAATCGCATCGAGATAAAACGAACGAGTCCGATTCGAGCACCGAGTCGCGAGCGGGAGGACTGTCGGTGCAAGTATCGATCACTGACGTGAGCGCTTCGCCGGACAGAGGATGGCTCATCCGGCAGCCGTGCAAATCGACGGTATGGGAAGAACGAACAAGAAGAGCAACGACTTGATCGGCGGCTTGGGAACTGCGGACGGTGAAAACGGGTTAATCGACTGCGACCACGACTGCTCGATCGATCTTCTTTGGCGCTAACAAAGGTGGAGGTGGCGCAAGAAGGGACTAGCGCTATCACCGTCCACGTATCAGAAGATGCGGCGGCAGACGTCGACGCTTATGCGTTGTCGGACGAGAAGTCGCTGCAGCACGTGTACCGCGAGCGGGACGTCCAAGGTTTTGCCAGACGGAAAGAAATCGGGTGTCAGCGAACGTTCACACGGCTGTGAGATCGGACGCTGACAGGAGTAGGAGGCGGCAGGCAGGCGGCGGTTACGGCGGCGGCGCCTGCTGCTGCTCATCCTCTGTTTGCTGCGGCGACTTCCAGGACGGGAGAGCATCGAACAACGTACGTATGGTTACAAGGGGATCAGGATCTACATAGTGCATCCCCCGCGGCTATTTTTGTTTGTTTGTTCGCTCGTTCGTTAATTCGTTCGTTCGTTCGTTCGTTCGTTACAATGTACGTTTTTCCGTTCGACGGCGGCAGAGAGCGGCGGCGTTTCTCCCTAATCCGGAGGATTTATCGGTCGCACAGCGATGGGTCGTTCGGCCGATCATCGAAAGATTCGCAGGTAGTGGTTGAATGGCAGAACGGCAGCAACAACAGCGGCGGCTGAGAGCGGCGAACGCTGAGGCGGAAGCAGAAGCTGCAGCAAACGTATCGGCTAAACATGGTGGACATAGATATGGCTGACGACGCGGGTACCACGACGACTATGGAACCAGGAAAAGGAGCCGTTAGTTGTTCCAACATATCGTTCGACACGTCGAGCAGCCCTAGGTCCACGGAGAAGCACACACACGTACCACGTATTATAACCTAACGACGATGAGCGGGCGCACGGTTGGCAGGAACGAAGGCGGCGGATCAAAACAAGTTGGAGCGCGGCGACAGCGATAACGGTGACAGCCCTAGGCGGCGGAGATGCCACTTTCTGACGCCTTTGCGACAAGCCCGTAGAGACGTTCCGGACCACCACGAGGCAAAGAGTCGCTGCTCCGACGAACCGACACACCAAAGTGTGCTTCCTACCGAACATGTTTTATAAAACTTTCAAACTGGAAAACCCCAGAAATGGTGTTGGTATTCGTCCAGACCCACCTCCGACACCTGAAAATGGTGGTCAAAAAAACGTCGATTATACGAAGCGACATTTCTGGTCGGCGATTTTCCAGTTTTACGCCTACTGCCACATGGGGATGTCGGTAGGCGTCGCAAAGTGCCTTCTCGACGCCTAGGCACACCAGGACTTTGTCATTTTTTTCCCCCTCGACATTCCTGGTCCGGTCTATTCCGATTTTACACCTACCGCCATGTGGGGGTGGCAGTAGGCGTCGAAAAGTGCCTTCTCGACCGCTAGCGACACCACTACTTTATCGAGCTCTGGAGGCCCGCACACCGACCCGGGGGCCGCGGAGTCGACCCCGGGGGCCTCCTGGCGTCGCCGCCGCTCACTTGGACGCCTTCCGCAACCTGTGGTCCCGCTCGGGGCCGCCGGGAGCCTCGCCGACCTGACCGGTGTCGGTAGGCGTCTGGAAGCGCCCGGCCGACCTGGACGAGGTCCCCCTGGCCCCCGGGGGACACCCCTTAGTTGGATGGGGGTGCTGTCCCGGGCACACATGCAACCCGCGGCCGCCTACCGACAGCCCCCTTCGCTCGATCGCTACTCCTTTCCAACATATGTCGGAGAAGCCGGGCGGTTGTGAAACCCCAGAAATGGTGTTGGTATTCGTCCAGACCCACCTCCGACACCTGAAAATGGTGGTCAAAAAAAACGTCGATTATACGAAGCGACATTTCTGGTCGGCGATTTTCCAGTTTTGCGCCTACCGCCATGTGGGGGTGGCAGTAGGCGTCGAAAAGTGCCTTCTCGACCGCTAGCGACACCACTACTTTATCGAGCTCTGGAGGCCCGCACACCGACCCGGGGGCCGCGGAGTCGACCCCGGGGGCCTCCTGGCGTCGCCGCCGCTCACTTGGACGCCTTCCGCAACCTGTGGTCCCGCTCGGGGCCGCCGGGAGCCTCGCCGACCTGACCGGTGTCGGTAGGCGTCTGGAAGCGCCCGGCCGACCTGACGAGGTCCCCCTGGCCCCCGGGGGACACCCCTTAGTTGGATGGGGGTGCTGTCCCGGGCACACATGCAACCCGCGGCCGCCTACCGACAGCCCCCTTCGCTCGATCGCTACTCCTTTCCAACATATGTCGGAGAAGCCGGGCGGTTGTGAACCCCAGAAATGGTGTGGTATTCGTCCAGACCCACCTCCGACACCTGAAAATGGTGGTCAAAAAAACGTCGATTATACGAAGCGACATTTCTGGTCGGCGATTTCCAGTTTTGCGCCTACCGCCATGTGGGGGTGGCAGTAGGCGTCGAAAAGTGCCTTCTCGACCGCTAGCGACACCACTACTTTATCGAGCTCTGGAGGCCCGCACACCGACCCGGGGGCCGCGGAGTCGACCCCGGGGGCCTCCTGGCGTCGCCGCCGCTCACTTGGACGCCTTCCGCAACCTGTGGTCCCCGCTCGGGGCCGCCGGGAGCCTCGCCGACCTGACCGGTGTCGGTAGGCGTCAGTCAAACTTGCTTAAGAGGCAAAGCCTCCTCACACCTTAAGAGAGTCACAGTTAGTCCCGCCGTTTACCCGTGGTCGTCGTCGGGGGTGCCGGTCGGTGTGTTTCGGCGTGTTTCTTTCTTACTTTAGCTCGCTCCTATAAGCTAACTCAGCAGCCCTGCTAAAATCAATTTATCATTATTTTCAATCTATCGAAAATCTTAATTTATTATTATTTTCCAACTATCGAAAATCTTAATAGAGTTGGGGTTTTTTGTTTGTTTTTTTTTTTAAATTCCATTGTAACAACAGACAGCCAGCCAGCAGCATGTGGTGTCGGTAGGCGTCTGGAAGCGCTTGAGGAGGCAGAGGAGTTGGCAAGCTCGCTAAACTGCCCGCTGGTGTGGTGGTGTCGGTAGAGGCGTCTTGAATATACCCGGTCGCTCGATCGACGACGACGACGGCTAGGTGGCCGAGGAGGAGGACTACCTACCTACCTAGCCGAATAGCCGTGGTAGTCGTCAGTCAAACTTGCTTAAGAGGCGGCAAAGTCCCGCCGTTTACCCGTGGTCGTCGTCGGGGGTGCCGGTCGGTGTGTTTCGGCGTGTTTCTTTCTTACTTTAGCTCGCTCCTATAAGCTAACTCAGCAGCCCTGCTAAAATCAATTATCATTATTTTCAATCTATCGAAAATCTTAATTTATTATTATTTTCCAACTATCGAAAATCTTAATAGAGTTGGGGTTTTTTGTTTGTTTTTTTTTTTAAATTCCATTGTAACAACAGACAGCCAGCCAGCAGCATGTGGTGTCGGTAGGCGTCTGGAAGCGCTTGAGGAGGCAGAGGAGTTGGCAAGCTCGCTAAACTGCCCGCTGGTGTGGTGGTGTCGGTAGAGGCGTCTTGAATATACCCGGTCGCTCGATCGACGACGACGGCTAGGTGGCCGAGGAGGAGGACTACCTACCTACCTACCTAGCCGAAAGCCGTGGTAGTCGTCAGTCAAACTTGCTTAAGAGGCGGCAAAGTCCCGCCGTTTACCCGTGGTCGTCGTCGGGGGTGCCGGTCGGTGTGTTTCGGCGTGTTTCTTTCTTACTTTAGCTCGCTCCTATAAGCTAACTCAGCAGCCCTGCTAAAATCAATTTATCATTATTTTCAATCTATCGAAAATCTTAATAAATGAGATTTGGTTTTCATGTGAATGTTATCATCTATAAGTTTAAAACTTTGTTTATAAAAGAAATCATGTTAATGACATCGACTGCGGCCGGGTGCCGGAACCCGTAAGCATTTTTTCACTCCAACTTATTTTAATAAACAGCCAGTCTAGAGTTAAGGAAGGAAAAAAATTAATTATAAAAAATAATATTCGTTCGGAACGGATCGAGGAAAAACAAAAAACACGCGGAGAAATAATGGTCTCTCTCCAC
>NW_027633102.1:2450305-2462805 GCF_053919585.1 Euprymna scolopes
CCGCCCGCCGCCACCCCGACCCCGGAGCGAAGCACCCCGCAGAAAAGCCGCTTGAACCGCCGCCGCCAGAAAGACGACCCCCGCCGACGGTCCCCCGCCGTTTTTGGTCGACGCCACACTCCTGCCGCCCGACGGCGGACTCCCACCCGTATCGCTCTCCGACCCGCAACACACGCTCGCTTGACCGCGACCGCTTGACCGGAACACGCCGCCGCACAACGGACCGCCGCGGCCCCTATGCCTTCGCCGCAAAGCGCGAACGGAGCGAACGCTACAGCCCCGTACCGGTTCCTCGCTTCGCGCGGGCACGGCCCGACCGACCCGGTCCTCGGAGCCAATCCTTCTTCCGAAGGTACGGATCCATTTTGCCGACTTCCCTTACCTACATTGATGCCATCGACGAGAGGCTGTACACCTTGGAGACCTGCTGCGGATGGTGGGTACGGACCGACTCGAGAGCTGCGAAAACCGGACCCGGATTTTCCAGGGCCGCCGAAAGCGCACCGGACGCCGCCCGAGCCGCGGCGCTCTACAGGTACCTTTTCCGTATCTCCGGACGAGCCGATTCCACGGACATGGTCCTTTACGAAGAAGAGAGAACTCTTCCCGGGGCTCCCGGCGACGTCTCCGGGCTCGCTTGCGTCACCGCGGTTTCGCCCGGGAAGCGACGGGCGCCGCCGACATCGCTGCCGACAGCGTCGCCACCCCCGGGCCCTCTCCGAGTCCGGGTTCGGGAATATTAACCCGATTCCCTTTCGACGGGAGGCCGGCCGCTTTTTTTTTGTTTGGGCTTTTGATTCGATTCGATTCGATTCGCTTTCCTTTCACCTTTCATAACGGATCCGGCGCCTTTCGGGAAGACTTTCGCCCGCGTCTTAGGACCGACTGACCCGTGCTCGACCGCCGTTGGCACGGAACCCTTCTCCACTTCGGTCTTCGAAGGTCTCGTTCGAATATTTGCTACTACCACCGAGATCTGCACCCGCGGTCGGCTCCACCCGGGCTCGCGCCCTAGGCTTCCGTGCTCGCCGCGGCGCCCTCCTACTCGTCGCGGCATCGTTTCGGCGCGAAAGTTCATCGCTCCTCGCCGCGACGGTCCGGCATCGGTCCGTCGCTCCAGCGCCATCCATTTTCGGGGCCGGTCGATTCGGCAGGTGAGTTGTTACACACTCCTTAGCGGATTCCGACTTCCGTGGCCACCGTCCTGCTGTCTATATCGACCGACACCCTTTCGGGGATCTCATGGGCGTCGCGTTAGGCACCTTAGCCGGACGTTTGGTTCATCCCACAGCGCCAGTTCTGCTTACCAAAAGTGGCCCACTTGGCACTCGCATTCGAGGTGACCAACCGCCCAGCGAAGCGTGCTGGCGGCGGCGGCCGGATGGGTCGGCTCCGTCGTTCGGGAGAGTCGGCCCGTTCCACCCGTTCCGAGTTCGAGAGTAGGTCGAGGCCGTGAACGGCCCCGGGGCCTCCAATCGTTCGCTTTACCGGATGGAATTGCGACGATCGAGCGCCAGCTATCCTGAGGGAAACTTCGGAGGGAACCAGCTACTAGACGGCTCGATTGGTCTTTCGCCCCTACACCCGGTTCCGACGATCGATTTGCACGTCAGAGGCGCTTCGGACTTCCACCAGAGTTTCCTCTGGCTTCATCCCGACCGGGCGTGGATCGCCATCTTTCGGGTCCCTGGTCGCTCGCTACGCCAGAGTCGGCCGAGTCGTACTCGGAAAAAGGGGAAACCGACCCGGGGGTGATGCGCCCGCGCGCAGCGCCTAAACTCGACGACAAAATAGGACTAGTTCAAGCCGCGGGATCTCACCGATGGGCGGAAGGAGGATATGGAAGCTGGCGCCCGGCAATTCCCCTTTTTGGATGATGCGCCGGTCCCCTCTCGGGGAGGAGGGAAAAACAACCGCACGTCAGCCACGAGCCTTCCCTCTCCTATCTCTCTCGGGAAGAGAGAAAAAAGGAAAAGTTGCGGGCACCGCAGCAGCGACGGCGGAAGGCCGAAAACGCCGCGCCGGCGGGATCGGGCACGGCTCGGAGGCGGGTGAGGCGAGGAGAAGACGACGGCACGAGACCGACGACACCCCCCGACGACCCCCGGACGACTTTGCCACGACACCTCTCCCGATCGACGCCCTCCTACACGCTCTCTCGCTTTCGCTTCGCCTTCGGGGTTAGTCAGAGGTGGCCCCTACGACTCGCGAACGGCCAGGACTCCTCGGTCCGTGTTTCAAGACGGGTCGGGTGGGTTGCCGATGCACGTCGCTGACCCGGGGTGGCGGGCGGCTCGAGTAAAAAAGCGTCGCCGAGCGACCTCTCCGGAAACGGAAACGGGCGCGGGCGGGGTTGCCCCCGACAAGAACCCGAAACGTCGGCGAGGTGCGTGACGGCGAGGCCGCGCCAGTCCTATCCCGCCTCTCATCGCGCACGCGCCCGAGACGGTGGGGCGCCTAAGGAGCGACACACAGAGTGCGTCGCCCGCACGCGACTTCCGGCGGGATCAAAACGGACCGGCTCGCCACGTGTAACGGATCGTGTCAGATTTCCTCCGTTCCCGGCAGAAAGGGGCAGTTACGTTCGCGGGCCCGACGGCCGGTGGCCCCCGACTTCACAAGGTGGGAAGACGGGGGTTTTCAGGGTGATGAAACGCCTGCCGCCTACGGAAAAAAACCCGCGTGTTCGACCTGCACGCCGGGAACGGGTCGCGACGACGGACCGGAGGGGAAGTGCGTCCGGTGCCGGCCGCGCGGAGGTCGCGCCGAAGCGCCCGCGCCATGATTACGCCGAGCGATGATGAAGGGGACGGGTGCAGCGGAGTCGCGCGCGGAGGGAGCAGGAGGAAAGAAGAAGCGGCGGCGACGGATGCGGCGGGTTAGGGCCCGGCGGCAGCAGCGATCGAGAGGACGAGTCCCCTCCGTCGCAGCCAACCGACGCAGCCACCTACCGACGCCGCGGTCGTCACCACGTTTCCCTTCCCGCTATCCACGCGGCCCGTCTCCTTCGTCGGCGACGCGGGCACAAAAGCTGGAACCGCGGGGAACGAGTCCCCCGCGGACACGACGAACGACGACCTGTGCCGCGACGGCCTCTCTTTCAAGAACACACATCGAGTTTGGGCTCGAGCCTAGGCAGCACCGGACTGAGTCCCCCCGCGATCGCGGTGAGCGGTCCCACCCGTTTACCCCTGGGCGGTTTCACGTTCTCTTGAACTCTCTCTCCAAAGTTCTTTTCAACTTTCCCTCACGGTACTTGTCGACTATCGGACTCGTCCCGGTATTTAGCCTTGGATGGAGCTTACCACCCGATTTGGGCTGCGTTCCCAAGCAACCCGACTCTCGGATCGAAGGCCGTCGCTCGCCGTCCGCACCGAATGGGCCTGGCACCCGCCGCGGGCGGCCCCGATCGAGGGAACTCCGAACTATGCGAGACGAAAACGAACGGCTGCCTTCGACCCATGCGCCACACGTCCCGAAGCCTTTAACTTGCGACGGGATTCGGCGTTGGGCTTCTCCCGGTTCACTCGCCGTTACTAAGGGAATCCCGGTTGGTTTCTTTTCCTCCGCTTAGCGATATGCTTAAGTTCAGCGGGTCGTCTCGTCCGAGCCGAGGGCGGCGGTTTTTAGTAGAGTGTGGTGTTTGGAGGAGAGGAATCTCGATCGGTACCCTCCGTGTGACGACGGCTGGCCGATATAGCGCCCGTCCGACCGAAAATGAAGAAGCCAACAATTAAAAAAAAGCGTGGGTCCTCCCCATCCGACGTTGCGTTGCCTACGACGCGGCCACCTTTTTACGGTGCGACGGCCGTGCTCGTCGCGCTGCTCGAGGCGTCGCTGAGAGACACCTTCATGAGGCAGAGAGCGAGACGAGCAGGCGGCGCTTACGTCGGCAGTCGGTTAGGTCGGTACTTTTTTTTTGGTCTCCCTTCGGCTGCTTTCGGACAGACTCCTCCTGCTCCTCCTCCACAGTGTTTCTTCACGCGGTCGAAAAGGGAAAAGACTCCGCGGTCTGCCAGCGGGAGACGAAGGAGGAGGCCGGAGAGGGTTTTAAAAAAAAAAAAGACATTGAAAGGAGTCAATTCTTTTTTTATTTTTCTTCCCCCTCGTCACTCGCTCCTGCGACGTCCCGGTTACCACCGTGCCGAGGACCGGGCGGGCACGGGGACGGCAAGATGTCGTTTCGTTAACGGAGAAAGACATGTAACGTTCCGCCTCTCGACCGGACGTGGCCCCGAGACAAGGGATCTCGGGGCCGCAATGTGCGTTCGAGGTGTCGATGTTCACTGAGTCCTGCAATTCGCATCAGTTATCGCGGCTGGCCGCGCTCTTCATCGACGGACGAGCCGAGTGATCCCCCGTCCAGGGTTCAGCACTTGGTTTTTTTATATTAGTTTTTGTTTATATAGATTTAGTAGTGTGCGAGGAGGTCTGTGCGAGGAGGCGTGACGGCATTGCAATGTCGCGAGTAGTTTGTTTTTTTAGCTAGCGGCGGTGGCACAGCGGCTGCAAAAAAACAAAAAAAACGATAAAGCGGCGACAAGGCAAAGAAGAAGCGGCCATCACTTGCGGTGGGCGAAAAAACAAACAGGTGGTAAGACGCGGAAGCAAGCAAGAAGAGCTGGGGCTTTAAAAACCTCCGCGTCACCACAAATCTATCTCTCGCTCCGCCTTTTATAGGTTTGTTTGCGCGCATTCGAGGCGTTGACGCCGACAGACAGAGGAGGTAGGCCGGAAAACAACAAACCAGTCTCGAACGGGAAAACGGTAATGATCCTTCCGCAGGTTCACCTACGGAAACCTTGTTACGACTTTTACTTCCTCTAAACGATCGGGTTCGGTCGTCTTCTCCAGGCATCGAACGCCGAGGCGTAGATGCACGAGTGTCGTGACGGACACGTCGCGCACTGCCCGGCGGCGTCGTCGGCCAGATCCGAGGACCTCACCGGACCGTTCGATCGGTAGTAGCGACGGGCGGTGTGTACAAAGGGCAGGGACGTGATCGACGCGGGCTGTTGACCCGCGCCTACCGGGAATTCCTCGTTCACGGGGTTGGTTACAGGCCCCGATCCCTATCACGGGAGGTGGTTCAGAGGTTTCCCAACCCTCTCGGGCCGGGGCGAAGTCCCCGCTGATACCTCCAGTGTAGCGCGCGTGCGGCCCCGGACATCTAAGGGCATCACAGACCTGTTATCGCTCCGCCTCGTGTGGCTTTCTGCCACCCGTCCCTCTAAGAAGTGCGTGAGAAAACCGACCCGGACCCGAGCGCCACGGAGGACGCCGAGCCCGCCGTAAAAATCACTGACATCGGCGCACTAGTTAGCAGGCCGGAGTCTCGTTCGTTATCGGAATCAACCAGACGGATCGCTCCACCAACTAAGAACGGCCATGCACCACCACCCACCGAATCGAGAAAGAGCTATCGATCTGTCAATCCTACCGGTGTCCGGACCGGGTGAGTTTTCCCGTGTTGAGTCAAATTAAGCCGCAGGCTCCACTCCTGGTGGTGCCCTTCCGTCAATTCCTTTAAGTTTCAGCTTTGCAACCATACTCCCCCCGGAACCGAACTCTGGTTTCCCGCAGGCTACCCGCCGGGTCATGGAAGCGAACGCCGGCGGATCGCCGGTCGGCATCGTTTACGGTCGGAACTACGACGGTATCTGATCGTCTTCGAACCTCCGACTTTCGCTCTTGATCGAGGAAAACGTGCTTGCCACACGCCATCGCTGCAGTTCGTCTTGCGACGATCCAAGAATTTCACCTCTAACGTCGCAATACGAGTGGCCCCGACCGCTCCCTTCGATCATTGCCTCGCCGTAGACGGAGACCGACAGACGTAGACGAGGCCCTCTTCCATCATTCCATGCTTATCGTATGCAAGCTTGAACAGCCCGCTCTGAGCACTCTAATTTTTTCAAAGTGAACGTACCGGCCGCCGCGGACACTCGGTTAAGAGCACCCTTGGAGGAGAAACCGCCGACCGCAACACGCGCGCAGACAAGACACGAAGCAGGGACTCGGAGCGGACCGGGGGGTTCAAAAAAAAAGAGGAACGCGCGGAAAGGGAGAGGGAGAGAAGCGCGGGGGTCAGAGTGCGGGGATGCGAATGAACGCACCCAAACACACACACGTAGCACCCCCCCGTTAGACTACTCCCGGAACCGAACCGACGACCACTTGTTTTTTTTTTCCCGGATCCCGATCACGACCTCCTCGTCCACCTCGCCGGCAGGACCGCGTGGCGGGTATGCTAGCGGTTGACACCGGCGGAAAGGGCCGGGAATGCGAACGGACGACCAAAGTCAACGACGGACGATGGCGCCGCCGCCCCGGGGCCGCTTGCGCGACCACGAACCCGAGTTCGGACTACGAGCTTTTTAACCGCAACAACTTTAATATACGCTACCGGAGCTGGAATTACCGCGGCTGCTGGCACCAGACTTGCCCTCCGGTTGGTCCTCGTTAACGGATTTGAAGTGTACTCATTCCGATCGCGGGGCCTCGACAGAGTCCCGCGTCGTTATTTTTCGTCACTACCTCCCCGTGCCGGGAGTGGGTAATTTGCGCGCCTGCTGCCTTCCTTGGATGTGGTAGCCGTTTCGCATGCTCCCTCTCCGGAATCGAACCCCGATTCCCCGTTACCCGTAGTAACCACGGTAGGCACTTAACCGACCGTCGACAGTTGATAGGGCGGACCCTCGAGACCCGTCGCCGGGCGTGAAAGCTCGTGCGATCGACCAGTGAGTTATCCAGAGTCACCAAAGCGGAGCGCGCCGCCCTATGAGCCCCGCCACCGAACGGACCCGCGAGCGGGAACGCCGACGACGGGAGGACGGAATGACGCGCATCGGTCTCAGTCTAATATGTAGCGCCGCGACCCGGAACGGCCGACGCGGGTGCCAGCGCGCGAGGCGTGGCGACGACGGCGCGCCGACCGATCGCGGCCTGTGTCACATGTATTAGCTCTAGAATTGCCACAGTTATCCATCGCCTCCGAGGAGGAATACGGTCCCGAGGATTAGGTCCGGTTCCTGAGCCATTCGCGGTTTCGCCCGTTCTAATGCGTGGCGTGAACTTACACTTGCATGGCTTAAGCTTTGAGACAAGCATATGACTACTGGCAGGATCAACCAGGTATCGTTGGAATTTGGGACTTTGTTTCGACAGAACGACAGACCGACCGACCGACCGACCGACATAAGACAGACAACTACAACGACGGGCACGTGTTTATTTATTTTTCGAGGGGGTTCGCCGTCAGAAGAAGCGCGCTGCCCGCGCTGATGGCCTCTTTTTTGTTTCTCCCCTGACTTGGACCGAGACCGAGACTCAAAGAACGAAAGCGACCAACGTCGACAACAACAACGACAACGGCACCCTTGACAGCGATACATACGACAAACGACAAGCAGCACGACGGCAGTGCACACGGACATCGAGGGTCAAGGTGCAGACTGAACTCGCCGAGGTCGTCGTCATCGTGGTCGCCATCGATTCCGTCTCGTCGTCGTCGTCGTCAACGTCCACGTCACAGCCGGCCGAGAAGAGAGAACAGACGACAGCGTCGACAACAACAACATCGACAACGGCACCCTTGACAGCG
Source organism: Euprymna scolopes (assembly GCF_053919585.1). Taxonomy (NCBI): domain Eukaryota; kingdom Metazoa; phylum Mollusca; class Cephalopoda; order Sepiida; family Sepiolidae; genus Euprymna; species Euprymna scolopes. The sequence goes on from NW_027633102.1 coordinate 2,457,909, forward strand.
ATACATACGACAAACGACAAACAGCACGACGGCAGTGCACACGGACATCGGAGGTCAAGGTGCAGACTGGAATCGTCGAGGTCGTCGTCATCGTGGTCGCCATCGATGCCGTCTCGTCGTCGTCGTCGTCGTCTTCGTCGTCGTCGTCGTCATCAACGTACCAACCGACCGAGACGAGAGAGCAAGCAACAACGTCGACAACAACAACGACAACGGCACCCTTGACAGCGATACATACGACAAACGACAAACAGCACGACGGCAGTGCACACGGACATCGGAGGTCAAGGTGCAGACTGAACTCGTCGAGGTCGTCGTCATCGTGGTCGCCATCGATGCCGTCTCGTCGTCGTCGTCGTCTCCGTCGTCGTCGTCGTCGTCGCCAACGTCAACGTCAACATCACAGCCGTCATCGGGGAGGAGCTGGACCAGGGCAGCGGCGGCGTAAATTTTCCCGTCACCTTCGTCGTCGCCTTCGTCGACCGACCGACCGACCGGCGTCGTGTTCGTGCTCGGAAAACCGAGGAGAGACAACGTGCACATGGCGCGTTCTCGCAAGCGGCTCCTCGGTCCGATTTTTTTGGGCGGCTTTTTCGAGCTTTTTTTTTTTTTTCTCACCCTTTCGTCCGTGCGACGGCGAACGTTAGGGGAAAAAAAAAAAAAAAAAAAAAACGACAACAACGCGGCGGACCGGGCGAACAACATCGTCGACACACACGACATTGACGACCGGTCCCCCTTTTCACAATCGCATCGAGATAAAAACGAACGAGTCCGATTCGAGCACCGAGTCGCGAGCGGGAGGACTGTCGGTGCAAGTATCGATCACTGACGTGAGCGCTTCGCCGGACAGAGGATGGCTCATCCGGCAGCCGTGCAAATCGACGGTATGGGAAGAACGAACAAGAAGAGCAACGACTTGATCGGCGGCTTGGGAACTGCGGACGGTGAAAACGGGTTAATCGACTGCGACCACGACTGCTCGATCGATCTTCTTTGGCGCTAACAAAGGTGGAGGTGGCGCAAGAAGGGACTAGCGCTATCACCGTCCACGTATCAGAAGATGCGGCGGCAGACGTCGACGCTTATGCGTTGTCGGACGAGAAGTCGCTGCAGCACGTGTACCGCGAGCGGGACGTCCAAGGTTTTGCCAGACGGAAAGAAATCGGGTGTCAGCGAACGTTCACACGGCTGTGAGATCGGACGCTGACAGGAGTAGGAGGCGGCAGGCAGGCGGCGGTTACGGCGGCGGCGCCTGCTGCTGCTCATCCTCCTGTTTGCTGCGGCGACTTCCAGGACGGGAGAGCATCGAACAACGTACGTATGGTTACAAGGGGATCAGGATCTACATAGTGCATCCCCCGCGGCTATTTTTGTTTGTTTGTTCGCTCGTTCGTTAATTCGTTCGTTCGTTCGTTCGTTCGTTACAATGTACGTTTTTCCGTTCGACGGCGGCAGAGAGCGGCGGCGTTTCTCCCTAATCCGGAGGATTTATCGGTCGCACAGCGATGGGTCGTTCGGCCGATCATCGAAAGATTCGCAGGTAGTGGTTGAATGGCAGAACGGCAGCAACAACAGCGGCGGCTGAGAGCGGCGAACGCTGAGGCGGAAGCAGAAGCTGCAGCAAACGTATCGGCTAAACATGGTGGACATAGATATGGCTGACGACGCGGGTACCACGACGACTATGGAACCAGGAAAAGGAGCCGTTAGTTGTTCCAACATATCGTTCGACACGTCGAGCAGCCCTAGGTCCACGGAGAAGCACACACACGTACCACGTATTATAACCTAACGACGATGAGCGGGCGCACGGTTGGCAGGAACGAAGGCGGCGGATCAAAACAAGTTGGAGCGCGGCGACAGCGATAACGGTGACAGCCCTAGGCGGCGGAGATGCCACTTTCTGACGCCTTTGCGACAAGCCCGTAGAGACGTTCCGGACCACCACGAGGCAAAGAGTCGCTGCTCCGACGAACCGACACACCAAAGTGTGCTTCCTACCGAACATGTTTTATAAAACTTTCAAACTGGAAAACCCCAGAAATGGTGTTGGTATTCGTCCAGACCCACCTCCGACACCTGAAAATGGTGGTCAAAAAAAACGTCGATTATACGAAGCGACATTTCTGGTCGGCGATTTTCCAGTTTTACGCCTACTGCCACATGGGGATGTCGGTAGGCGTCGCAAAGTGCCTTCTCGACGCCTAGGCACACCAGGACTTTGTCATTTTTTTCCCCCTCGACATTCCTGGTCCGGTCTATTCCGATTTTACACCTACCGCCATGTGGGGGTGGCAGTAGGCGTCGAAAAGTGCCTTCTCGACCGCTAGCGACACCACTACTTTATCGAGCTCTGGAGGCCCGCACACCGACCCGGGGGCCGCGGAGTCGACCCCGGGGGCCTCCTGGCGTCGCCGCCGCTCACTTGGACGCCTTCCGCAACCTGTGGTCCCGCTCGGGGCCGCCGGGAGCCTCGCCGACCTGACCGGTGTCGGTAGGCGTCTGGAAGCGCCCGGCCGACCTGGACGAGGTCCCCCTGGCCCCCGGGGGACACCCCTTAGTTGGATGGGGGTGCTGTCCCGGGCACACATGCAACCCGCGGCCGCCTACCGACAGCCCCCTTCGCTCGATCGCTACTCCTTTCCAACATATGTCGGAGAAGCCGGGCGGTTGTGAAACCCCAGAAATGGTGTTGGTATTCGTCCAGACCCACCTCCGACACCTGAAAATGGTGGTCAAAAAAAACGTCGATTATACGAAGCGACATTTCTGGTCGGCGATTTTCCAGTTTTGCGCCTACCGCCATGTGGGGGTGGCAGTAGGCGTCGAAAAGTGCCTTCTCGACCGCTAGCGACACCACTACTTTATCGAGCTCTGGAGGCCCGCACACCGACCCGGGGGCCGCGGAGTCGACCCCGGGGGCCTCCTGGCGTCGCCGCCGCTCACTTGGACGCCTTCCGCAACCTGTGGTCCCGCTCGGGGCCGCCGGGAGCCTCGCCGACCTGACCGGTGTCGGTAGGCGTCTGGAAGCGCCCGGCCGACCTGGACGAGGTCCCCCTGGCCCCCGGGGGACACCCCTTAGTTGGATGGGGGTGCTGTCCCGGGCACACATGCAACCCGCGGCCGCCTACCGACAGCCCCCTTCGCTCGATCGCTACTCCTTTCCAACATATGTCGGAGAAGCCGGGCGGTTGTGAAACCCCAGAAATGGTGTTGGTATTCGTCCAGACCCACCTCCGACACCTGAAAATGGTGGTCAAAAAAAACGTCGATTATACGAAGCGACATTTCTGGTCGGCGATTTTCCAGTTTTGCGCCTACCGCCATGTGGGGGTGGCAGTAGGCGTCGAAAAGTGCCTTCTCGACCGCTAGCGACACCACTACTTTATCGAGCTCTGGAGGCCCGCACACCGACCCGGGGGCCGCGGAGTCGACCCCGGGGGCCTCCTGGCGTCGCCGCCGCTCACTTGGACGCCTTCCGCAACCTGTGGTCCCGCTCGGGGCCGCCGGGAGCCTCGCCGACCTGACCGGTGTCGGTAGGCGTCTGGAAGCGCCCGGCCGACCTGGACGAGGTCCCCCTGGCCCCCGGGGGACACCCCTTAGTTGGATGGGGGTGCTGTCCCGGGCACACATGCAACCCGCGGCCGCCTACCGACAGCCCCCTTCGCTCGATCGCTACTCCTTTCCAACATATGTCGGAGAAGCCGGGCGGTTGTGAAACCCCAGAAATGGTGTTGGTATTCGTCCAGACCCACCTCCGACACCTGAAAATGGTGGTCAAAAAAAACGTCGATTATACGAAGCGACATTTCTGGTCGGCGATTTTCCAGTTTTGCGCCTACCGCCATGTGGGGGTGGCAGTAGGCGTCGAAAAGTGCCTTCTCGACCGCTAGCGACACCACTACTTTATCGAGCTCTGGAGGCCCGCACACCGACCCGGGGGCCGCGGAGTCGACCCCGGGGGCCTCCTGGCGTCGCCGCCGCTCACTTGGACGCCTTCCGCAACCTGTGGTCCCGCTCGGGGCCGCCGGGAGCCTCGCCGACCTGACCGGTGTCGGTAGGCGTCAGTCAAACTTGCTTAAGAGGCAAAGCCTCCTCACACCTTAAGAGAGTCACAGTTAGTCCCGCCGTTTACCCGTGGTCGTCGTCGGGGGTGCCGGTCGGTGTGTTTCGGCGTGTTTCTTTCTTACTTTAGCTCGCTCCTATAAGCTAACTCAGCAGCCCTGCTAAAATCAATTTATCATTATTTTCAATCTATCGAAAATCTTAATTTATTATTATTTTCCAACTATCGAAAATCTTAATAGAGTTGGGGTTTTTTGTTTGTTTTTTTTTTTAAATTCCATTGTAACAACAGACAGCCAGCCAGCAGCATGTGGTGTCGGTAGGCGTCTGGAAGCGCTTGAGGAGGCAGAGGAGTTGGCAAGCTCGCTAAACTGCCCGCTGGTGTGGTGGTGTCGGTAGAGGCGTCTTGAATATACCCGGTCGCTCGATCGACGACGACGACGGCTAGGTGGCCGAGGAGGAGGACTACCTACCTACCTACCTACCTACCTACCTAGCTAGCTAGCTAGCCGAATAGCCGTGGTAGTCGTCAGTCAAACTTGCTTAAGAGGCAAAGTCCCGCCGTTTACCCGTGGTCGTCGTCGGGGGTGCCGGTCGGTGTGTTTCGGCGTGTTTCTTTCTTACTTTAGCTCGCTCCTATAAGCTAACTCAGCAGCCCTGCTAAAATCAATTTATCATTATTTTCAATCTATCGAAAATCTTAATTTATTATTATTTTCCAACTATCGAAAATCTTAATAGAGTTGGGGTTTTTTGTTTGTTTTTTTTTTTAAATTCCATTGTAACAACAGACAGCCAGCCAGCAGCATGTGGTGTCGGTAGGCGTCTG
>NW_027633102.1:2467805-2476520 GCF_053919585.1 Euprymna scolopes
GTGAGTTGTTACACACTCCTTAGCGGATTCCGACTTCCGTGGCCACCGTCCTGCTGTCTATATCGACCGACACCCTTTCGGGGATCTCATGGGCGTCGCGTTAGGCACCTTAGCCGGACGTTTGGTTCATCCCACAGCGCCAGTTCTGCTTACCAAAAGTGGCCCACTTGGCACTCGCATTCGAGGTGACCAATCCGCCCAGCGAAGCGTGCTGGCGGCGGCGGCCGGATGGGTCGGCTCCGTCGTTCGGGAGAGTCGGCCCGTTCCACCCGTTCCGAGTTCGAGAGTAGGTCGAGGCCGTGAACGGCCCCGGGGCCTCCAATCGTTCGCTTTACCGGATGGAATTGCGACGATCGAGCGCCAGCTATCCTGAGGGAAACTTCGGAGGGAACCAGCTACTAGACGGCTCGATTGGTCTTTCGCCCCTACACCCGGTTCCGACGATCGATTTGCACGTCAGAGGCGCTTCGGACTTCCACCAGAGTTTCCTCTGGCTTCATCCCGACCGGGCGTGGATCGCCATCTTTCGGGTCCCTGGTCGCTCGCTACGCCAGAGTCGGCCGAGTCGTACTCGGAAAAAGGGGAAACCGACCCGGGGGTGATGCGCCCGCGCGCAGCGCCTAAACTCGACGACAAAATAGGACTAGTTCAAGCCGCGGGATCTCACCGATGGGCGGAAGGAGGATATGGAAGCTGGCGCCCGGCAATTCCCCTTTTTGGATGATGCGCCGGTCCCCTCTCGGGGAGGAGGGAAAAACAACCGCACGTCAGCCACGAGCCTTCCCTCTCCTATCTCTCTCGGGAAGAGAGAAAAAAGGAAAAGTTGCGGGCACCGCAGCAGCGACGGCGGAAGGCCGAAAACGCCGCGCCGGCGGGATCGGGCACGGCTCGGAGGCGGGTGAGGCGAGGAGAAGACGACGGCACGAGACCGACGACACCCCCCGACGACCCCCGGACGACTTTGCCACGACACCTCTCCCGATCGACGCCCTCCTACACGCTCTCTCGCTTTCGCTTCGCCTTCGGGGTTAGTCAGAGGTGGCCCCTACGACTCGCGAACGGCCAGGACTCCTCGGTCCGTGTTTCAAGACGGGTCGGGTGGGTTGCCGATGCACGTCGCTGACCCGGGGTGGCGGGCGGCTCGAGTAAAAAAGCGTCGCCGAGCGACCTCTCCGGAAACGGAAACGGGCGCGGGCGGGGTTGCCCCCGACAAGAACCCGAAACGTCGGCGAGGTGCGTGACGGCGAGGCCGCGCCAGTCCTATCCCGCCTCTCATCGCGCACGCGCCCGAGACGGTGGGGCGCCTAAGGAGCGACACACAGAGTGCGTCGCCCGCACGCGACTTCCGGCGGGATCAAAACGGACCGGCTCGCCACGTGTAACGGATCGTGTCAGATTTCCTCCGTTCCCGGCAGAAAGGGGCAGTTACGTTCGCGGGCCCGACGGCCGGTGGCCCCCGACTTCACAAGGTGGGAAGACGGGGGTTTTCAGGGTGATGAAACGCCTGCCGCCTACGGAAAAAAACCCGCGTGTTCGACCTGCACGCCGGGAACGGGTCGCGACGACGGACCGGAGGGGAAGTGCGTCCGGTGCCGGCCGCGCGGAGGTCGCGCCGAAGCGCCCGCGCCATGATTACGCCGAGCGATGATGAAGGGGACGGGTGCAGCGGAGTCGCGCGCGGAGGGAGCAGGAGGAAAGAAGAAGCGGCGGCGACGGATGCGGCGGGTTAGGGCCCGGCGGCAGCAGCGATCGAGAGGACGAGTCCCCTCCGTCGCAGCCAACCGACGCAGCCACCTACCGACGCCGCGGTCGTCACCACGTTTCCCTTCCCGCTATCCACGCGGCCCGTCTCCTTCGTCGGCGACGCGGGCACAAAAGCTGGAACCGCGGGGAACGAGTCCCCCGCGGACACGACGAACGACGACCTGTGCCGCGACGGCCTCTCTTTCAAGAACACACATCGAGTTTGGGCTCGAGCCTAGGCAGCACCGGACTGAGTCCCCCCGCGATCGCGGTGAGCGGTCCCACCCGTTTACCCCTGGGCGGTTTCACGTTCTCTTGAACTCTCTCTCCAAAGTTCTTTTCAACTTTCCCTCACGGTACTTGTCGACTATCGGACTCGTCCCGGTATTTAGCCTTGGATGGAGCTTACCACCCGATTTGGGCTGCGTTCCCAAGCAACCCGACTCTCGGATCGAAGGCCGTCGCTCGCCGTCCGCACCGAATGGGCCTGGCACCCGCCGCGGGCGGCCCCGATCGAGGGAACTCCGAACTATGCGAGACGAAAACGAACGGCTGCCTTCGACCCATGCGCCACACGTCCCGAAGCCTTTAACTTGCGACGGGATTCGGCGTTGGGCTTCTCCCGGTTCACTCGCCGTTACTAAGGGAATCCCGGTTGGTTTCTTTTCCTCCGCTTAGCGATATGCTTAAGTTCAGCGGGTCGTCTCGTCCGAGCCGAGGGCGGCGGTTTTTAGTAGAGTGTGGTGTTTGGAGGAGAGGAATCTCGATCGGTACCCTCCGTGTGACGACGGCTGGCCGATATAGCGCCCGTCCGACCGAAAATGAAGAAGCCAACAATTAAAAAAAAGCGTGGGTCCTCCCCATCCGACGTTGCGTTGCCTACGACGCGGCCACCTTTTTACGGTGCGACGGCCGTGCTCGTCGCGCTGCTCGAGGCGTCGCTGAGAGACACCTTCATGAGGCAGAGAGCGAGACGAGCAGGCGGCGCTTACGTCGGCAGTCGGTTAGGTCGGTACTTTTTTTTTGGTCTCCCTTCGGCTGCTTTCGGACAGACTCCTCCTGCTCCTCCTCCACAGTGTTTCTTCACGCGGTCGAAAAGGGAAAAGACTCCGCGGTCTGCCAGCGGGAGACGAAGGAGGAGGCCGGAGAGGGTTTTAAAAAAAAAAAAGACATTGAAAGGAGTCAATTCTTTTTTTATTTTTCTTCCCCCTCGTCACTCGCTCCTGCGACGTCCCGGTTACCACCGTGCCGAGGACCGGGCGGGCACGGGGACGGCAAGATGTCGTTTCGTTAACGGAGAAAGACATGTAACGTTCCGCCTCTCGACCGGACGTGGCCCCGAGACAAGGGATCTCGGGGCCGCAATGTGCGTTCGAGGTGTCGATGTTCACTGAGTCCTGCAATTCGCATCAGTTATCGCGGCTGGCCGCGCTCTTCATCGACGGACGAGCCGAGTGATCCCCCGTCCAGGGTTCAGCACTTGGTTTTTTTATATTAGTTTTTGTTTATATAGATTTAGTAGTGTGCGAGGAGGTCTGTGCGAGGAGGCGTGACGGCATTGCAATGTCGCGAGTAGTTTGTTTTTTTAGCTAGCGGCGGTGGCACAGCGGCTGCAAAAAAACAAAAAAAACGATAAAGCGGCGACAAGGCAAAGAAGAAGCGGCCATCACTTGCGGTGGGCGAAAAAACAAACAGGTGGTAAGACGCGGAAGCAAGCAAGAAGAGCTGGGGCTTTAAAAACCTCCGCGTCACCACAAATCTATCTCTCGCTCCGCCTTTTATAGGTTTGTTTGCGCGCATTCGAGGCGTTGACGCCGACAGACAGAGGAGGTAGGCCGGAAAACAACAAACCAGTCTCGAACGGGAAAACGGTAATGATCCTTCCGCAGGTTCACCTACGGAAACCTTGTTACGACTTTTACTTCCTCTAAACGATCGGGTTCGGTCGTCTTCTCCAGGCATCGAACGCCGAGGCGTAGATGCACGAGTGTCGTGACGGACACGTCGCGCACTGCCCGGCGGCGTCGTCGGCCAGATCCGAGGACCTCACCGGACCGTTCGATCGGTAGTAGCGACGGGCGGTGTGTACAAAGGGCAGGGACGTGATCGACGCGGGCTGTTGACCCGCGCCTACCGGGAATTCCTCGTTCACGGGGTTGGTTACAGGCCCCGATCCCTATCACGGGAGGTGGTTCAGAGGTTTCCCAACCCTCTCGGGCCGGGGCGAAGTCCCCGCTGATACCTCCAGTGTAGCGCGCGTGCGGCCCCGGACATCTAAGGGCATCACAGACCTGTTATCGCTCCGCCTCGTGTGGCTTTCTGCCACCCGTCCCTCTAAGAAGTGCGTGAGAAAACCGACCCGGACCCGAGCGCCACGGAGGACGCCGAGCCCGCCGTAAAAATCACTGACATCGGCGCACTAGTTAGCAGGCCGGAGTCTCGTTCGTTATCGGAATCAACCAGACGGATCGCTCCACCAACTAAGAACGGCCATGCACCACCACCCACCGAATCGAGAAAGAGCTATCGATCTGTCAATCCTACCGGTGTCCGGACCGGGTGAGTTTTCCCGTGTTGAGTCAAATTAAGCCGCAGGCTCCACTCCTGGTGGTGCCCTTCCGTCAATTCCTTTAAGTTTCAGCTTTGCAACCATACTCCCCCCGGAACCGAACTCTGGTTTCCCGCAGGCTACCCGCCGGGTCATGGAAGCGAACGCCGGCGGATCGCCGGTCGGCATCGTTTACGGTCGGAACTACGACGGTATCTGATCGTCTTCGAACCTCCGACTTTCGCTCTTGATCGAGGAAAACGTGCTTGCCACACGCCATCGCTGCAGTTCGTCTTGCGACGATCCAAGAATTTCACCTCTAACGTCGCAATACGAGTGGCCCCGACCGCTCCCTTCGATCATTGCCTCGCCGTAGACGGAGACCGACAGACGTAGACGAGGCCCTCTTCCATCATTCCATGCTTATCGTATGCAAGCTTGAACAGCCCGCTCTGAGCACTCTAATTTTTTCAAAGTGAACGTACCGGCCGCCGCGGACACTCGGTTAAGAGCACCCTTGGAGGAGAAACCGCCGACCGCAACACGCGCGCAGACAAGACACGAAGCAGGGACTCGGAGCGGACCGGGGGGTTCAAAAAAAAAGAGGAACGCGCGGAAAGGGAGAGGGAGAGAAGCGCGGGGGTCAGAGTGCGGGGATGCGAATGAACGCACCCAAACACACACACGTAGCACCCCCCCGTTAGACTACTCCCGGAACCGAACCGACGACCACTTGTTTTTTTTTTCCCGGATCCCGATCACGACCTCCTCGTCCACCTCGCCGGCAGGACCGCGTGGCGGGTATGCTAGCGGTTGACACCGGCGGAAAGGGCCGGGAATGCGAACGGACGACCAAAGTCAACGACGGACGATGGCGCCGCCGCCCCGGGGCCGCTTGCGCGACCACGAACCCGAGTTCGGACTACGAGCTTTTTAACCGCAACAACTTTAATATACGCTACCGGAGCTGGAATTACCGCGGCTGCTGGCACCAGACTTGCCCTCCGGTTGGTCCTCGTTAACGGATTTGAAGTGTACTCATTCCGATCGCGGGGCCTCGACAGAGTCCCGCGTCGTTATTTTTCGTCACTACCTCCCCGTGCCGGGAGTGGGTAATTTGCGCGCCTGCTGCCTTCCTTGGATGTGGTAGCCGTTTCGCATGCTCCCTCTCCGGAATCGAACCCCGATTCCCCGTTACCCGTAGTAACCACGGTAGGCACTTAACCGACCGTCGACAGTTGATAGGGCGGACCCTCGAGAGACCCGTCGCCGGGCGTGAAAGCTCGTGCGATCGACCAGTGAGTTATCCAGAGTCACCAAAGCGGAGCGCGCCGCCCTATGAGCCCCGCCACCGAACGGACCCGCGAGCGGGAACGCCGACGACGGGAGGACGGAATGACGCGCATCGGTCTCAGTCTAATATGTAGCGCCGCGACCCGGAACGGCCGACGCGGGTGCCAGCGCGCGAGGCGTGGCGACGACGGCGCGCCGACCGATCGCGGCCTGTGTCACATGTATTAGCTCTAGAATTGCCACAGTTATCCATCGCCTCCGAGGAGGAATACGGTCCCGAGGATTAGGTCCGGTTCCTGAGCCATTCGCGGTTTCGCCCGTTCTAATGCGTGGCGTGAACTTACACTTGCATGGCTTAAGCTTTGAGACAAGCATATGACTACTGGCAGGATCAACCAGGTATCGTTGGAATTTGGGACTTTGTTTCGACAGAACGACAGACCGACCGACCGACCGACCGACATAAGACAGACAACTACAACGACGGGCACGTGTTTATTTATTTTTCGAGGGGGTTCGCCGTCAGAAGAAGCGCGCTGCCCGCGCTGATGGCCTCTTTTTTGTTTCTCCCCTGACTTGGACCGAGACCGAGACTCAAAGAACGAAAGCGACCAACGTCGACAACAACAACGACAACGGCACCCTTGACAGCGATACATACGACAAACGACAAGCAGCACGACGGCAGTGCACACGGACATCGAGGGTCAAGGTGCAGACTGAACTCGCCGAGGTCGTCGTCATCGTGGTCGCCATCGATTCCGTCTCGTCGTCGTCGTCGTCAACGTCCACGTCACAGCCGGCCGAGAAGAGAGAACAGACGACAGCGTCGACAACAACAACATCGACAACGGCACCCTTGACAGCGATACATACGACAAACGACAAACAGCACGACGGCAGTGCACACGGACATCGGAGGTCAAGGTGCAGACTGGAATCGTCGAGGTCGTCGTCATCGTGGTCGCCATCGATGCCGTCTCGTCGTCGTCGTCGTCGTCTTCGTCGTCGTCGTCGTCATCAACGTACCAACCGACCGAGACGAGAGAGCAAGCAACAACGTCGACAACAACAACGACAACGGCACCCTTGACAGCGATACATACGACAAACGACAAACAGCACGACGGCAGTGCACACGGACATCGGAGGTCAAGGTGCAGACTGAACTCGTCGAGGTCGTCGTCATCGTGGTCGCCATCGATGCCGTCTCGTCGTCGTCGTCGTCTCCGTCGTCGTCGTCGTCGTCGCCAACGTCAACGTCAACATCACAGCCGTCATCGGGGAGGAGCTGGACCAGGGCAGCGGCGGCGTAAATTTTCCCGTCACCTTCGTCGTCGCCTTCGTCGACCGACCGACCGACCGGCGTCGTGTTCGTGCTCGGAAAACCGAGGAGAGACAACGTGCACATGGCGCGTTCTCGCAAGCGGCTCCTCGGTCCGATTTTTTTGGGCGGCTTTTTCGAGCTTTTTTTTTTTTTTCTCACCCTTTCGTCCGTGCGACGGCGAACGTTAGGGGAAAAAAAAAAAAAAAAAAAAAAACGACAACAACGCGGCGGACCGGGCGAACAACATCGTCGACACACACGACATTGACGACCGGTCCCCCTTTTCACAATCGCATCGAGATAAAAACGAACGAGTCCGATTCGAGCACCGAGTCGCGAGCGGGAGGACTGTCGGTGCAAGTATCGATCACTGACGTGAGCGCTTCGCCGGACAGAGGATGGCTCATCCGGCAGCCGTGCAAATCGACGGTATGGGAAGAACGAACAAGAAGAGCAACGACTTGATCGGCGGCTTGGGAACTGCGGACGGTGAAAACGGGTTAATCGACTGCGACCACGACTGCTCGATCGATCTTCTTTGGCGCTAACAAAGGTGGAGGTGGCGCAAGAAGGGACTAGCGCTATCACCGTCCACGTATCAGAAGATGCGGCGGCAGACGTCGACGCTTATGCGTTGTCGGACGAGAAGTCGCTGCAGCACGTGTACCGCGAGCGGGACGTCCAAGGTTTTGCCAGACGGAAAGAAATCGGGTGTCAGCGAACGTTCACACGGCTGTGAGATCGGACGCTGACAGGAGTAGGAGGCGGCAGGCAGGCGGCGGTTACGGCGGCGGCGCCTGCTGCTGCTCATCCTCCTGTTTGCTGCGGCGACTTCCAGGACGGGAGAGCATCGAACAACGTACGTATGGTTACAAGGGGATCAGGATCTACATAGTGCATCCCCCGCGGCTATTTTTGTTTGTTTGTTCGCTCGTTCGTTAATTCGTTCGTTCGTTCGTTCGTTCGTTACAATGTACGTTTTTCCGTTCGACGGCGGCAGAGAGCGGCGGCGTTTCTCCCTAATCCGGAGGATTTATCGGTCGCACAGCGATGGGTCGTTCGGCCGATCATCGAAAGATTCGCAGGTAGTGGTTGAATGGCAGAACGGCAGCAACAACAGCGGCGGCTGAGAGCGGCGAACGCTGAGGCGGAAGCAGAAGCTGCAGCAAACGTATCGGCTAAACATGGTGGACATAGATATGGCTGACGACGCGGGTACCACGACGACTATGGAACCAGGAAAAGGAGCCGTTAGTTGTTCCAACATATCGTTCGACACGTCGAGCAGCCCTAGGTCCACGGAGAAGCACACACACGTACCACGTATTATAACCTAACGACGATGAGCGGGCGCACGGTTGGCAGGAACGAAGGCGGCGGATCAAAACAAGTTGGAGCGCGGCGACAGCGATAACGGTGACAGCCCTAGGCGGCGGAGATGCCACTTTCTGACGCCTTTGCGACAAGCCCGTAGAGACGTTCCGGACCACCACGAGGCAAAGAGTCGCTGCTCCGACGAACCGACACACCAAAGTGTGCTTCCTACCGAACATGTTTTATAAAACTTTCAAACTGGAAAACCCCAGAAATGGTGTTGGTATTCGTCCAGACCCACCTCCGACACCTGAAAATGGTGGTCAAAAAAAACGTCGATTATACGAAGCGACATTTCTGGTCGGCGATTTTCCAGTTTTACGCCTACTGCCACATGGGGATGTCGGTAGGCGTCGCAAAGTGCCTTCTCGACGCCTAGGCACACCAGGACTTTGTCATTTTTTTCCCCCTCGACATTCCTGGTCCGGTC
>NW_027633103.1:0-50000 GCF_053919585.1 Euprymna scolopes
AAAACAAACACGGCGACTAATGAAACAGAATAGAATGCATTTGATATCATTGCCCTTAGATTAATAAATAAAAATTCCTTTACATAGGAAGGGTGTGCGTGTTCTCATCGAGTGGTTCCAATATTGGGGATCGATTTACTAGAATGTTGTATTAGAAAACAAGCCCCCCATTAGAAATATTGCATTTTTATTTATTTTTTATTTTGATAATATGGTAGATTAGTGTCCAATTGATAATAATCCGTTAAAAAATTGAAAAGAAAGCGAAAAGAAAAGAAAAAATATACAAATAGTTTTTTGTGTTAGCAGAGTTAAAAATATCAGGAAATAATTAATTGATTTAGTAATATTTAACGGTGAGACATTTTCAAGGCAAATTTTGAGCAAAAAAGTCCCCCTCCCTCTCACACACATTGTTTGAAGTGTTTCTTCACTTTATAAATTGTTTAGAACTTATGACACCCCCATTCCCTCTTCCTACCCCTGCAAACAAACTTGAAACAAATGCTAATGATTACATGTTTCGTTTTCCTGTACGAGCGTGCACTTATCGCGGTTATCATAATGTGATTCCTGTTGGGCAGGTCACCATTACTTTCGGGGAGTCGTCGAAATTAATAAGACGGGAGTAGAAACCGACCTGGGAATAATAATAAAGAAACAAAGGAACTTCCAAACGAAACGGTTTTATATTCATTTCAGCGTACAAGTGGTATCGGGTTATAGAAAGTTCGTGATTTTCATTTTTGTCCCCTGACTCTGGAACCACTCGCGTCTCCGTCTTTTTGCTTCCAACACTTTTTGTATCTCTCTTTTTGTCTTTCCCACCAGAACTATTCTCTGTCCTGATTGGTTACAACCTCTGGTCACATTTTTGAGGAAAGGAAGAAGGAAGGGGGAAAGGGAAGAGTAGAGAGAAAGAGACATGTAATGGAGAAATAGTGGTCTTGGCTTCACTACACACTCACACATACCGAAATGGCCACCAGCAATAACATAAGAAATTACATTGCTTAATCCGGTAAAACTACTTATTTGCGGAAAATTTAAATGCGATATTTGTTTCAGCATACCCAAAAACCTCTACAGTCGTCATTTTAAAGGACAATGTTAAGGTGGGAACCAGGTAAAAATGTACCCCCCCCCTAAAAAAAAATTTAAATAAATAAAGTGTTGCATCTGTTAGGTCCAAAAAGGAGATGTATTCCATCGTGTTATTCTGACAGTCAGGAAGCAATATATGATATAATTTTTTTTTACGTTAATTAACAATTTTATTTACTTTTTGTATTTAGTTAATTAACATTGTTTCATTGTTATAGTTTATTTACTTTTTTATTTTACATTAATTAACAAGTTTTACTTGAATTTTTATTTTGTACTTAAAATTTTTATTGTGGTTCATTATTTCACTTTGTAGAAACCGCTATGCCTGGCCGGAACAAATGCTCGGCAGAAACCTTTCACAGCGATCACCACTTTGATGTACCCACGTGTATGAAGAACATGTAGAAACATGATGTCGTGATGTGACCACTGCGTGCATAAAACAAAAGTAACTATGTTGCACTCCCTCGATTATAAATACAGTAAACCGGCTGGAACATTCAAGAAGGCCTGTATATAAAGATTTGCCTGCCAAAAATCAAATCAGTTTTCTCAAGTGTTAACATGTGTTTGAGTAAACTCCGTCTCGAGAGACATACAAACACAGCCATGATTCTGTACACGACAGACATGAACTTTATTACCTCCATGGAAACTTACCACATTGAACGAGGACTTAAATGTTCCTTTAAGCAAGTTTATTTCGAACTACTGTTCTTAAGATACGAACACACACACACCCAAGTATTCACTTATATATACCAAAAAAGTGATTTTTTAATATCGTATTCAGCTAAATCTATAACAATTTATCAACAGAAGAAACAAACAACAAAAAGGAACATGCATTTAGTTAATTTACATTATAAAATTCTGCAATTTGCAATAAAATGTTGAAGGTGTTAGTCTATGTGCGACCATATTGTTGTCTCCACATACACTTATGTTACCGTGCTATTTTTTAAAATAGTATTTTCAAGTTAAATTCAAGTTTTACATTCTTTTTTGTATATTAAATTGTTAGGCAAAAGTACAGAATAGTTACAATACACCTGCTAGTTCGGTAACATAAGTGCACGCAACTGAAAATAAAATGTTTTTTTTTTTATAATTACAAATTTAAATCATGAATTTATTCAAGCGGTCCTTTATCTCACTAAATCAATTCCTCCGCCCCCCAAAAATATATATATAACTAGCAAAAGTACCCGACATTGACTGGGTTCAAAAACAGTCTACAGAAAATGGACTTTGATTTATTAAAGTATGATAGGTTATGAAAAGGAAGGGTTGTAAAGAGATAGCTTCGAATTCGGGGGTATCAAAACCAAAGCAAAATATGATGAAAGTAAAAATAAAATAGATGAACTCCATAATTTATTATACATACCTGTTCACACTGAAACACTTATCACAATATTCTGTAGATCTATATTAAAAAACCTTGTTAAACTTTGTGACATATTTCCATTCTATGAAGGTCAGGCACGAACGAACAACCCATAATTTTATTATACCATATTTCTTCAAACTGAAACATAATTATCAAAGTATACTTACGCAGATAGATATGAAAAGTCTTCATTCAAGTTTGTGCCTATTTCCATTCTATGGAGGTCAGGCGCGAACGCAGACCCCACAATTTTATTATACCATCCCTATTTAAGTTAAAACATACTTATCAAAGTATTATTATGTACATCTATATCGAAAACACTTGTAAACGTTTTTTTTTTAATTTTTAAATTTTTTATTTCCATACTTTGTGGACCGGGCGCGAACGCAGACCCCAGAATTTTAATGAACCACCGTTCTGCAGGATCAAACATACCCATTCCTGTGTCTCGATACATCTTCTATCATTATACGTGATCAGTTTTCTATAATAGTCAACGATATAGGAGCCTATTCGTGACCATACACACACACACACACACACACACACACACACACACACACAGAAACATTCAGCTTTATAATATAGATAAAATGATTATATATATATATATATATATATATATATATAAATTCAAGTTTTAGGATATCGTTTTTGTTTATGAATTTAAGTGAAAGTACAGAATAGTTACAAAACACATGCCAGCCTGGTAACATAAGTGCATAAGTACCAATAAAGTGATTTTTAATATCGTATTCAGCTAAATTCATAACAAACGGTACTTGAACGAATGGTTTATTTTATTGACCGCTTATTTTATTCACCGTAATCATGTGATTAAAATTTAAGCAGACGAAAAATTGTGAGACAAAAGAGTCAGGAGTCCCACTTGGCTTCTAGCTAGAATTACAATAATGTGATATCCGTAACAATATATATAGATCCGCCCCCCACCGCCAAGAAAAACCCGGTCATTTACTCACGAAAGACAACTGTTAATAATTCACCGTTTGATTTCGAATTCACCGTTTTTTCTTTCTTTCTCTTTTTTTAGCAATCATGTTTTCCACATGAGTCGATCGTTGTTTTGAAATTGTATTTTCTTGAAACAAAATCTGTATTTATTTTTCTGAAAATGACTTTAAAAGCTGGATCTGATAAAAGGTAAGTGGCCAATATTTGCAGACGATTTTACGATGACAAGACCAATATTTCATTTCGTCGTTTTAGATTTGGATACTTCTGCAGTTTTACAAAGTGTGCGATCTTAATTTTTATATTTTTACTATATATATATATATATATATATATATATATATATATATATATATATTTTGTAGTAAAAGAGATGGTCGACGTTATTGTTAGCGACATAAATTATTTTAAAGCAAATACAGTTGAGAAATTAACCCAAAACAATTTAATTTGGGGTTTAGGTATACCTACTCATTTGTGACCTATTTGCGTTTTTTTTTTTTTTTTTTTTTTTTTAAATTTTTATTTTAAAGAAAATAAATATTTCAAAAGAGTAGAAAGTGGACCTTGAATTTATTTCCAGCGACGTCGTAACCTTTGCCTACTTTATTGTGTTTCGTTAACTCACATTCTATGAGCAACGTTTTTGACAAAGGGGGAAGAATTGCTGTTTTTTTGAGGTTGGAATCTATCCATCTACAACTACCAGTGGGTAGTTTTTGACTTTGAAGAAGTATGTTTTTTTTTTCTCCTTGCATCAAGTGGCTTCATGCTTTGTCTGGAGCGATTTCCATAAAAAATTAATAGTATTTTTTTTTCCATATATATTGTTTATTTGGACTCATTTAACCTTCAATTTTATTAGATTTTATTAGTAAATATCGTTTCTAAGCAAAGTAGCCATCTTGCTTATCCATTTACTTTGTGGAACTTACTTCCACTTGCTAAAAGTGGCGTGGCTCCTTTGCCCATATCCAATATTTACGGTAAGAAAATGGGAATTTAAAAGCCAGCGTGCAAAACTCTGGCCCGCAAAAATGTCTGAAAATCTCCGTCGACATTCCTCTGTATGGGCGCCTCCTCATGCAAGCAGCAGTAAATTAACCCCTTTTCAAAGGAAGAAAGTAAAGCCTAGGAGGGTAGACAATTGCAAAAGCTCGAGAGAAGCAAGGTTATCATTACCTACTTAAAAATCACCCGGACTTTCTAGGACTGAGTGTCAAGAACGTGAAAAACACATGGTAAAACCAAAGAATTTATAGTATTATTTTTATTAGTATTTCAGTACTTTTACATAATTTTCTTTTCATATATATCGTTTAGTTATTTGAACTTTGACCTTCAAATTTGCCGTAAAATTAATTTTAGGATTCAAAAGTGCCATTATTATTTTTTAACAAATTTCTTATCAGTTTGTTTAAAGCTGAGGATGGGGCATCCCGTCGAATGCCATACATTCACCTGGTTTCTCATATATTCCAACCGGGAGATCTTTTTAAGATTCTGACCAATTGTTTGAATCTCGTGCACTTGGTTCACCGGGTATATTTGCCAACCCATCTGTCAGTTATTATTTGATGGGAAAATCTGTTAACAAATGAGAATGGATGAGCCGTGAGCCGGTTATATTGAAGCGGTCAGCTCCCAAGGTGGCTGCCAAATGTTATCGATTAGTTTCATCTGTTTCCTGAGTGGTGATAGTGCAAATTAATCTACCGTATTAATTTTCTATCTAATTTTTGTAGAGTTCTTTTTAACAAACAGATGGCAGGATCGAGAAAGTAAAAAAAAGAAGAAAATAAAAACTCAAGTTTGTAGCTGGATTTTTCGTATACATGTGACATTAATTTGCATATGAGGGGAACAGACAGCACTAACAGCAGTTATAAGAAGGATAAATTGTTTTTTTTTTTTTGTTTTTTCAGCTGAGAGAGAGAGCATAGACATTGAGAGTTGGTGTTATGAATTACGGTTGAAGTTTTTATTTCGGTAATTGTGGCCTGGTAGACCAACACAAAACCTACCTTAAAAACTTATTTTCTAGGGGGTTTCGAATGTGCTGAAAACGAACATCGCATTTAAAATTGGGGCTGGCGCCTTTATATAATTTGTCCTTGATCTGAGGGAGATAACTCCATTTTACTAAGAGATTCGTTAGTTTTTTTTGGATCAAGTAAAGATTAGATATCCTGTAGCAGAGATGACGACGACGACTAGCGACAACCGGCGCACATTTCAAGTGACACCGGTGATTCGACCTTATCATTGGCACAAGCACATGGCGTTGGTTGTTTGTAAACATGTCAAAAAGCAGACAATGGTCGAATATTCGCAAGCAGGATTTAAAAAAAATATATTTACAAAACTTTTGAAGATTTAAAAGAAAAAAAAATATTTACAAAACATTTTTATTATAATTATAATTATCATTTTAAGTTTTATTAAAAAGTTCTGTAAATATATTAAAAACGTACTCGGAAAGACACCTATTTATTTAAATATATTACTTTTGGATTTTTCGTCATTTAATAAATTGATCACGTCAGGGTATCATGAGATTAAATCAAAATTTAATATTTAAAAATATATTAATTGTCACTAAAGTTAATGTTTTAAAGAATAATTAAATTGAATTGTATTAAAAAAAACAAACAAACAAACAAACAAAAAAAAAAACCCCACTGTACATAAAAATCAATCTTGGTCGCAAAAATCCGTGAAATATTCACAAAAATCTGAACAAGTCAGTTATTTTATATTTGTTCCTGTCATTAATAAGTTTGACTTAAATGTATTTATTTATTTTATTATAAGTTTTATTAAAACGTTCTGTAAATATATTAAAAACGCACTCAGAAAGACACCCATTTATTCAAATATCTTTTATTTAAATACGTTCGTTTTGTTACTTACTTAAAAAAAATGTTTTGTAAATATATATTTTTCTTTTAAATCTTCAAAAGTTTTGTAAATATATTTTAAAAAAATCTTGCTTGCGAATATTCGACCATGTCTGCTATTTTACGTGTTCACAAACAACCAACGCCAGCTGCTTGTGCCAATGTCAAGGTCGAATCGCTGGTGTAACTTGAAATGTTGTCATCACTAGTCGTCGTCTTCTGCTACAAGGTATCTATTCTTTACTTGATCTGTTTTTTCATACAATTTAGGATGCTGAAATTAATGCAACATAGAGGAATTGTAGTAAGAAAAGATCTTCCTGCATTTATTTATTTATTTTTTAAAAATAAATGTTAACCTTAAAACAAAAACAAAGAATGAAAACATTACAAACGAAAAAAACTTGTGGTTACTAATGTAACAAAGTTTATAAATGTAGTCAAGGTACCTCCAAAGCGCACCACAGGTGACACTCAAGAACAATGCAACACCATCACCTGTGCCAGCCAATGGGATGTACTGATACAAACAGCGTATAAAAGGCATAGATATCACAACATCACTGGTTAGAGCTGTAAACATCCCGTATAAAGTGGGAGACTGTATCTGGGTAAAAAACACTTAAATGCTCGGTAACAATTCCTCAGACTATATTGGTTGATGGTGTCCCATGTCATGTGAAAGATGTCCACCCACGTGATGCATTTTCCACCTCGGAGAACAATGAAGAAAATAACATACCATTCGAGGATGACCCTAGACCCTCTACTGTCTCTTAGGATAAGCTCAGAGACTTTGCCTACAGAAGAAGAGGCAATGATGGAATTGGCAGATGCAAGTGTGATGGTGATGAGGAGGATGGAAACTAGGAAACTACTCCCACCCCAATCTTCCGTAACAGTACCCATCGAAGGCGATCATCATCTCCCTACCATTTGTGTGTGATAGATATTGGGGGAGAGGGTGTAATAGAAGAGGCTACTCACACAAGCCTCTGTTAGGCCTGCCAGATGACTAGATCGAAAAAGTAAAAAAGAAGAAAAATGAAAACTTAAGTTTGTAGCTGGATTTTTCGTATACAAGTGGCATTAATTTGCATATGAGGGAAGCAGCAGTTATAAGAAGGATGAATTTGTGAGGAGAGGGGGTCGAGTTTTTTTCAGTTGAGATAGAGCATAGTCATTGAAAGTTGGTGTTGTGAGTTACGGTTGAAGTTGAGTTGGTACGAATTGTGGCATTGGTGAGAAAGAGTTCTGACATTTTTTTTATCACAAAATTCTAAAACGATAAATATATTTGTGTAAATATCAAAATCTAAGAAAACAAAATAGTAGCAAAAAGAAAACCCTGTTACTTTTGTTGTTCATATTTAACATTTTTGACCATCTGTTAATATTTAATTTACATACAAAATGATGAAATCACAAACCTTTTCACAGAAATATTACAAAAACAAAGGAAAACGTGACAAAAGTTGCAGAGGAAATTGGAGTTTTTATTAAAGACTAGCGTGAGTTTCCTAGCTTTGCCAGGTCATAATTCATGCAGAGTTTGTATTTACTATTACAGAACCAATTCTCTATTGAATATTATATTGTACTTAATATATAGTAATTTCAAAGGTTAAAAAAAATAAAATGACTGGAATGCCATCAGCTAGAATCGAAACCAAAGCATTTAGCACTTCAGCCACATTCTTTACTGATGTAGCTATTGGGAGATAGATAAGAAAGATTTAATATTAAATGACTTGAAGAAATAAATTTGGGCATCTGCAGAAAGAAATAGAAATAGGTTGGCAAGTTGAAATGCAAAATATTCATTTCAACTTGCTGATATGTTTGTATACATTATTCATCCATCCAAACAAAGATGTTACTTGTTATAAACTATTCTTTGTGTATGATTACTATTTGCTGTTAATTTTAGTGTTATGTGACGAGTAGTTTAAGAGTTTATCGGTTAAATATTTACACACACACATCTACTGTTTTATATATGTAGAAGAAAACTGTGACTGCTGCTTGTTTTTTTAATTTTTTTGTGACTACTTTTTTATTGAAAAATAAACGTTAATGTTTTTAGCTTAAAAAATGAAACCATTACAAAAGTAAATGTAGTTGCGACTAATTCTTGATAACATTAACGTTACACTAAGTTTTTGTGGCAATAATAATTTTAATAAACGCTGTTTGCTTTTGTTATTTGTTAATATTTGCAAAATGAAAATAATCCACAAAAATACAATTTAATCTGCAAAAGTTAGAAAATAAATTAATATTTGCAAAGTAAAAACTAAAAAAAAAAAATGGTGAAAATCAAACGAATATTGTAAGTTTATTTGCTCTGTCACTGTTTGAGAAATCAAACAAAACTAGTCAATAAAATCTGGCAGCCATGTTGGGACCTCCAATATAACCAAATGACTTCTGTTACTGAACATATACTACACTTTAATTCTAGCCAAAATGTCCCTATTAATATATTCCTCATGAGGGCAGAATGAGATAAAGTCGGCTTTTAATGTGGAAGAAATCCAGCTCCTCAAGAAGGGCCACTACAGAGTGAGATAAAAATAAAAAATTGCCCCAGTCTAAAAAGATTTCTCACTGACTGACCTAGGATAGAAAACTGAATTTAGTATCAGAACCTATACTAGTACTACACTTTGCTCGTACAGACAAATGTTATTGTTAATACTGGAGTTTTGAGCTATTAACTCTTTTATTTTTAATTCTATTTAATTTTTGCTGAATAAATTTATTGAAAAACAAAGGAGCTAAGACAAAATATCTAAATTTTAATGTGGTTTGAATAAATAAACGGTTGAGCTTTAAGGATTTTGTAGATTATAAATTAAATTTTAACAGCCCTGTTGCACTCACGTCTGTATTTTATTTTTAAATATATATTTTTTGTGGGGGGAGGGAGGACAGGGAGAATATCATGATAACATTTATTAGAATCCAATTTGGATGGGTTTCTACTAGTATTTTGTTTAATTTTTGAATGATTATCGAGACTTCTCAGATGATTGTCTAATATCAACCATTTTTTTTTATTGTTCTAATTCTAAATTCGATACTACTTATGTTTCAAAGAAAATAAACTCTTTAAAATAAGTTAAAACAGAACAAAAAACAACTTACCCAAAGTGTTACTTATCTTGTCTTTGGTAATATCTCTTTGTTATATATTTGTTTTTGACTACTTTTTCGTTTTGTTATCTTTACTGAAAAAGGCTCCCATTTTTATTGGCAACCGATCTCAGGGTTAGTGGTAAGATTAAGGAGAGGCAATTTTTTCATGACTTGTATCATGCCAGTTAAAATTAAATTAAAACTATAAAATTTGACTTAATTTTTTTTTTTTTAACTCCAACTCTAACCTAAGTTTTAAGTTTAGTTTGACAAAAGCCGGTTTTGTTCTGTTCAAATTCTGTAGAAGCATCAATACTTTGGCGATTTAAAAATCTGAGTTTAGCTGTCTCGTTAATTATTGAACAACATTCTCAGTATGCCAGTGACATTAATAATCCTAATATCTTTCTTTGAAAAAAAAAAAAAATTTTAATAATCAGGTATTTTTTTTTTATTATTAAAAAAATATATAAATAAGAAAAAAAGAAAAAGAAATATACACAAATGAAAAAATAAATTAATATAGAAGTGAAAATATGCAACACATATCTATGTTGATGTTTCTGTTCAGTCTCAAGAGACAATGGATACCACCTGTAAGGGGAGTTGCATATGTAATTATGAGGCAAAGGTTCCGCAATCTCCAAGCACATCTCTTCTGAATTAGCACTGCTTGAGTCCAGTGGGAAGAAGCTGTGTTAGGTGACTAGAAACAATGTTGGGATAAGCAGAGAGCACATGCTGGAAAAGAATTTACAAACACGCACATTTGTAAATTCTTTTCCAGAATAAGAAGGAACATAAAGTTCCTTCCCTCTTCACTCGCATGTGGTCTATAGCCTATTTCCTCTGCAATTTTAACTTAATCCTGATGATGTCCCCTGAAATAAGGACAAAACGTTGATTACCATTTATCTATTTTAGGTTTTCCTTTTCATTCGCATATATATATATATATATATATATATATATATGTGTCACATAAATTAGACCTGTTTAAAGAGCTCTGATTTACCAAAAAAAAAAAAAAAAAAAAAAAAATGCCTACATTGCATCATTATTTCTTGTTTCTGCACTTATTTGCAGGCAAGTTAACTTTTTTATTTTTTTTTTATTTTGTCCTAGGTTCTGAAATATGGACGATATATCACGGGCTATTCATTCATTTAATTCACCCCATGTAGTTTTATAATTTTTTTTTTTTTTTGTTTCACTCCTCCCTTCGCCTTCATTTTTAATTATGTGTAAATTGTTTTATTTTAATCGCTGCCAACGTAATCTCTTGACAAGTGTCGGATGAAAAGTACCTCAAGGTTCTGTTTTTTTTTTGTATTTATTTTATTTTTATTGTTTTAATTTAATCAAATAGTCTTTTGACTATTTTTCGTGTCTATTTTTTCTCCCCCGCATCGATCTTCCTCAAAATTCTAATAATGACTCCACTTATCCTTTTTAAAACTTTAATATATACCTATATATATATATATATATATATATATATATATATATATAGGTAAGATGCCTGCATGATTTTACCGTAAAGAATCATTGAATTCAATGTCGTAACAAATACATAAGTGTTAAATACAGTATTTATCTGATAGCGAAATGTTTTGGTTTCCATTCTAGCTAATGGTACCCAAATCATATTTCTTATTAAACGTTTTGATATCATTGCTATATATTGGGTACAATATAATAATCAATAGAGAATTGTTCTATAATAATAAATACAAAATCTGCATAAGGCCCTGTCGGTGGGGCATTAGAATACACCAACTGCCCCCCTGCAGAGGGTAAAAGTACCTCAATGTGGGTCCTGGATATGACCTTAAACTATATCCAGTGGTGAGGCCCCAGCTTGTGGGCTTTGGGGAGTGTGGAGCCACCCTTTAATTACCATTGCTCCCAGGTCCACTCTAACCCAGAGTGGTAGTACCTGTTAGGGTCCCAACTATGGGTTAAATAGAAACCGATTTGAAAACAACAGATATATTCTATTAAAAATTTTTTCTTCAAAATCTTTGGATTTGGCATTGAATAACCCGAAAAGGGTTGATATGCCGTAAAACAACCAACCAACCTAAATCTGCATAAATTAAAATATCATAGTAAAGCATATTTTATGACTGTGCAACACCAAACGGTGTGCTAGTAAATTATAAAATTGTGAAAATTCATGTTTATTTATTTTTTTTATTTTCTCAACCAGGGAGGCCTTGGACCTTGCAATGAAGCTTGTCCAAAAGCATTGTGGCAAATACATGAATGTCTATGCGAACTGCGTGGACAAATACCCAGACACGTGGCACCTCGATTGTGAAGTACCGCGAGTAAAACTGGCTGCTTGTGCTTCTGAAAAGTAAGTTGAAATGCATTCCCCTTCAAACATAACACACGTTCCCACGGTACAAAAATAATGACAACAAAATATTGATATTGATAGCAACAACAACAACAACAACATTTCCTGAGAGTTTCAAAAAATGTGACAAAAAGTGACTTCTTACTCCTACCTCCCTTCTCTCTCTTCTGCTTTCTATCTCTGTTCTTCCTGTATATCAATGTCCACTCTTGTGCCTCAGGGCTTATGAAGAAGAACCTGAAGTCCTACCTAACTAATATTCCGGGTGAAGCAAGTGCAAAAGAGATCCAGACAATTGCACTTAAGGGAACAACGAGGATACTAAAAAGAGCTCTCGGTTGGTTTCAATAAAAAGCAGGGCAATGTTGGCAGCTGGTTTGGCTGCCCCATACCCAGCATTACAATCTTCAAAGGAAGAAAAAAAAAAAAAGTGCCTGTTAGTTTGCCTAAAATAAAAAAACTGAATCACTCCTCTAATTAACTATCAAATAACCATGTACTTTCACTAAATTGCACAAGAATAAGATAATTTTTAAATAAATGTCTATTTAAAAAACAAATTTTGCATTTTATTGGCTTAACTTAGAAATTTAATTCAAATTCATACAACGCTTACATTGAGGAAAAATAAAAAAAATCTGTAATTCATTTCACACAATCACTAAGTTGATTTTAAATTTTAAGCATTTTTTACTATAGACAACAAAACGAAAAATAGAAAATTAAACAAAATACTATGTTCTGACATAGTATTATATGGGGTGTTGATTATCAAGGATACCAGTGTAAGTGTAAGCAGCTCATACTTTTTTTTTGTTTTTAAAAAAACAAAAAACTAGTTAAAAGAAAATGTTGATGTTTTATTAAAAGCCTTGTGTAATAATGAGTCTTATCGGTGCAGATTTAAAAATAAAATCTAATGATTTGGATGTTAATAGCTATCAGTATATGATATCTCGAGTTAGATTTTTCTGTTCTCTGTATTTGTTACTAGATGGCTTTCAAAGCTCTGCAAAATTCTTGGCTTGAAATTCTTGAAAAGAAATCTTAACGTTTCATTCTTGTGAACATGGAACAACAACTTTTGCATTTACTCATATTGATAAGCATTAATATTTTAAGAATTTTGATAGAAATTTATCTTTTAAATATGGCGATAAAGAAGAAAACTCAATTGGTGTTAACAATGTGTGTAACATTATTTGGCTCTACCACTAAATGACGACTCATTTGTCAAGTCAGCATACCTATATAAGAGCCAGATACGTCCAAGGATGGAGTACTGTTACCACATCTGGACTGGAGCTGCTAGAAAGACCTTATCCTGCCTTGGCAGAGTTCAAAATAAACTTTGTAGCCTAGTGGGGGTGCCCTTTTCTCTTCCCTGCAACCTCTTTCTCACAGAAGAGATGTTGCAAGCCTGTTTCTGCTTTATCGTTATTTTCATGGCAAGTGCTCGTCTGAGCTCCAATCTATGGTTCCCTCCTCGTCAAACTTTTGCAAGAAACACTCGTCTAGCTGAAACCACTGTCAATAATTTCCTCCACTCTTTACCCGTGCCTAAACCTAAACGTAGATTCCATGAGCAAAACATTTTTTCTTAGAACTGCACGCCTGTGGAACTCTCGTCCATTTGCCTGCTTTCTGGCTGATTATAATATGGTTGTCTTCAAGTCCAACATAAACAAATTCTTGGGGAGCCATTCCCCTTAAGTAATCCAATTTACCAAATTTCCACTACTAACAATTACGTCACTGTCCCATTGATCACTGTATACTTATTAACCCTTATCCTTGAGTGGCCTCTGGACCTTGATAAGTAATGACTCCTTTGTAAAAAAAAAAGAAAGAAATTGGAATATTTGAAAAAAACTCACTAAGGCCACACAAACTTTGACTTTGATTTTTAGTGATACCATACTATAACAAAAGAAAAAAATTGCAAACTGATTCCGTTCGTATTATTTGGATTCATTGGAATACAGTTCTCATCCTGAGTGATTTTCACAATGTTTCGGTCGATGTAATCTTCTTCAGGTGTATATTCGACAGAAATATTCCCGTTCGACAATCCTCATTTCAAAAATTCAGAAACATCAAACTGATTCTATGCCTGATGAAGACGTATATTGTCAAGACTAAGTTGAGTTTAAAGTTTTAAATCAACTTTAATAAAAAACATTCCATATTGTGTTGGCTTCTTTATTGACAAATTCAAAGTCACGCAATGCTTACACCAAGGAAAAAAAAAATCTAATTCATTTCATGCGAGCCACACGTAATCCTTGTAATTAGAACAAAATTACTGTTTAATACCGCGCTTTGATCTTCAAGTGACACAATGGATGCCACAAGGAAAGACAAAAAAAAAAACACAAACTAATTCCATGCCTGATGAAGATGTATATCATCGAAAATAAGTTGATTTTAAAAATTTTGGTACTTGTACAGTTTAATCAAGACATTAAAAAATGAAAATATCGAAAAAAGTTTAAATTGTACATATCCGTTATGGAATGAAGTTCTCCAAAAAAAAGTTTCACTTAATTTCATGCAAGTAGTTTTTGTTTTACAGCGAAAAAACAATTTGTTATGATACCGAGCAAAAGGTTTGATTTTTAGGAAGAAAAATTAGTATTAAAGATGGGGAGGGAGTGTCGGTGCTTTAACTGGAGTTATCTCCCTGTGCCATTTGTAAACTCCAAACAAAAATTAAGAAAACATCCAAGATGTCTGCCTTCAACGTGCTGTCATAAAAACGTTTTTTTCCGCTGTAAAAAAACTCAAAAAAACTACTCGATCAAATTAAGTGAAATTTTTTTTCGGAGATATTCAGTTCAGAACGGATACGTACAATATAACCTTTTTTTTTTTTCGATATTTTTATTTTTTAATGTCTTGATTAAACTGTACAAGTATCAAAATTTTAAATAAATAAAAAAAATCAACGTTGTATTGGCTTCTTAATTTAAAAATTGTAACTCAAATTAATGCAACGCTTAACATTGATGAAAAAAAAAATCTCTAATTCATAAGAAAAGATACTTTTTGATATTTAGTGTGACAAAATATCATGGAAGGCCAGTCATTCTTTCAACTTTTTACCGCCAGAATATTTTTTATGTAATAAATAAATTTTGTAATCATGAAACCCACACGTGACGAAAGTTAGCATGCAACTAACGCATAAATATAAATAAACCCCTCATTCACTTGTTGCACCATGCATAGACCTGTACTTTGAGAACGAGTTGGGCTGACAAGCCATAAGAGTAAGAAATATTTCCTATACAGGTGTTTTTTTTTTTTTTAAAAGGCGACTTGAAAGTACAATTTGGTGATAAAGGGTTAAAAAGCATGAATTAGAAGATATTTTTTGCTTGTAAGTTTTGTGTGAATTTGAATTGGAGTTTGTAAGTTTTGTGTGAATTTGAATTGGAGTTTGTAAGTTTTGTGTAAATTTGAATTTGAGTTTGTAAGTTTTGTGTAAATTTGAATTTGAGTTTGTAAGTTTTGTGTAAATTTGAATTGGAGTTTGTAAGTTTTGTGTAAATTTGAATTTGAGTTTGTAAGTTTTGTGTAAATTTGAATTTGAGTTTGTAAGTTTTGTGTAAATTTGAATTTGAGTTTGTAAGTTTTGTGTAAATTAGAATTTGAGTTTGTAAGTTTTGTGTAAATTAGAATTTGAGTTTGTAAGTTTTGTGTAAATTAGAATTTGAGTTTGTAAGTTTTGTGTAAATTAGAATTTGAGTTTGTAAGTTTTGTGTAAATTAGAATTTGAGTTTGTAAGTTTTGTGTAAATTAGAATTTGAGTTTGTAAGTTTTGTGTAAATTAGAATTTGAGTTTGTAAGTTTTGTGTAAATTAGAATTTGAGTTTGTAAGTTTTGTGTAAATTAGAATTTGAGTTTGTAAGTTTTGTGTAAATTAGAATTTGAGTTTGTAAGTTTTGTGTAAATTAGAATTTGAGTTTGTAAGTTTTGTGTAAATTAGAATTTGAGTTTGTAAGTTTTGTGTAAATTAGAATTTGAGTTTGTAAGTTTTGTGTAAATTAGAATTTGAGTTTGTAAGTTTTGTGTAAATTAGAATTTGAGTTTGTAAGTTTTGTGTAAATTAGAATTTGAGTTTGTAAGTTTTGTGTAAATTAGAATTTGAGTTTGTAAGTTTTGTGTAAATTAGAATTTGAGTTTGTAAGTTTTGTGTAAATTAGAATTTGAGTTTGTAAGTTTTGTGTAAATTAGAATTTGAGTTTGTAAGTTTTGTGTAAATTAGAATTTGAGTTTGTAAGTTTTGTGTAAATTAGAATTTGAGTTTGTAAGTTTTGTGTAAATTAGAATTTGAGTTTGTAAGTTTTGTGTAAATTAGAATTTGAGTTTGTAAGGTTTTGTGTAAATTAGAATTTGTGTTTGTAAGTTTTGTGTAAATTAGAATTTGAGTTTGTAAGTTTTGTGTAAATTAGAATTTGAGTTGTAAGTTTTGTGTAAATTAGAATTTGAGTTTGTAAGTTTTGTTTGTAATTTTTGTGTAAAATTTGAATTGGAGTTTGTAAGTTTTGTGTTAATTTGAATTGAGTTTGTAGTTTTGTGTAATTTGATTGGAGTTTGTAGTTTTGTGTAATTTGATTTGTTTAAATTTTTAAATGTAGGAAAAGGAAAAAAACCTGATTCTATGCTTGATAATTATGTATATAGGTCCAAATTAAATGGATTTAAAATTTTAGGCATTTTTTTTTTTACTATAAACAAAAACAAATTAAACAAAATACTAGTAGGAACCCACCCAATGTTACTGCAACATTTATCGAGTTTTTTTCTGTTAGTATTTGTTTTATTTTCAATTTTTAACCATATTATGTCATCAGCCATTTTTTCTTTCTCACATAATGCTCAATACTACTTATTTTTCAAACTGAATAAACGCTTTAAAATCATTTAAAACACTAAAAACTTATCCAATTATGTGGGAGAGTAACTTGCCTTTGATAACATTTATTTATTTACTTGTTTGTTGACCATTTTTTTTGTTTGATGTCTATAGTAAAATGCCCTAAATTTTTTAAATGTTAAAAAAAATTCTGTGTTGTATTGGTTTCTTAAACCTAAAAAACATTCCAATTTATAATAATTAGAATAATTTTTTTTTTATATCAACGTCTACCTACCAGTTTGCCAAAAAAAAAAAAAAAAAAAAGAACCCAAAAAGAAAACCTCAATTTAATCACTCCACTAATTATGAAATGTCCATGTATTCTCACTAAATTGTAGAAGAACAAGATAACCAAAGATGTTTTTTGATATTTAGTGTGACAAAATATACAGAGGGAACCAGAATGGAAATTCAAATTGAACCCTTAATTTTCATCTACAGTAGATTGTTCTCATTGTGTCAGCCATAACTTTATTATTGTTAGTGATGAATATCCGACTAAATGCTAAACATGTAATACAATGGAGGTGTTTTTCAGTCCCCACTGGAAAATGATGCAAAAAAATGATAGAATAGAAGATTGTCTCAAAGCAACCTAAAATTATCAAAACTGGATGAAGATCAAAAAGTTTGATTGGATCTCCTGCTAGCTTGGAAGGCTGATTGTGGGCTTGAAATATTCCTTTGAATAATGATGGAATGGTGCTTGTAGACTTAATTCAACACACGATTGTCCCTTATGACTGTCCTCTGCCAGGGAAGATGTCTTTATGAACCATGGAACCAAATCGCCATTAGGAGGAAGTGGTGTGCCTTACATGATTTAAGATGTCCGCTCTCATTGAATTTTAGCTGTTCAACATCCCACTTTTTTGTTTATGATATCACAACGACGAGTTACCCTCCTCCTTGTCCTTTAATGTACAACTTTTGTTGTCTATTTTTTTTTTATTTTTGTGATAACGTAGGCATGCAATATTCGTTGATAATAGAGACCATCGATAATACCAACTTCTTGTGTTTATTTTTTATTAGGTCAATGTAAAAATAATTTGTTTTGTTTATATATAGTTGAACGTTAAAAAATGACATTATTTTTGCACCTACCTAATACTTTGTGACAGTGTAAATATGTGATATTTGTTTTTTACTTGTGTTTATTTTTTTAATTAGCCGAATACTCTTTTTATTTAGGGTGTCAGAGATAGGCTAGTTTAGACATCAACTTCTGAAAGTCGTCCAACACACTGCAACATTTAAAGCACATGTTAAATTGTACCCAAATCTATCTTTCCCAGTCCTTTCTACCCGTTTTTTTTTTTTTTTAAAATTTAAAACGAAATTTTCCTCTGCCTACTCTACTTTTAAACCCTATGAACTACTCAAATTCTGTCAACCCCAAACCAGTCCTAGGTATTGGAATACAGGGTGACCCACTTAAAAGTAGCCCAGAAAATATAGTAGAGAGGAGAAACATTCTTTCATTGTTTAAATTACCTGTTATGTTATAAAAGATGCTGGAAGTGCTCCCCGTTGACATCTATGCATTTCTGGACATGTTTAACAACGTTTGCAGATATTGCCTGTAGATCTTTTCTGCTGATTCTCCTGATAGCGTTAGTAATGTTCTCCTTTAGTTGGTCTAAATTGTGAGGATTATTTGCATAAACTTTTTGTTTTAAAGTTCCCCAAAGATAAAAATCACACGATGACAAGTCCAGGGAACGTGGGGGTCATAACCCTTTGCTTATTGATCTCTCTTCCATAAACATGTCATGAACTCGTGTCAGTGATTTGTGGGGCGTGAGGCATGTAGCACCATCTTGTTGGGAAAAGAATTGCATTTTGTCTTGTGGTGTCAGTTGGTCACCAAGAGAAAGATTAGAGAGATCGAGCTACTTTTAAGTGGGCCACTCTGTATATTGGATGTAGATACATTAGCTAGTTTTGACTAATGGTTATTTTTTTTTAGCTGTACTTAGAATTATGCATGGACAGAACTGGGTTAGAGGTTAAATAAGCCAAACATGATAAAGAAAAATTTAAAAAATGAAAGTTAAATAATAATCTATGATATGAAGCAATTGGCATTGCGAGTCATTATGTTCTTGTTTTATATTCTTGCTCTTCTGTTTTGTCTTATATTTTTTTATTTTCTGCCCCCCCCCCTTCTGTCTTTTCCGGGTCATACTAACTCAAAAGGGTGAATAAGAGAAGGAAAAATGAACTTTCACCACAAATGTAAAAATACTGCCGCTCATACACTTATGCACTCTATTTTAGAGAGAATCATCTTTTTCTTTTAATTCTTCTTTAATTTTCAAGCCCTCTTGTGGTAGAAATCAAAAACAAATGCGCCCACATCCACGAGGATTACGAAAAGTGCCTGCTCAAAAACCCGATCCATGTCCAACCCTGCACAGAACTGCTTCATAATTTCAACGACTGTGCTAAAGACGTCACATTAAAAGGTAAGCAGAAGCAAAACCTATGTAGTAATGCGTTTGTTTTTAAAAAGAAGAAAGGGATATTGCAGCATTGTTCAAGTAGTATGCAATATAGGTACAGCTAATTATTATGAATATTATTTTAATATACAATATATTGTATATTAAGTATAATATATTATATACAGAATCTCTCCGGTCACACATCAGAGAACTATAAACACATATGCCACACATAATTTCAATATGGTTACACTTCCTGTCAGTACCTGATGAATGTTTCTGGAAATTATTTTTAGTTTGATTCAATTTTATAATTTCCTACTTTCTAATGAGCCATGATTTGCGAATAACTCCTCTAGTTGTTCATGCCTTATTAAATTTATATCTATCATTATCAACCTCTTACATGGTAAATATAATCTTGATTTTTTTTTTTTTTTTTTTTTTTTTTTAGATACATTAAGAACCCTCACCTTGTGCAAGGAGAGAAAGTTTTTGCTAGTCTCAGAGTATCTGAATTTTTGGTACAAGACATTAAAAAATGAAAATATCGAAAAAAGGTTATATTGAAAATATCGAAAAAAAGTTATATTGTATGTATCCGTTTTGGACTGAAGATCTCCGAAAAAAATTTCACTTAATTTGATTGAGTAGTTTTTTTTTTTTTTTTTTTTTTTTTACAGTGGAAAAACACGTTTTTATGACAGTGCGTTGAAAGTAGCCATCTTTGAATTTTTTTAATACGCCACGGGGAGATAACTCAGTTTAAAGCACCAACACTCCTTTACCATCTTTAATACTAGCTTTTCTTCCTAAAAATCAAACCTTTTGCTAGGTATCATAAATTGTTTTTTCAATGTAAAAAAAGAACTACTTGATGAAATGAATTTAATTTTTTTTTTTTTCAGAGAACTTCATTCCATAATAGATATATACAATATAACCTTTTTTTTTTTTTTTTTTTTCTTCGATATTTTCATTTTTTTAATGTCTTGATTAAACTGTACAAGTACCGAATTTTTTACTATTGAGTTGAAACTGTGTAGTACTAGGGCTATGACTACAGCATATTCTTATTGTTTTTTACTATTGAGTTGAAACTGTGTAGTACTAGGGCTATGACTACAGCATATTCTTATTGTTTTGATTTTCGAGTATATATCCAACACAGACACAGTTAATCAACTGAGAACCACATCACTCATATAAGATATCAACAAATACACACTCGAGAGTCAAAACAATAAAAAGAATATTTTATTGTCATAGCCCTAGTTATGACTAAAAATAGGTTAGAATGCACAAATTGAAAGGAAAAAGTTTTTATTTAGAAAGCAAAATCTTGACTAACCTATGAATAGGAATGTTTTATATTTTAGGAATCAGGGAGCTATACATTCATTTATACACCATGCTAAGTTCACACAAAGTTACATTGTACTTTTGGCAATAAATTAGTGGTTTACTATTGTAAGACTCATTTATATGAGTTCATGGACAAATAGAAATTTTAGCAAATTTCATAATTTTGAAGCAAGTTCCAACAACTCTCAGAGAAAAGTTGATGAATATCAATGAATTTTATTCTTTCTTCAGAGTAATTATACAGTAAGCAGTACTATTATATACTAGGATGGAAGTTTGACTTGTCTGGGATTGAATGAGGACCAACCTATATAAAAGCCAAGTACGTCCAATGATGGAGTACTGTTGCCACATCTGGGCAGGAGCTGCTAGAAGCTGCTTATCCTGCCTTGACAGAGTTCAAAATAGATTTCGTAGCTTAGTGGGGGATGCCGTTTTCTCTTCCCTGCAACCTCTTTCCCACAGAAGAGACGTTGCGAGCCTGTCTCTGCTTTATCATTATTTTAATCACAGGTGCTCATCTGAGCTCCAATCTATGGCCTCCCCCCCTCCTCTTGCTAAACTTTCACAAAAAACACTCGTCTAGCTAAAACCACTATCAATAATTTCCCCTACTCTTTATCTGTGCCTAAACCTAAACATAGATACCATAAACAAAGCTTCTTTCTTAGCACTGCACGCCTGTGGAACTCTCCTCCGTTTGCCTGTTTTCCAGCTGACTACAATTTGGTAGTTTTCAAGTCCAACATAAACAAGTTCTTGATGAACGGTCCCCCTAAGTAATCCAATTTACCAAATTTCCACTACTTATGATTACTACACTATAATCCCACTAACTACTGTACACCCATTAACCCTTATCCTCGAGTGGCCTTCAGGCTTTGACCAGCGGTGACTCATATATAAAAAAAAAACCCACAAAAAAAAAAAAAACGAATGTTCCACACTTCCAATTGTTTTATTGTCATCAAAATCTATGAAAACATCCATTTTTCAATCAAATCGAATGATTACCTGCTCAAGCTGGAGACCCACTGCAGTGCATCGAGAGGAAGTTTCTCATGACCACCTGAAGTGACTTAATCCACAATATATTGTGGTCTACATTGCACTGTAGAGAACCCACTCTTAATTTTGATATTATTTTTATATAATGGCTTGAATTAAAGTTTTAAATGCAAAAGTCAAGTATCATGTTCAATTGTTCTTTTAACAGAAACATTCACTTTGAACGTGTTCCTGTCTGTCTGTCTGTCCTGTCGTTCTCCAAAGAACCTACTGTTGATTTTATATAGTGGGCTGTTCTGTTTGTGTGGTGATAAAACTTCTCAAATGCACTTTTAATGTCAGGCTGTATAAGAGTGTTAATTTTGGTCAAAATCAAATGTTCTTTCTTTCATAAGATTTTTTTTAATTGTCGATTTACGGTACTTATCATAGGCATTCCAATACAAAACCTATCTATAAACACTACCAGACACATAAAGTACATTTCTTTGAAATTTAAAAGAAATTGACCCAGCCATTTCAGAGTCCATAGGAAACTCGCAGACAAACACAAAGTTTATTTCATATATAAGTAGAGATAAAGATTATTTTATTGATTTTAAAAAATTATTTGGTTTCCTATTTATAGGAGAGTTGGGTCTATTAACATTTTTAATACAAAAATGTGTTTTTGTAAATAAAATGTTTAATTTTGTTGAAATGTATTACAAGTGAAAAAAAACAACAAAAAAAAAAACCTATCAGTACAAAATACAAGCATAAAATTGAAACGAGTTATCTCCCTTACATGATTTACATAAAATCTATGGTGTAATGCAGGCATCTCCAAATTTCACATGGGGGGGGGGTGTATATTGCTGACTTTTAAGAGCTACAT
Source organism: Euprymna scolopes (assembly GCF_053919585.1). Classification (NCBI taxonomy): domain Eukaryota; kingdom Metazoa; phylum Mollusca; class Cephalopoda; order Sepiida; family Sepiolidae; genus Euprymna; species Euprymna scolopes. Next base: position 22,509 of record NW_027633103.1, read on the forward strand.
GGATGTGTTTTATAGTGTTTTGCTCATTAGCTTTGCTTTCTAGTGAAACTGGTTCGCCAAAACATCATTCGCCACTTCTACACTATTAGGACGAAATTTTGTAGTCTGGAGTTCTCAGATAAAAACCAATGGTTTCAACTGATTTTTTTGTCAATTCTAATAAATTACAATGGTAGCTTCCAAATTATGCAGTCGAAATTACCTGAATATTACCGAATTATTAAAAAGAACAACTTTGATCGTGTTAGCAGGTGAAAAATTGCGGTCATCTTGTTTAAATCAAAACAGAAAATTACCTCCCTTTTGAACTGTCCTGTGTCTTACAATCGTTTTCATCAAATTCTATTTTTTTCTTTAATAAATAATTTTCTACCCTCTCGATTTTCATAATTTTTGGATATAATCATCTTAAAAATACGAGGAATACGTAGATACCATTGTTTTCATGTGAAATTCAATATTAGGATTGTTGAAAATTTCGTCCCAATAGTGTAGAAGCACCTATCATTCTTTGAATCAGTTTCTGAAGAAAAAGAAAAACTGCCACACTATTTTCACACATTTACATTTAAAAAATTTTTACCTGAATATTTTTACATTTTCCATGAGAGCTCTGTGGGCCATAGTTTGGAAATCACTGGTTTAATGTTTTCTTTTTTATGCTAAAGCTGTTTGTTTCCCTAAGATTTTTTTTCCTATATATTTTAATTACACAAAATACATACTAAAATATTAAATTTTGGGATCAAGTTATTTAAGAGATATACTTATATAACGGAAGTTTCCACAAGCCACTGACAATGATCTTTAATAAGAGTATAACTTCTGTACTTCAAAGACTTCAGAGAATGATGTTTAAGCTTCAAGGACACAACTTTACCGTAGAATATAGACCTTGGAGGATACTCACCTTACTGGATTCCTTGAGTCGTTTTCTTAATCACAAAATTATGGAAGCTATCGACCTTGACCTGCGGGTAGACCATGTCCAGTTCATCACGCAAAAGATCTCTGACAATCATTCATGAATGACCAGACACTCTGAGAGTACTCCCAACATCTATGTGAGTGCTGGAGTTTCAGAGACAAGTTATCAGTAGAAAACAGTGTACTGCTGAAAGAAGAACATAACATTGTCTCAAGACTCCTCCATAAGAAAACCCTTGAACAGTTACGGAGGATCTTGGGCATGATAAAAACAATCTTGTGAGTCAGACAGTCAATATACTGGCACAAGCTCAACAGAGAGATAACTGACATGTCAGGAGTTCCAAAAAGTCAGCAACACGAATGTCTACTCTAGCATGAGGTGCCAACCAAACCATGGAACTATCTAGGGACAGATCTATTCTCATTGGATGCTGGAAGCATTGTCGATTACTACGGTCAATACATAGTGGTACGGAAGCTTCCAGAACACTGGCTGAACTCAAAAATGTGGCTGCAACTAAATAAATGTTTGTGGAATATGGTATACCATACACAATAGTATCTGACAAGGTTTCTCACTATAAAAGTGCCGGATATCAGAAATTCTCATCAGATTAGGGTTTCAGATATTTAGCATCGTCACCATATTACCTTAGATCCATGGTTTTCTTGAGAAGCAAATTCAAAAAATAAAAAAAAAACACATTCTGGAATGCCAAAACAACCAACAAAGATATTGAACTGGCTTTGCTAACACTCAGAACACCAGTTTACCAAAAACTGTCTTTTTTTTTTTTTTCACCACTTATCAAGGCCCGGAAGCCACTCAGGGATAAGGGTTATTGCAAGTACAGTACGTTAGTGTGGAGATTTGATGAAGTGTTTACTTAAGGGGGGGGGGCGGTTCATTAGGAATTTGTTAACGTTGGACTTGAAGACATCCAAGTTGTAGTCCGGTAGGAAGCAGGCAGACGGAACAGAGTTCCACAGGCGTGCAGTTCTAAGAAAGAAGCTTTGTTCATGGAATCCGCGTTTTGATTTAGGCACAGATAAAGAGTGGGGGAAATTTTTCACAGTGGATTCAACTCCTGCTGAGCATAAGGGTAAGGGACACATTTCCTATGCAAACAAGCGACGGGGCTCAAAGTCAAGACGATGTTATCAGTCAGTTGAATGAAAGAATGGAATCACAGAAAACTCAATATGTTAGAATTGCCAGAGATCTACCTCCATGATACAAAGAACCGAAGGTCGTCATACAAGACCAGAGCATCAATAGGTGGCGTATAAAGTACAAAATGTCTGCGAGAAACCCATAGCTTACATGATGAAATAGGACGAATGGTGTAGTTAGGCATCTTGTTTACGAGGTGGAAGTGTGTGGCCGGTTTGAATGTAGATAACAACATATATTCTAATGTTATATTCTATTAATAAAAGTAACATAAAACTATGCCAGTATCTTGGAATCTTATTCAAAACTTCAAACCACATCGTGACTTCAGAAATCAAGGTTGCATCATCTGGAAAATGCTTTCCTTTCAAAAGCAACTTCATTGCTGGGAATAGGTGAAAGCCAGAAGATGCAGGGTCAGGAGAATAGATGGGATAGGAGAGGATTTTATAGCCACATGCTCGTGCTTCTGATCTAGCAATATTCATGTTGTGGATTGCCGTGCTGTCTTACAGGAGGTGTTATACCTTTGCTGATCTTGCCCTGCCTCCTGATTTCAATAGCTTTTTCTGAATTTCTTCAAAAGTGAAGCATAACAGGTTCCTGTAATTGTAATACTTTTGCAAGAAAACCCGTCATCATTATCCTGTCCTACTTCCAGAAGACTATGAACATGACCTTTCCAGCAGAGGACTGGACCCTTGCCTTTTTGGGAGGTGGGGAGTCTAAGTGTTTCCACTACATTGAATGGGCTTTGGTCTCTGGATCATAGTGATAGATCCAGGTTTCATCCTGTGTAATTAGTCTTTTGAAAAAGCTTTGACTCATCTTAGTACATTTCTAAATTCATCCTCAAGCACTATTCTTGCTTCTGGAAAAGTGTCAGCAACCTGAGAATCCATCTAACAGACACCTTATGCGCATGCAAATGATCAGTAATGATACTTTCCACAGACTCTGTACTAATTTTAATGTTTTGGCTTATTTGGTGAATGGTCACGCATCTATCTTCCAAAATGGAAGCCTCAACTTGACTGACAGATGCCTCATCAATGGCAGAAGGTGAGGGGGGGGGAGCGATCAGATCTGGGATCTTTTTCCACAGATTTTTGGCCATGTTTACATTCACAATGTCAGTGTTCTACAAGGTCAGGGGTATCATTATCACGTTTCTTTCATTCTATCAAAAGTCTCCTGCAGTGTACATCTTTTCAAATGCAAAAACCTGCGCAACACTCCACAGGCTCTATTTTACACCTGACTTGGTTCAAACACCTGTAAATCAGAAACTACAAATTAGTTTAGAGCTGTAATTTGACATATAACCCATAGAAATATAAATCATTGCACATGCAAAATTTCAGCTAGATCAGACAACTAGAAGTGGGTTATTGAACACTCTTCATAGGTGTTTGACTCCAATCTCCAATATAAAAATGCACAGCAAGTGTAGCAGTTATAAATAAAGACCTATTTTCTTTCATGGAGAAATATCCCTGCTAGGTGATTTGCTTACACACTAACCAATCAACTTGCAGGACACATTGATTTTATTTTATCAGTCCCCTGAAGAACTATTTCAGCCATTTAGGAACCATAGTTGTCAACAAAGAAAATCCTGGAAGCAATGAGAAAAAGATGCCTCTCCCCTCACACTCCAGATTAACTATCTTCACCTAAAGATAACTGCTGATAGCCCTTTGACAACCTTAAAAACTTTCAACTTTTCATTTTCTTCATGTCCCATTTTCTTCCGCTTATGCCAAACTAGCCTGGGTACCCCACATTGCCCAGGTGTTTGTAGGTGTGTGTTAGCAGTAGGCAGGCTCGAACCCGTGGCGCGAAGGCGGAAAAGAAAGTAAAGGTGTGTGTAAGGGTGTTGGTTGAGCAAAAGAAAAAAAAAAAAAGAAATTAGGAGTAGTAAGCAGGTTCGAACCCATAACACGCCAGAGGAAAAGGAGATGGAAAAAAAAAAAAACAATCTTATCAATGTGCCCACCGCAGTTGTGATGTCACAGGCGGTTGAAATAACATCTTTTATCCGACGTTGACGCAAGGTTTGAATGACTTGCAAAAATATCAGCGAAAAAATCGACCCCTCCTTGTAGGAAAGTACCCAGTTGAGGGTGAAGGAATTAATATTTTTAGCCAATTTTTCGATATTTGTCATTCGAAGGGCCGAGCTTCAAAACGATACCAATCTCATGAACATCCATTGCCTCTGTCAAAAGTTTTAGGCAGACATACATACATACATACATACATACATACATACATTTAAACAGATAAGTGAGATTTATATTAATAGAACTCCCACCCCCAAAAAACTTTGGTGGACATACACAAACGCTTGTGCCCATTTTGCCCTTTATGTAATAGATGGTGTGGGTAATTAAGTAATTCTCTTCGTTGTTGTCATAAAATGGTTTTGTTTTTTCTTTCGTGGAACGATTTTCATTACATACTACTAATAAATATATAGAAGTATGTTTCCTTTCAATACAAAAATGCGTCTTCCTACAAAAATTGCAGGAAAACAAACTTTTCTTTCTTCTGTGCACCTAAAGCCAAATGCAACTTCCAGGAATATGTCACTATAATGTATTTACTTAAGAACAATAAAAAGAAATAATAGAGCTATTTTCCCTTGAACCGAAGATAGAATTATTGCCCTTAATAGAACATACTCTTTGGGAGATAAACAAAAACGAGTCTCCATCACAAACCTTAATCATTATACATCCAGTCGCTTCTACCTTACCATTTAATCTGTAAGTTGTTTAATAAATGTGTTAAATATTATACTTTGTCCTTTGATATTTTTAAGTGGTTATTAAACTTTTAACACATCAAGACATAAGTCATCACAAAATTCCTTCACTACAGTTTTCAAGTCTAATGTCAACAAATACCTCTTGAGAGGGCATCCTAAAGTATCAAACTTTGCCCATTTCTTCCATCATTTGCAATCATCTCATTCTGGTGTTACCAGATCAGGCTGTCTGAAGATATCTGCTTCCTGACCCAAAATGCACCAAACATTATATCCCAAAAAGGGTTGATATGCCATAAAAAAACTCCATCATCTCATAATACTGTTTTATCATCCAACCGACAATGTCATTAATCCTTATCCTCAAGTAATTTTTTGCTGTTATAACTTGTATTTGTATTTTAAGAAATTGACACGGTTTTTAAAAGAATTTTTATTAACTATTTTTATTTTGTTTTATTCCAGTTTCAAATTCAAATTCTAGTTGATGTCAAGTTTCGCCTGTAGTATCTTGGACTTCAAATTGGTGGATTGATTTTTATTGATTTATTTTTTGTTTTGGACCATTAGAAATTGTATAGTTCCAAATTCATGTTGAACCTAGTTCATCTAATGTGACAATTAAAAAAAAAAATGTTTTCAAATTTTCTTTTTATTTTTTAAACATATTTTTTCAGAATATTTCTTTTTTTTTTCTTTGAAGAATTAAAAGAAATATAATCTGAAAACTGTAAATAATTTCAGCTATTGGATAAATAAACTTTTTTTTGTTTGTTTGTAAGTTTGTTTGCTATTAAAAAAACTTTGTTGTTGTTATCAACACCAAAATTAATAAAATAAATTTTCTGTTGTCTCTAATCAAGTTACATCGTAGCTGAGGTATTCGTCCACTACGTCAGCAACGATGAGGTGGCAACTAAATTTTCCACATTTTTCTCTCCGTTGGTAAAGATGTCTCCTTTTTCTGTTTTAAAAAAAAAGGAACATCACAAATTTATTGGGTTTAAACAATCTCTACGTTTCTATTTATTCTTGACAGTATTACCTAACATTAACTTTCTGTATCTTATCAAAGAGGCACTCCTCCTAGTTAGGTTAAATCGTCAGGTTAAGCCAGCCTCCTTCCTGGTGTGATGCGTCATTAATATGGTGGAGGAAGTTCTTCATCTGTCATCATGGTGATTGGTTAGAATATATATCTGTTAAAAAGATCGGTGTATTTTGATTGGTTGTGATTCTCGATTGATGTTGCTATATCTTATTTATTTTTTTGTCAAAGCTCTAACAATTTCTTTGAAAAACATTCTAAGCATTTTTTTTCATTTGAAAATGGATTATAGTAAGCTAATGTACTTGCAAATTTCTGGCATAGCGCTACTAGAAGCAGTGACAAGGCAAATCAGTTCCTTGACTTTTTCTCTCACGCCTATAATGTGATGTTTGATATTTTGTTGTTTTGATTTCAATAATTTTTATTTTTTTATACTTAAACATATTTATTATATAAATTCAAATAAAAAGCTTTTATTTTTAAAATAAAAAAAACTTTTATTTTTATTATAAACATATTTCTTATAAAATTTCAAATGAAATAAAAACTTTAAAAAATTTTGTTATTAAAAGTGCAAATAAAGACTAATTGTATTATTTGTATCTGTATAGTTTTGTTAAATATTTTTGTATATTTTTGCAATAATGTCCTTTTCTTATATTTTATTTCAATAAATCGCTTCACAATTGAAATACTGAAAAACAATAAAAGTAAAGGAACTGATTTGCCTTGTCACAGTTTCTGGTAACACTATGCTAAAAATTAGGGAGTACTTTAGCTGATTTTAACCGAAAAATGAGTTGAATGAAAAACATAAAAGCAAAACTGTATATTATTTTGGCTCTTCTTAAAATGAAACCAAAATTTGACAAGAAAAAATTAATAATGTTCTTTTTTGGCCATTTTAAAAAATTTGAAGAAAATCAAATGAATTGTATATAAATAATATATTAAAAAAAAAATTGCTTATTCAGATTGGCACTTATGGTAATAAAAAAAAAAATGAAGAAAATTTTTTTGTGTACCTATTTGTCACAGAAATTGATCAAGTAGTTTTTATTTTTATTTTTTAAACAAATTTGCCATTTTTTTTTATTGATAAGTGAAAGCCATTCTTCAAATTTTGTTTTTAACTTATATAAAATGATCCTTCTTAAATAATGTTTTTATTATTTGAAAATATTATTTTCTGATAAAAAATAAATACAAGTTATGTTAACAAATTATTGTTTGGTTTTATATCTTAGACTTTGGTTGTTTTTTCCGACATTATTTCCCACCCCGCCACATCACTAAATGTTTTTTTTAATGAAAATCGGTTGTCTGCACTTGATTCCTTAATGGTTGCTGCTTTTTTCCCTCTCTCGTCGACACTGAGTAAAATTTGATTTTCTTGAATTAAAAAAACTAACTGTGATCAAATTACATGATTTTTGGAACATTTCATCTTCTTTTCATGATTTATCTGTATTTTCTTTACTTTCAATTTTTGCAATAAGTGCCAATCTGGAAAGCACCAAAAACGATACCAAGGGAAGTAACTCTATTTAATAAATTTATCAACAGGACTATTAGATTAAGTCCGGAAAGACTAAGGAAATGTAATTTGTTATTTATATATTTAAAGAGATGTAGTTTGCTTGAATCATTGTGTGTGATATATATTTAGGGAAGTATTAGTATGTAAACTAACAGTTGCATTGATGCAAGGATATTTATTCACTGCGATGTAACTTCAAAACAAGGTGTGTCAAAAATTTCGTGAAAAATAGTGAATAATTCCACTCCATCTTTCCAAGCTTATAACTCCTCGAAAAATGCAATTCAAGCCCTAATCTTTTTTCAATTAAAGGAGCAAGGACCAAGATTTCATTAAAAAAAACAAAAAAAAAAAACGTGTTTTTTTTTTAAAAAAGGTTTTAAACTTCGGACTTTACAAGTAAAATTTTATAAGAACACTATGTTTTTTTTGTTTTAAATTTGAATATATTATGTATTGACCTTTTCTCTTCAATTTGTGAGTAAATAATTATGTACTCATCGGGTTCTAAATTAATTATTATTAGACATTTACAAAATGGGAGGCGTGAATTATTCGACCCCCTGTCTTTCCAAGCTTATAACTCCTCGAAAAATGTAATTCAAGACCTAATTTTTTTTTCAATTAAAGGAGCAAGGACCAAGGTTCCAGTAAAAAAAAAAAAAGAAAAAACAAATAACGTGGTTTAAAAAAAAAGGTTTTAAACTTCAAACTTTACAGGTAAAATTCTAAAAGAACACTATGTTTTTTTTTTTTTTAAATTTGAATATATTATGTATTGACCTTTTCTCTTCAATTTGTGAGTAAATAATTATGTACTCATCGGGTTACTAAATTAAGTATTTACTTTTTAATAGACACTTAAAAATTGGGATGGGGGGGGGGTTCGTGAATTTAAAAAAAAAAACGTTTGTCTAAAATATTATATTCGATTTATTGGAAAGAACATAAAATTTCACATTGACCCTGAAAATATCGTAAAAATAGAATCAATAGAAAAATTTTGATAGATTTTTTAAATTTAAAAATTGAAAAATATTGAGTTTAAAAATTGAAAAATATTGAGTTCGGAAAATTCATTACTGTTTTAAAAAAAAATAAAAAAAATATTTCTATTACTTTTAAAACAGCTGTAATAGTTTATTTTGGAAGTATAATCCATAAAGAAAATAAATAACCCACTTTTAACAGAGAAATTCCGAGATTTTTATATTGTATTCGCAGTTTCGTGTTAGGGGTGTCAAAAATTCCTACAAAAATTCTGATACTGCTACACGATCAGTCCATATGTTTTTTTTTAAGGGATTTAGAACACCTACCAAACAAAGAGGATTTTCTTCAAAATGTATTGTGGAACACAGTTACACACTGTGTAAAAGTTTTGACACTTCAAGTAAAATTTACTAATAGACAATAAATATTAATTATTTCGAAATAATAAATTATGAGAGAAAAGTATTATATAAGATATTTTTAGTGTTTATAAAAACAATATGAACATGTTATATATATATATATGTGTGTGTGTGTATATAACTCGAATTACTCTGTCATAAAAATAAAAAATGGCATAAATATCACTTAACACGATGCAACTTCTCTTCAGATTTTTTTTTATTTATGTAATCATATCCAAATTCTGTTTTCTTTTTAAAATTGATGAGTAAGGATGGAAAATATTTAAAAAATTGGCATAAGAAATATATAACTGTGAACCTTGCTTGCGTGCAGCTTGTCTTTGCTGATGGGGTGATTCCATCTTTTAAAAACGAGATGACAGGTGAATTATATATATATATATATATATATATATATATATATAAAAGGAAAAGGTGGACTTTATTTTGAACTGTCAAAGATCGGATAACACTTATCTTCAGGCGAAGATTGTCAATGCTGGAGTGTCCAGTGAATAGTATCAAGAGAAAGAGGGAAGAGAGGTCTTTCTTTGCTACTTCCAGGGTTCTTATTTCTGAATGACCGTGACTCCCAAAGAGGCTAAAGAGGTTCCTTAATGAATATACAGAATCAATGCGCTCTACAAGCTGATTCGTCAATGTGTGGCCAAATCATCTAGCAAGAGCATTGATTTGCACACCGAGTGGTTCTAGACGTTGTATCAAAGTTTATAGTTACCCAAAGGTGCTGAGTTCAATCCTGAACGAAGGCAGTGAAAAGTAACATTCAAAACAGAGAATCAGCAACTATGTCCCAGAGCCTAGCTGGAGTCCGAACACGGTACCCCCGTAATAATAATAAAGGGTTGGGTTTGAGACTCCTAGCAAATGGTTCCCCAGTTCGATACAAAACACCTGATGAAGGCCGGAGGGCAAAACGGCCGAAGCGTTGTGACTATAACAACCAAGATGAGGAAGTCAGTCCGACAATCTCAATCAAGAAAATGTTTATGCCTGTTATGGGTGTGTCATATGAAAATAAAGAAAAATTCACCTAAAACTAAAAATGAGCAGGGTGGTAGATAACCCATTTTAAATTGAAGAATATATTTGGAGTTGTCTAAAAAAAGTTTCAAAATTTTGAAAACCAACAAAAATTAAAATACCACTACATCCCGAATATTGATATACAGAGGGGGAGGGTGCGATATAGCATGCTCCTGTTCATCAAAATTGGTAGTCGAGACATTCAATCATACTCAAATTATCCCCCTTTCTCATATTTCTCAGTACTTGGACTTGTACTCGACTCTTTTGGCATACACTGCAGGAATTGACCCCGAACAAGTCCGAGTAAGAACTATTTTTTAAAGAAGCTAAAGTCAACATAGTTCTGTCCAAAGTTTTTCAAGTTTCATTTCTAAAATATTTGTCTTTTCTTGAACTTTCTATGACATAAAAGATTTATTAATTATTCGGAGTTTTCTATTATTTTAAGGGACGTAACTCTATTTTACTAAAGTAGTTGAAAAATGATTTTTCTTATAATTACGCGAATGTTTTATTTAAGAAAAATTACAATATCGGCGCATTTTGCATTGTTTTGTTATTAATGTTATAAAACTTTGTTATTTTAAATGAAGTAAAAAAAGGGTATGTTTTTTTTCTTAGTTTTCTTACAGTAAAATAGTTACCTCTTTACGAACAATAGGTTGAAATTCGAATAACCGATTTTGTTTCCCTGTTCAAAATGAGATTTAAACCAAGGGAAGTAACTCTATGTAATAAATCAATCTAAGGGAGATAACTAACATTTTATTTTAGTAACTTTGTATTGAGAAGTAAAAATCACCGCTTTCAGATAATTTTACATTTACACCCGATATAATATATATATTAGGGGTTAACCGATTAATCGGTAATCAACCGATTTACCGATTAATCGACCGATTAATTACTTTCCTCTTTCTTATTAAATTTAAACCATTTCATGACTGCCAAATGATTCATCAGATAGCTTTTACACATTAACTGCTAATTTAACTTAACTTTTGTTAAATGACTGGCAACTATTATGACTTTTTGCCTTTATTACATAAAATTAAAAAAAGTACAATTTCAAATTCTTAAATGAATATAATTAAACAATTAGATAAGGAAAAAAGAAATTACAAACCAACCATAAAGTTCAAATGGTAATTCTTTAATTGAATAACTATAAGCTGAAGTTCTGCACCTGTGGCTGCTCTACTGCCTCTTCTATTCTTGCTGCCTGCCTCCTCTGCTCTCATACTCTCCTCAGTATTTAAAGTTGAATACTTTTAAGTTGTAATGTTGAAACATTAAAGTTTCTCCATTTTCAGGACACAGCCTGTTCCTCATAATTTTATACACATTACCACCTGTACTAAAGAGCCTCTCACTCTCCACAGATGACGGTCGTGCACTTAAATATTTCGACATCAGTTTACTCAGTGGTGGTAAGCTCTCCTGTGCCTTCTTCCAGGACTGAAATAGATCATCACTTCTTGTGAGTAGTTGTAAAGCTACATAATGGTTAAGTTCTTTTGTGCATTTAACCATAAGGAATTTACTCCTTTTGAGTTTGGATTGTGATTCTTGTATTTTTGTTGTACTTACAGTCTCTAGGTGTAACTCAGCTTCTACCTGCTCTAAGTTTTGATTTTGTACTGTATGCTTATTTGAAGCTTGGAAGAAATAGTTTTACTTTCACTTTGATCTTCTTGACTCTCAACAGCTTGAAGAAGTGTCTCCTGATAATTCTGCTTCATTATCATCAGTAGAAATCCAATACTTAATGTAGAATTCAATACCTAATAGTGTTTTCCATGTCATTCTTTTGAAATTTAAATTTGAATCTTGGATCTAGAAAAGTAAACACACAAGTTTTTATCATGTAGATAGGGTGAAAATCTTGTTTCCATTGATTCATTGAATTTTTCAACAGTGGTAAGGATTCCACTAAAGTCAGAAATACCAGAATTAGATTGGATAGCTTTTGAAAGAAATAACCTCAAAGCTAAAATTGTAGGCATTATCATCGATATGGTTGAAGTTCTGTAACTTGCTTCTTTGGTGATTTCTTCAAATGGACCCAGTAACTAGACAATTTTTTGAACAAGTACCCATTGGTAAGTTGTTAAGGTAAGGATCTTATTATCAACAACGTATATTACAAGAGCTTTTCGTTGTTCTAAATTTCTTTTCAGCATATAATATGTTGAATTCCACTGTGTGGTCACATCAAATAAAGCTGATCCTGTATTTCAGTTAATTTACTAATTGCTAATGGAGAGTGGTTAAAGTGAGAGACTATATTTCTGTTAGTTGAAATGATTGTTTTAACAGCCTGTTGGGAAAATAATGAGTCATTTACTGAGAGTTGCAATATATTTATGAAGCATGATAGTGATTCTTAACTACATTCCTTGACACCAGCAACCATATTTGTTCCTGAATTCTGCAAGACTAAGAAAACTTTGTTGAACATTTTGTACTCACTAAGAACATTGTGGAATTGGTCACTTATTCTTTATTTGTTTGTGCACCAGGGAATGGAACAACTCTAAGCAAAGCTCTGCACTGTTTGGTGTTTGACTAGAAGCTTGTAGTTGCTGCCATTTGTTCCTGGAATATCTGTCCCTGAATATTCATTGTGCTTCCTTTTCTTATCTGAAACTTTTGCTTCTTTTGAACGAACCTTCTAAGATGGTTTCACATATTAGTCATTGTAAAAGTTTTGCTGATTCGCCACCCTTTGATGTGATTATTTGACATAAATTGCAGGCAGCGACATTCTTATTCTTGGGTTTGACATCAAAATACTTCCAGCAGAAACTGGTTGTCATAATGGTTGAAGGTTATTGTCAATATTTAGTTAATTTTTTTACATATTTAAATTACTTATGTCTGATATCTAATTAGTAATTTATCTCAATAAAATATACATCATCTTAACCAGAAAAATAAAGATATATATGTAATGGGAGCAAGAGTCCAAAAATAAGGAACAAGAGTATGACTGATGAAGACTGCTTTATTTTTGGTTTGCACATCATCACAATTTACTGTACAATTCCTCAACATGAAAACTGGAAAATAAACTAATAATTTTCTTTAACAATGACTTAAAGTACAAAATAATAATATTAATTTGGTAGGAAGAGAAAGGAGTGAAAATTTTCATATGTTTACATTTATTTGCCTCAATTTCAGTGCAGTTGTAAAAGTCTATATGTTAACAGCGTGTCACACCTGTTATTTGATAATATGGTGTAGACGATGCATGTCTCTTCGGTAAATTTTCACTAGCAAGCAAAAAAAAAAAAAAAAGAGTTAACTTGTCTTCATTTATAATATAATTTAATCAATATTAGTATCATTTATTTGGAAAACCTGTTAATCAGCCGATTAATCAGTAATCAGAAATCGGCCAATTTGCTAATCGGTACATCCCTAATATATATATATAAAACTATATATATATATATATATATATATATATATATATATATATATATATATATATATATAGTTTTATACATATATAGATGTTAAAAAAATTCTGCACTTGTTTGGTCTTTAAACAATTAAACTTTAAATTTCATATCAACAGTACTTCTAATGCAGTAGACTTTTATCATATATATATATATATATATATATATATATATATATATATATATATATATATATATTTCTGTACAAATATATTTTCTTATTTATATATCAATCCTTATTTAAGAAGCTCAATGTAATTACAGAGCAATATAGAGAATAAATAACAAAGTTATATTCCAAAATTCGTGATGTTGACCATCTTATTATTTATTACTTTAATTCAGTTGAATTCTTGACAATATCTGTTTCATTGCACAAAATCAATAACTTTATTATATCAATCAGTGAATCTATTATGCCCTTAAATCACTAGAAGAAATAGCAACAATCAATCCGCCAAAAGAAAATGAAGTGCGATTTGACATGATTAAAATCTGAAAATTGGAAGAGAAGCTGCAAATACCTTTATATTTTTCCATTATGCCATATTGAATTTACTTGAATTAGATTCACTGATTGATATAATAATTAAGTGATTGATTTTGTGCAACGAAACAGATACTGTCAAGAATTCAACTGAATTAAAGGAATAAATTATAAGATGGTCAACATCATGAATTTTGGAATATAGCTTATTGTCATTTATTCTCCCTCTCTCTCACACACACACACACACACACATATATCGTGTGTAAAATGGATTTTACTGAACACCTATTTACTTCGTATGAAATAAATATATTTAGATCAAGGTTGATAATTCATATTTTCTATTTCAGTGTTATTTTCAGGACGTGTACGTCAGGTGTACTTTGTCAAACTCGGGAATTTTTCTGTTGAACTCAGGCATATACACAAAATTTCAAACGCAACACTTTATTTAATCCACTGGGTTAGCATGCTCTCGTCCTGTCAGATATGACCGGGTAGAAGTAATTGTATCTCGAGTATCACTCAGATTGGACCTGCAACCTCCAGAAGAGTGTAACTTTTACAACCAAATCTTTGCAAGTACTTTATTCGTTATGTTACGGGTTGTCAGGAGCCTTAAATCTGTTTTTATTTTTAAATGTGCAAATATTACTACTTATCTCTACATTGTTACTTATTACTACAGATTACTATACATATATATATATATATATATATATATATATATATATATATATATATATATTTATTTCAGAAAACTTTATATACATATTCCAAAGACTAACCGGTGGTTTCATTGTATTGAACCAGCCATCTGTGGCTGATATGAAATCAATACAACTCATAAGCGTCGGTGAAAAGAGCACAACAAATGGAAAATAAACAGCTACAGATGGGTGGTTCAATACAATGTAACCGCTGGTTCATCTTTGGAATATGTATACATAGTTTTTAAATCAATATTTGTATTTTCAGCTCTCACATTCACGATCGAGCACTTTATTTGATTTCTTTTCATCTCTTCTTGACACAGTATATATATATATATATATATATATATATATATATATATGTATATATATATATATATATCACTATTGAGTTTACCGCATTGATTCACCTTGTAAACTTAATTGTACTAGCACTATATATGTCGGTTCAAATAAGAGCTGTGGGATTTCAGGTTGCTGAGATACTATACCAAGCACATTTTTATAGGTATGGTATGAGGGTATGTATAATACTTAAGGGAGATGAACACCCCTGCCTTGCACAGTCCCAGGTCGCTTTTGGACAAGGTGTAGCACATGTATATATATATTTATGTATCCGTTTTTCTTATATTTGGGCCTCTTATATCTGGATTACACTGTAGATATTTATGTGTGTGTGTGGACACATGTGCACATCTATATATATATATATATATATATATATATATATATATAAAACTGTACCGAAGGTCAGAAAAATATTGGTACCGTCGGTTTCAAGCCTAACATAAGGGGGACCAGTTAATCTCTATATAAATAAAATGAACTCATTTTTC
Organism: Euprymna scolopes; assembly: GCF_053919585.1. Taxonomy (NCBI): domain Eukaryota; kingdom Metazoa; phylum Mollusca; class Cephalopoda; order Sepiida; family Sepiolidae; genus Euprymna; species Euprymna scolopes. Next base: position 37,936 of record NW_027633103.1, read on the forward strand.
CTCGTGTGAGTTTGACCTTAATAGGATTAAAAATCACGACATTCAAATTCTTCCAGTTTGGGTTCATTCCTTCAAAGTAAACCAGTTCATTTATAAAATGCCTAAAACTAAAGAGTTGTCAATAGACATTCGTCAAAAAAATCATTGATAAACACAAAGAAGGAAAAGGGTATCGAATAATATCAAGGGAACTTAATTTACCACTTAGTACAGTTGGAAACGTTATTAGAAAGTTTAAAAACCATGGTGGAGCTGTTGCAAATCTTTTAAGATGTGGTCGACCAAGGAAATTAAACGAAAAATAATCAAGGTGAGTAAGCAGAAAGGTACAAAAAAAAAAAAAACAAACCCTTTTCTTACTCGTGGTGAAATTCAAACTGGTCTCAGAGAAGCTGGGTTAATGTGAGCAAGGATACAAGTAGTAGAGTTCTAAATCGTGCAGGTTTTGTATCAAGGTCCTCAAGAAAAGTTCCATTATTGAAGCTTAAACATGTCAGATCACGTTTGAATTATGTTAAAACATATGGAGAACAACTCCAAGAATTTTGGAACAAGGTAATCTGGCCAGACGAAACGAAAATCGAAAATCTTTGGAATAAACACAGCAACACATGTATGGCGTAAAACCTATAACAAAACGAATACCATTTCTACGGTAAAGTTTGGCGGTGGTTCGATTATAGTATAGGGGTGTTTTTCATCCAAAGGTACTGGTGAACTAGAAATCGTCTATGGTAGAATAAATGGACGTATGTATAGAGATATTTTGGAGAAAACCCCCCCAAAAATCTGATTTGTTGGGACATAATAGCAACTTTGTGTTTCAGCAGGACAACGATCCCAAGCATACTGCCAAACTAACCAAAGAATGGTTTAGAAATAATGGAATTGACGTTCTTATTTGGCCCAGTCAGTTTCCAGACCTCAACCCAATTGAAAATTTGTGGAAAATGTTGAAGATCAATGTTCACAAGAGGAATCCACAAAATATTCAACAACTAAAACAGTTCTGCAAAGAAGAATGAGGCAAAATACCTGCATATCTTTGCAAAAAACATGTGTGCAACTATAGAAAGCGATTGGAAGCTATCGAACGTAATAAAGGCTATGTAACCAAATATTAAATCAATGTATCCAATACTTTTGCGTTAGTTGATTTATATTTTTCCAAATATGTTGAAATATGTTTCAACAAAGTATTAATGTGGCAGCGCAGCAGAGTTGTTTTACGTAGGTGTCTGTTTATATTGTGTCCATGGTCACTTTATGGCACATCAGCCCTTTTGAGGGGTTTATAAAAACGAAGCAGAACGTACCTTTTATATCTTCTTTGCATCTCTTGACCGTGTCCTCGAGTTGTTTGTGTCTCGATGCCGACTCACCTTAAACAAAAGTTCTCTCATGCATAACAACAGATGCAAGTCTCATTTATCTGGACAATTGGATCTTTATTCAGCTTCATGGTTGAAGTCACGTCTCTGTTTCTCTGCTCATCCTTAGAAGGAGGGTGGGAATTTTGCTATCAGTTTATCTGCCATCCATCTCCACCTTTCGTCGCCTCCACGAAATGTCTTTCATCTTCTCAGAATCGTGACAGACAAACTGCCTGTGATTAACTGTAGACTCTAGACTGTAGACTGGTGAACTCAAACTGACTAGAAAAACCATATGCGTCCCTGTTTATTTTAAGGTGTATGTGTGGGGTGGTAAAACCATTAACCAGCTTGCACTCAAAACACACTGATCTGCCTCGTGACCCATTGCTTCATGCAGGTGCACGCGTTGTCAATGGAAGTCAATGGGTTTAGAATCTGTCAACCTCAACCCTTCGACTTCTATGCACTTAACTTAGAACACAAACCAGTTGCATTCAACTTGTATCGCGTTATTGACACAAAACAATAGAACAGTTTGTGAAAAGTAGAAAATCATATTGTGATGCGTTATGTAATATAACTTCTCATCTCTGGAACACGTCACCATCAGGCTAAAACATGGTCATCGTCTAAACAAAATTTAAAGACACTAATGGAATACAAATTAAGTACTGGTGTACTAGATGAGTCTTTCTGAAGATACCGGCTTCAGAACCTAAGATGCACAAAACAAACATTGATATTTCTAATTTTTGTCTTTTTGCAAAAAAAGCCATAATTTCCTATACAAAATAATTAAAGCAAACAAACACCACGAATAAATATTTGAAGATATAAAAAACTTGAAGAATTCAAACTTTTACGAAAATGAGCGAATTCGACATTAAATAAGCCGAAAATGGTTGACCTGCCATAAAGGAAAACAAGCAAACCAAACCCCATGAATAAATAGTTGAAGATATAAAGAACGTAAAAACGTTTACCAAAATTACTGGATTCTGCATTAAACAACCCGAAAAAGGCTGGTATGTCGTAAAACAAAACAACACATGGGGTGGATATTATCTTTTGATATATGTATATATACTTATAAGAAACATGGCGAAACTTTTCCTATATAAAGTTTTGTTTCATCTCTATATAAATAAAATGAACTCATTTTTTCCCGTCTGATTTTGACATTAATAGGATTAAAAATCAAGATATTTCATGCAAATATAATATGCACAAACGGCAGAACAATATCTGAGGTGTGTTATAGGCTTATTATTTCTCAAATTCCTCGATAATCTTAGATTTCTATACTTTTTCTGCTGAGAAGTCACGGCCAAAATCGGTTAAGATCAATGGAAGTGGTAAAATATTTTCTCTCTAATAAATTCCTCCTCCCCCTGCCATCACTTAACACCATTTGGGGATCGTTCACAAGGAACAGTTGAGAAGAGAACACCGGTTTGGCTTCGTAGTTCTTTCATGTGAAGTTATTTAAAATCACTAAACTAAGCTGCAGTGCTCTGTGGCGTAGTGGTTAGCGTGCTGGACAATTCACATTATATTTTCACGTTCGCGCCGACCTACCGTAGTCGTTTTTTTTTTTTTTTAAACAACTGGAATGGACTTTTCTTGGTGGCCGAACTGTTAACGTTGCAGATGTTTTTTTTTTGTTTTTTTCACACTTTATTTTCCTACTTTTACTCATGACTCCGGGTTTGATCCTTCCTACTTACCTACCATAACATTTTTTAAAACTCCCCCCCCCCGTCCCGGAAACAAACACTCGGGCAACGCCGGGTACCCCCGCTAGTTAATTAATAATTTCACAATGTGGAACGATAAAACTGTGCTCCCCCCCCCCAAATACAGTTTTATTTAAAAACTTTTATTGAAAAAATCAATTTAGGTAACTTGATTATGTAGTAGAACCAACATCCATTCCATTTAGCCGCCTTCATCCTCAATCATTGCCTCGATGTGGGTCCGGAACTAGGAGCATGCCTTTTCCACAAGCGCTGGCGGGAGCTCGGCGAATACTTGGCGGATGGCGGCGATCAGGCTGGCTTTGGTGTTGCGGGAGATCATGTTAGTGATGTTCTCAACATATGACTAAACGAAGTAGTCCAGGGTGTTCAGGTCGGAGGAGGAGGAGGAGGAGGGGTGCCAGTGTGAGAAGGGTACAAAGTCGTAGCACTCTTTCTGAAGCCAAGCCTGGGTCTCTTTAAACTCGTGGACCGGTGCTGAGTCCTGTTGCCACACTCAGAGTCTGTCAACGGCCATCTGATTGCATCAGGGGATCATCAAACTCTTCAGAACATCCAGGTACTCTTTGGTGTTGACTTTCAAGCCGACTTCGAAGATGTGAGATGGCATGATGTGGCCCTCACTTGAAACCAAACCAAAGACCATAACCTGGCTGGAAACTTTGTTTTCATTACCCTGGGCACGTCTCTATCATTCGTGGCATTGCAGCGATGCATTTTGAAGGTGCTGACAATGATCCTGTTGTCATAATTTGGATCGGTAGAGAGCATGAGTTGTACAGCGGCGCATCTCCGATCACGTTCGTTTAACATTATGTCACTTATGGCCTGCAACAAAATAGAAAACCTGTTTTAATCAAACGGAAATGGAACCAGGTCGTCTTTTCTGGGCGACAATTGTATCATTCCACACTATATTTTTAACCCCCAAATTGGATGCTGGCTTTTTAGATGACATCGTACAAAAAGAAGCCACTCAGAACACATGGATATAATTGCCAACCCATTTATTTTGCACATCCTTTCAAGGTGACACCACTGAGGAATTAAAATATTTCATAGTTTATTTCATCAAATTTAGCCATGCGTGGGTAGAGGAATTAAGTTAATCCTTGGCATGCACAGAGGACTGCTAAAGTTTGTTGTGTATATGTTGAAAATAAATTATCAGAAAATAAAAGACGGTTAAAAGTCATATGAATCAGATAATTTCACTTATTAATAGCTTGTCTACAATTAACTGTAAAGACAGTAAAAGAGAATTGTTAAACACACAGAATACAATGTTCCCACACAACAAAAGAATGCATAAGTTATTCTTAAAAACTAAACACTTACAAGATTTAAAAGTACTTGATAGAATTATAACAAGTTTAACATAGAGCATCCTTGTATCATTGGAAGTATCCTAGAAGGTAATCAACTACTGCCATTATTATTAACATGCTATTTATACTAACATATTTATGCTAACACTATTACTGCTAAATCTAAGACTAAAAAGACAACAAAGACTTTTCAGATTCAAAAGCGGCCGAGAGAAGAGCACAGAGTTTAGCATAGAACATCCTGGTAGATAATAGACATATCGTAGGGAATGATATACTACTACTGCTACTATTGTTACTACAAATACTATTACTAATACTACTAACATTAAAAACCAACAATTATAGGCTTCAAAATAACTGGACAGATTCCTGAAAATTTAGCATGGAATATCATTGAATTGACATGGATTTCATTGAAAATGGACAGCTACTAATACTACTACTAGTGTTACTATTAATAATGCCATTATTGCTGCTAAAAATAACAATTATAGGGTTCAAAACTACTTGACAAGAGTGCACAGAATTTGGTATGTATTATACAATATCCATTTGCTTATAATATAGTCGTTAAAATTTAACAGTTAAAATCATCTTAATTTAAAGCATACTTTCTTCTTTTGCCGGCGTTCCGTTGTGTACACGTACTGTTAACGTCTTCCTCTCGGAAGCGAGAATAATTCGTTAGCCGTAATAAAAAAATACCTCGTATTTTTGACAATAGTTATTTAATTGACTAATACAATATTTGGAGAGTTAATTCATCAGCTGTCGGTTTCTATCGTTAGATGTAAATCAAACAGCGATAAAACGAGGAGAGAGCGAACAAGAAACACAAGATAGATAGATAGATAGAGAGAGAGAGAGAGAGAGAGAGAGAGAGAGAGAGAGAGAGAGAGAGAGAGAGAGAGAGAGTCAATCACTAATTTTAAGTGCATTGCTTAATTACTGAAACATGTCCTTAGATCATTTTAAATACGTTTCATCTCTACACAAGACTTGTTGATTAAAACCAGCAGTTGCTTAATCATCTGTTTGACGTCACTTCCGTCTTCTAAGTTATATCGTTTCTTATTTTCATGAAAACTGTACTTGCTTCTTTATAGAGCATCCCATAACATCTTCATGAGCTCTTGTCGAAATTATACACTGTTTATAACTCCATGCGACATACATCTGCACAAAACATTTAATATTTGGGTGCTTGTCCTTAAACGAGCAAAAAAAAAAACCCGAAACTTTTTTACAAGAAATATCTGGAAAAAATCTTTATAATGTACGTACTTGTCACTGCATGAAGATGTTATATTCCAAAAATCACGTAAATCGATCAAGTAGTTTTTTTTTAAAGAAAATCAAATATTAGCCCTCGGTTTATCGAAGATATGCTCGACGCCATGTTGTCGGAGAGGTAACGACAATGACGACACCTGGTGTAAATCTGTGATTAACAAGGGCACACCATCGACTTTGTTTATATTTTTTCCTAATATGTCGAAAACACTTTCTTTTTTTGAATACAAATAAAAAAATAAACATCTTTTCCTATAAAGAATGTTTGAAATTTACAAAATAAATTTTATTAAGCGAATATGAAAAACAAAATATCGAAAACACTTTTTTTTTATAATACAAATAAAAATAATTAAAATAACGACTTCTTTTCATCAAAAGAATGTCTGAAGAAGTTATTTTTTATAATGAAACATTTTTGGAATTAAAAAATATACTTGATTGATTTATCTTGTATATTTTCATCTAAGTTTTTCATGTTCGCTTATTAAAGTCTGTTTACAGACGAAAAAAAAACTAGTATTTTCGACAATCTCTTTATAATAAAAGAATTCAATTTAATTATTTATTAAATAAGTTAATTTATTATTTATTATTTGGATTATAAAAAACGTGTTTCAATATTTAAGAAAAAAACTAAAAATAGTCGATGGTCTGCCCTTGTGGATCCCATATTTCCGCCAGGTGTCGTTACTGTCGTTATCTCTCAAACAAGATGGCGTGAAGGAAATCTTCGATATAACGTGCGATAATATTTGATTTTCTTAAATAAAAAAAAAACTACTTGATCGATTTACGTAATTTTTGGAATATAACATCTTCATGCAGTGACAAGTACGTACATTATAAATAATTTTTTCCAGATATTTCTTGTAAAAAAGTTTTTTTTTTTGGCCCGTTTATGGACAAGCACCAATATTTGTACTAGGAAAAATTACTCATCAATATTTAAGAGTAAAGTGGATCCTTCAATTGCTGGGAATGAAACAGAACTACTACCAACATCACAACTGCTAATACTAAAATAAAATAAACTTATAGGGTTAAAAGATAATCGACAGAATCCCACCAAATTTGTTAAAGAAAATGCTTAAGTCGCCAGGTGTGTCATGGGGGGAGGGAGTTCAACTGCTACTACTACTGCTACTACTATTACTACAAATTATACGACAACTGTTGCTGTTATGACGAGGAACAACAAAATAATAATTCCTTTGAAGTAGATGCAGACATGTATTCAAAAATGTGTTATGAAAATTGGAACATAAATATTAGACGTAAACAGGAGGGTAACGAGTAGGGCTAGGACAACAGCATATTCTTTCTATTGTTTTGACTTTCGAGTGTGTGTCTGTTGATATCTTATATGCTTTTATATAGAGTGATGTAGTTCTCAGTAAATTAACTGTGTCGGATATATACTCGAGAGTCAAAACTATGAAAAGAATATGCTATTGTCATAGTCCTTGTAATGAGCTATCTTCGATTGATTTTTAGGTTAAAAATATGGATAAAACGCAACGTTTAAAATAAATGTACTCATGAAAGTTACTTCTTCGTTCTTAGTATTCTGTTGATTGTGCTAGTAGCTTGGTAGACATTTGTTGCCAAATTAACTGTCGGTTCTATTTTCAAGCGAAAGAGAAAAGAAAGAAAAAAGATTCGGTGATCCTTGTGATTTAATTTTAGATAATAGAGAAACAATCTACTTGATGACGTTTTCTGGTTTTGGAATCGGAAATAAACAAGTGATATTTATTAAAACAAACTGTTAACTATTATATTTTAGGTCAGATATGTTTTGTGGGAGCAATTAATAATTTGATTTCATCACGTCTTTAATTATTAACACACACAAAAAACCTGATTTTTATAATTGGAAATTTTAAGTTTTATTACAAATCTATAGAATTATAAAAATCAAATGACCGTGTAATGAGTGTTGTAACGACACATCCGGTTTACGACTTCCGGTTGCGCATGTGTACATAAAAATAAACCCATAACAGCGTAAACAAATAAACACAAATTGCTACTTTTGCAGAATTTGATCTGTGACTGAAATTTAGCGTTATTATTTAGAAATTATTATTCAACATGGGAAGGGTGGGGATGTTTTGCAACTATTCTGTATTACAACTATACTGTAGCAATTTTCTTACAAATAAATCAACTTTGACCCGTTGACAACATTTAGAACATTTTAAAACTGCGATTTACCCACGTTCTTCCCTTTTTTAAAAAAATTATTCTCCATTTTTTAATACACCTTTCTTAAAAACATTCATACATTTTCTTCTACGCTACCAACATAAATAAATAAACCCGAAAATGTTTTTAACAAATAAATAATCAACACAATAAAACGTATTGTTTTACTGTGTACGTTTTCAGCGTCCCAATTGTTTTTATTTCGTGTTTAAATTATCCAAATAAACAATTGTTAATACTTTCTGCTTTTTTTACATCGTTCATTTCCGCATTGTCGTTTTATTGACCTTATCATTAACATAAATTAAATATTTGATCCAATGGGTCATGAATGTTTGTTTAAAATAAATAAAAAAGTTACATTTTATTTTCATTTTCTATTTAAAAAGCCATTCTTAACATGGGGAGAGTGTTTTTAACTATTCTGTACTTTCAACTAACAATTTCATTTAAAAAAGATATATCAACATTTAAATTTAACTTGAAGTATTACGGTATCTGTTCAGTGCACATTTACCTATAAGTATGGCAAACCACTTATAATTCAATGGCTGTAAGTTTTTTTTTCCAAAATAAACAATTATAAACAGAACGACTCATAGAACTCTATCTATATTCTTTTTTCATTTTAATATACTTTCGCAGAAATGTTTCTGTTATGTCACAAAAACTATTTTCTTTACGTGAGAAGTGTCACGCTCATACATTAATTCCATAGCTAATCTAACATACTGACCCAACGGGTCACGGGTAGTCTAGTAATAAATAAAACTTTTTAAATTGGAATTTTTTATTTATTAAAATGATAAACGTTGGTAAACTCAATTACAATGTAAAACAAACAAACAGTTATTTGTTTAAAATTGATATTTCGACGTAATATGCCATTATCAGAATTTTTTCTCTAGATATAGTGGTATATAGAAGAATTCAGAAATAGAGAATTCGTGCGTTGTTCTTCAACAATGATATGTTATAATGTTCAGAAAATTACACTTGGCGTACGTGGTATGAAAGTTAAGGTTGTGTTTTCCGTGATATAAGCGTTGTTTAAATTTTAAAATAAATAACGTACAAATAATCAAATAAAATATTTTTATGAGTAAAATATTTTGGTTATTTATTTACTTTTTTATAATTAGAATGATTTTTTTTTATTTAAATACTACTTAAATAGTTTATATTGAAAACTATTTTTAAATACTCCATGTTCAAGTTAATAAAATCAAAAGATTCTAATGCATTGTACGAACAAGAAGTCGGTAATTGGGCATATTACGAACCGTATTTCTAGCAAATGTCCGCTCGGGCTCGACCGGCACTTGACGTCGTCACCGAAATATGCCGAGCGCAGTTAAAAATGCTCAGAAACCCGTTCGAATTATTATTATTAATTTTTAAAAAATAGTATTTTCAAGTTAAATTAAACTTTTACGATATTTTTGTTTATTAAATTGTTAGGTGTGATACAGAATAGTCACAAAATAATTCCTCTCTCCATGTTAAGAACGGCTTTCTAAGTAATAACTTTATTTTACCGCGGTAACACAGATGCACAATTACTTGCCATTGTTGGTCCAGCTATTACTGGACATTTACGAGAAATCCGGTTCCTAATATGCAACAGTAATGACATCCGGGTCAGACAATGCACGAGTACCAATTAAAATTCCACCCAAATCTGGGCAGTAGAAAATAATGAGGAACTGATTTTTTTTATAAACATTGCTTATCAAAGAAGATTTAAAAACCGGAAGTCGTCGTCAAGTAGATGTTTCTCTTTTTAGTTCATTTGATAACTTACATCATAGAAATAAAAGGAGTAAGAAAATATAAAAAAGAAAGAACATTATAACAGACGTTGAAATTGGTGAATTAAAGATGGCGTCGCCTTCTTTAATGCGCTTAAAATACTTAGATCGTCTTGAAGTTTTCGGAATTTTGTTTAATTTCTCTCTCATATATATGCTTTAAATTTCATGCAAATCGGAGCTACTTAAATTTTGATGCGGGGGTTGTTTTAGTGTCAATTTTTGACCATGCAAGCCATCAAAATATATGCAAACTGTGACTAAAAATGTCGAGTAACCTTCTATGTATGTATTGAGTTTTATTTTTAACCCGATTATCATTTTTTGTTTTCATTACTAAGATTATAGCGAGAGTAGGAGGAGATAACTCTCCCATAGTTCCAAGCTTTTTTCCTGCAACCAAGTACATCGTAAAAATAAGGGAATAAATCTAATTCGGGCAAATCTTTCGAATTACATCGTGTATTCAATCACGCCATATGAAGAACCATGTGAATAACTTGTGAATAACGCAGAATAAAAGAGTAACTAAATTATTTATCCTAATATAAAAATTAATTAAACCTAGCTAAATATCTATTATTTATGTTCCAAATTTCGTATCAATCTGACTAGTAGTTTTTTTTTAAATGCATATCTACATTTAATTCAAAGGAAGAGGCGTTACCATTAGTTTTTGTTGTTGTTTGTGCTCTTATAGCAACAGTTGAGGTATGTAAAAAACAACATTTACTTCCCAAAACGAAATTTGTAGTGACTCAATCGCAAAGTGATTCCCACGAACACTGAAAAGCAAATGGCTTTAATCGCTATACCCTTTCTTTATTTGCTTCTTTGAAATTCGCTTTCTTCCCCACTCTACAAAGCAAGTAAGTTTTCACAAGAACATGTTAACTCAAAATATTTTCAACCAATGAAAATTGTTCTAAACCTCAAGAAGCAACACATCTATGTAAAAGTATAAACCAACACGAACTTAAAACCTCCTATAATACATAGCTAACAAAATAAGTTTTCTTCAGAATTATAAAGTCGGTTGCACCTTGAACAGGACTCCATAACGTCTGCTCTCCGGTAATTTCTCTGGAGGAGCCAGAAAGGACTCAATGACTCATACTAACTTTCTTCATCTCATGCGCATATTCTTATACACTAGCGACACTGTTTGTCGCTAGTGTATAAGAATATACAGGCGAACAGCACGAATTGCTACTCAATTATACACATACTAAGAACAACATGGTAAACCAACGCACACACATAAACAATGCTGCTCTGTCAAATACTTACATACTTATATTACTTACATACGCATATTATTAATGTTATAAACATTTTGACTTGCACTCACATTTCTTTATCCAAACACGTGTTTGCAATATAGAGATTTTCATGATTGAATATAACTTTTATATTCTTATCACTTGTATAATAATGTTTTTGTTTTCAAATAATATTTCGTTTTTTATCAATTTTTCCTGTACAAAACTTTGTTCATGTTTAATTTAGCCCTTGCTAACAGGTGACTCTTCTATTTTTTATGTTTAATTTATTTTCATTTTAATATGCATACATGCTCTGTATATATCCTTCATTTTTTATTCACTAAATCATAACCTTTTTATTTATACACAATTCATCTTAAATACTGATGTGGTTCTTGGGTATACACAAAATGGTGTAGAATAAGATGTCGGCGAACGTTTGCCATCACGTCGGGGTCACCAAAATGTAGAATAAAGAAAACATGAAATCTCATTCTAACATTTAATTTATTGGTCATCTTCCTTAGTAAGAATAAGGAAACGGGTCAATCGTTGAAAGTGTTCACTTTTTAAAAAAATTATTTTACTTCAGTAAATTTTAAGAGATCAAGGGTCTCCCTCCTGGAGCTAACATTTGATTCTTTTATGATTTAAATTTATATCCGAGGACTCTTTTGAGAATATGGCTGCTATTTGTATTTCGTTACATCTTGGTCTTCCGAGGATTGCTTCTAAGTATTTCTGAAGATTCGTTTTTATTAAACCAATTGCTCCTATCACAACCGGTATAATGTTTATTTCTTTCAGAGACCATGTAGTTTTTTAGATAATTTTTAGGTCCTGATATTTTGTTATCTTTTCCCGTTCAGCTCTGTTAAGGCTAAAATCATTCGGGACTGTGACATCGACAATGAGCGCAGTTCTTTCATGCTTATTCCATATTACAATATCTGGTTTGATGGCCTTGTCGTATATGTATCTGCCCGCCTGTATATCTTTGTCCTACTGTGTGGAGACGTAG
>NW_027633103.1:52500-92500 GCF_053919585.1 Euprymna scolopes
TTTATTTATTTATTTATTTTTAAGACAGTAATCTACGTACATGCCTGTTTCAGGGCCCTACACCTCTTCAGCGTAGCTTGACTGTTATTGGGATGTTACATATATATATATATATATATATATATATATATATATATATATATATTCTTGCGCCACTGGAGGGACACAGGCCATCCACAACTTTGTAGATGCTTTTATAGCGAGGAGTTCTTTTTTCGAGATGAGGGAGTTTACTCCACGCCCAACCTTCCCAGAAGTTACATACAAAAGTGTAGTATCTGTTCCGGCAGATACTGCAAGCAAATACCATATGTGGGGGAAATCCCACATATAAGACCTTGGTCAATGTAGGGGCAACCCTTCATGCCAATTGTCACTATCCAGCTCCCCTACTCCCCGGGGAGTTGGTCTCCATTTCCCCTTCACTCCTCACATTAAAAATCGGCCTTGTGCTTAATTTGCTCGGTGGGGGAGCAAATAAATACAGCTTTTCTTGGCCGAAAGGGCAAGATCAAAGTGTAGTATCTGTTCTGGAAGATACTGCAAGCAAAGACCATATGCGGGGGAAACCTCTCATATAAGACCTTGGTCAATGTAGGGGCAACCCTTCATACCAATTCTCACTATCCAGCTCTCCTACTCCCCGGGGAGTTGGTCCCCATTTCCCCTTCACTCCTCACTTAAAAAAATCAGCCTTGTGCCTAATTTGCTCGGTGGGGGAGCAAATAAATACCAACCCCACATGTCAGACCTTGGTCAATGTAGGGGAAACCCTTCATATCGATTGTCACTATCCAGCAACCATTTTCCACCCATCGGGAGCTGGTCCCCTTTTCCCTCCCTCTCTCTCCACATTAAAAAACGGCCTTGTGCCTAATTTGCTCAGTGGGGAAGCAAATAAATACTTATCTGTTCCGGCAGATACTGCAAGCAAAGACCATATGTGGGGGCAACCTCACATATAAGACCTTGGTCAATGTAGGAGCAACCCTTCATACCAATTGTCACTATCCAGCTCCCCTACTCCCCCGGGGAGTTGGTCCCCATTTCCCCTTAACTCCTCACATTAAAAATCGGCCTTGTACCTAATTTGCTCGGTGGGGGAGCAAATAAATACCCTTTTCTTAGCCTTCGGGTCGAGATCAAAGTGTAGTATCTGTTCTGGCAGATACTGCAAGCAAAGTATAATTATATTTTAAAAATAATATATATATATATATGTGTGTGTGTGTGTGTGTGTGCGTGTGTGTGTTTGTGTGTATGTGTGAGTGTGTGTGTATTTTATTAAATATTATAGACTATTTATTTCTGTTTATACACTTTAGTTCTGATCCTAATAGTGGAGGAAAAAGCATATGCATAGGATTAACCATCACAACCTCGTCAAGGAGACTAACACTGCACATTTCTTACAACAGCGCTATTGTTAAACACCTTATAAACCGTCATTTTTGCCTCCGCCTTTATTCCGCCTTTATTCTCCAACAATCTAATAGCAAACAAAATCTTTACATATTACAAGCACTATCCATGAAAGCAAAATACTATACTACTATCAACAAAATAAATGTCATTAATAGTGGTGATATCCTTAAATGCTTCTAAGAGTAACATAAAACATGCATATATCATATGATTTGTTGTGGAAAAAGAAAAAAAGAACAAAAACTCACCTCTATAACTAGCTTAGCACCTTGTAATATATAAAACATTTTCGAAAGAAGAATGGGATAAATTGGAATCAGGGGAATGGCTGGAAAGATACAACGAATACCAATAATGAAAACAACTGATATATTAAGGAAAACCTTTGAATGCGGAAACAAGTACACATAAGCCACATGAGCGGACCAGACAAATACTGCGGAAACAAGACATGGAGGAGCGTTACATGGAACAGAGTACATTGAAGTTGCATACCCACATTCGCTATCCCCGTCCCCCACCCCCTTACTCCCTTACCGCCCCACTAAAAGAGTGATGCCAAATAGTCGAGAAGTGTCAAGGAGGATGGAAAGACGGAGGAAAGAGCACTGACCAGACTTACGCTAGACAAGTGTGAAGAGAATTGTGACCTTATTGGGTAATCTCCAAAAATACCGCTAGGGCTCACAACATGGCCGCCAGAAGAGTCACGTGATCCGGTTGATCCAAAACATGAATCGTGCAAATGGAAAACGCAGCCTTGAAGGCAAACTTTGACAAACAATCACAATTTGTTTGTATTTAATTTTTTGTTGATTGTTTCTCAATAAAAAATTAAATGACCGTTCTAAATAAATTATTTATTATTATGATATTGAAAAACTGTTTTTGTACTTAATTATTATGCTTGTTTGTCAAAGTTTGCTTTAAATTTGCGTTTTCCGGTTTCGTAATACGGCGATTCATGTTTTGGATCAACCGGATCACGTGACTCTTCTGGCGGCCATGTTGTAAGCCCTAACGGTATTTTTGGAGATTACCCCTTATTGCCACACAAATCCCAGTGGAGATCAGTGGCTGCTGTTAGTGAGAAATCAATGGTAAGCGGCTGTTGCGATAACGCAAATTTATTTGCAAATGTTAACGAAAGAGGTGAAGAGTACTGGAAAATCTGGGGAAATTTGTCATTCAGCTTCCAGAGAACACCACAGGTTGTTTTCAAGGAGAAATCCTTGATAACCTGTGTGAAAGCTCCTTATGAGCTAATAATAATAATAATAATAATAATAATAATAATAATAATAATAATAATAATACTCCCACGAAAAAAAAAAAACGAAATTGTAGTGTCGGCATAAACTGGCACCACATCGAATAATCGAGAAGGGTCAAGAAGGATGGAATAACCGAGGATAGGAGTTTTTACACAGGCCATCACCCAAAAATTCTCTTTCTCAAAGAAAATTCTTTGATGGCCTGTGTGAAAACTCCTAATGAGATAATAATAATAATAATAATAATAATAATAATAATAATAATAATAATAATATTGGAGTGATATTTAGAATGTTAAAAAGGAACACGATGGGCGTGCTTTGTGGCTGAAAGATTTGATAGATGAAATAGAAAGTTTAAGTAAAACCACAACGTGGTGAACATGAACTACAAGAAAGTTAAAAAACAACGAAGGAAAATTCCAAATTTCAAATTAAAGGCTCTCAGATCAGCTGGTGTCCAGGGATATTGGATAAATAAAAACTTACTAACTTGCATGAAAACATTGCATCTCAAATGAAAGGAATTTTGCCAGGGGATGTAATTCCTGAATTGAACGCGTATGGACGAACAGTACTCTGCTAGAAAGATGCATCATAGAGCACTGCGATACATAAATATCAGCCCATCATCTGCCTTCCATAGATGTGGAAACTTCTGACAGGCATTTTGATAGAAAAGATTTACCAATACCTGGAACAGTAAAAGATCTTACGGGAAGAACAAAAAGGACGTGAGAAGTAGAAGGATTAAAGATCAATATATATAGGGCAATACTTTGGGATTATAAGAAAAGACTCACAAATTCATGGATAGATTACTGTAAATCATATGATCTGAATTCACACAGCTGTATAAAGGAATGCATGGAAACATTTGGAATAGCGGTAAACGTGCGAGATTCTTGGAAATAAGCATAAAACAAGGGAAAGTGTTAATTACACCAAACAGAGAGAAAATCTTGGAGCAGTTCATGTGGAGAGAGGATTTTTTCAGGGGGGGGGGAAGCTTGTCACCAGTATTGTTTTTTTGTTTGTTTGTTTGTTTGTTTTGAGTATGGTACTGTTTTCGTTCATATTATGAAAGTTAAATGCGTGTTATTAGTGGTGAAAGAAAGAGTACCGGGTAAACCATTTATTATTTATGGACGACTTGAAGTCATACGCAAAGAATGAAGACCAGCTAAGTATGCTTGCGAGAACTGTTCATCTATTCAGTGATGGCATAGGTATGGAATTTGGGATGAAGAAGTGTGATGAACTGAAAGCTTTTAGATAAGGAAATGAAAAACGTTAGAGAAGAAGGATAAACCTATTTAGGAATTGTGGAATTAGATAAAATAAGGAAATGAAATAAAAGACATAATCGATAAATAATACAAGAGAAGACTTCGGTTGGTTCTTAAGTCAAGATTGAATGGGGAAAAAAAACGAAATATCCTGCAGTAAAAACATAGGCAGTAGCTATATTTCGATATGAGACGGGTATTATTCAATAGAAAGCAAACAAACTCGAAGACATGGACAGGAAGTTAAGGAAAGCTATGGACATGTACGGACCGTTTCACCTAAAGAGTGATGTCGATAGGTTATATGTGAAAAAGAAGAACTAATAGGTGTAGAACGATGCGTAAAATCTATATTTTTATAAAGTAATAGGGTTCGTGTGTTTCTGTCTGTGTGTACAGCTCTCCATCATCAACGAAATATAAAGGAGGTAAGAGGGTAGATCTCTCCTGGTAGAGAAACATTAGAACCCATTTTAGGATGTTTCTGTTATAGGAGACATAAGAATCTATGCCTAATTTCTTTATATACTATTCTACAAACCACCCCCATATCGAATGACTTATGCTCATTTGCATATCACATTATATTAAATCTCTTTAACTAATTACCTCGACCTTATTACATATTGGAAATATTCTAATCATTTCAACTGTACTATTTACAAAATCTATTTAACATTTAATTATTTAATATATTTTCATTTAATTTTATATTCGATTTATTTCACTTTACGTATATTATTTGAAAGGTTTACTGTTTGTGCAATCGGAGATTTACGTCATTACATGTTGTCTGTAATAGATATTTTTCTTTTTATTGGATTTTTTTTCCACTTATTTTTATTATTAAATTTACCTTTTAAAAAAAAATAACAATATGAAAATGTTTATAATTTTAACTTCTGGTGCTTACGCATTTCTTTTACCGCGCTATTTTAAAATATCTTTTCTAATAAACAATATGGACACTTTTTTTTAACCTATTTTCAAAAATAAACAATAATTTTTATTTGTTTTAAGCATAACTTTATTAATACATTTTTTTTAATCTAAACTTGAAATTTCACAATATTTATTTAAATTCCCACCCCCCTCCTCACACTACGAATGCCTTTCGAAATAATAACGTATTCTTTCCGCACGCTACCAAACCTACAGACATATCTACGTTTGCTCTATCAACTGCTGGATTTTAAGTTAATACAACATTAAAAATTGAAATTAATATTAAAAAAGGTTTGTGAACAATATTTCTTTCAAAATTATTTTTTATATCACTGTTCTGTTTATATTCCTATAAATTTATATTGTGAAAATTTGCCACTTACCAATAATATAGACAGTTCAGTTCCTTCGGTATTTGTGGTACCGTTCTGAAATATTAACGTTACTATTTTGTAAGCCATGAAGGCAAAGATGTTTTGTAACTTATTTTGTGCTTCCAACTAACAATTAAAAAAGAAATTATATCGTGAAACTTCAATTTTAGCTAAAAAAATAATGTTTAAAATAAATAAAAATTGTTAACTCTTGAAAATAGTTTAAAATTTCAAATAGTTTTCATATTGTTTATTTAGATGATCTGCTTATTTACAAAATATCGTGAAACCTTAATTTAACCTAAAAAAATATTTAAAACATCATATTACAAGAATTACGCCCCCCCAATATTTTTTTTACAAGGTTTCAGAATCGCCGGTACGAATCTGATATTCAAACACTTCGCAACTGAATACTTTCGCAGATATTATTATTTTCCCAGTACAAAAATTGGATAAAATTTTACTTTAATATCCATATTACAGCTTGGTTCTTACAGTGCATAATTATCAATTTCTTCTACTGCTAAAACAATTTTTTGGTGAGGAAAGCTTTATGTTTTGGGATTGTATTGAAAATGTAATGGAAATATCAATTTCGTTCCGTTTTAATCTTTTATATTTTACTTGCCAATATAATTGAAAGAATACAATTCAACTATCGTAATTTTATATAAATAAACAAAAACAAATATTTTAAAATAAAACTTTATTAAAAAAGAAATAATTTTATTTTTAAATGAAAAAAATCAATTTAGTAAAATAATTGTATTAAACATCCCAACCTCCCCATGTTAAGTATGGCTTTCTAAATAAACACCCCCAGCCTTGTCAGCAAACCTGTAAACCTATAAAAGTTAACATTTCGAATGTGAACAGTGATTTTTCGATTTTGTTAGCGCTTGCCGCAATTAAAGACAATTAAAACGGAACTAACTTTATTTCCATTCTATTTTTTAAACAACCCCCAAAACATAACGCTCTCTTCCAGTTATAGCCAATTTTTTTAAAATGAAATAAAACAGTTCAAAATAAACAGATAAGCGCATTTTCTTTTACATTTTTCTTACAACCAACGTTGTCATTTAACCAACTGCAGGATACCGTTACTTTTGTGGGGTTGTTTTGAAAATGGCACGGAGATTATAATTTCGTTCCAATTTAATCTTTCTGGTCGAGCCTATTTCGAAAGCCTGTCTTATCATAGATTTGAACTACAAATAATTTATTACATTTTGATTTCTAGGATGGCAGTATTTTTGCGAACAGTTGGCTGAGATGGCGGAAATTTTCTGTTTCTATGTCTATCCTTGTAGCCATGTCACTAGTAAGGGTGCTGGAGGTAAACGTTTTGTCTGGGCTGACGTTATCCGCCTGATAGTCAGGGACCCGAACCTTGGATTAACCACTAAGGAGGCTGTCCTATCAGCAGGTGCAAAGTACTGGGGCTGCTGTATTGCCATTTGGTGAATGGATTCTGGACCATGCAGTAGCTTCTGGTGGGGCCTCTCGATGCCATACTAGTGGGTAATTGTTACGGCTTTACCTTATCATTAGCTACAAATAAAAAAAAATTCTTCGTTTCTTTTTCTCTCTTAATTTCCCCTCTCTGTCCTGCTCTAAGTAAATCTGTCGACCTAGTCCACAAATTCCAAAATTTCATCATGACAAGTTTCAAGAAAAAATACACGATTAAACCCGGTTCTCCAACTTCCAACGTAGACCCCTACTACCATGTCTCCTTCTCCAACATCAGGGGTCTTCGTTCTAACCTTCCAGAGGTTGAAACCCAATTACAGGAGACTAAACCAGACCTTTTATTTTTAAGTGAAACTGGCATTGGACAGGCTATTTCCCTAGATGAGTTTGCAATTTCAGGATACTCTAACTTAACATCTAAATCTGACCCCCAAGATCGCCATGGGCATGGAATATGTGCCTATATTAAAGATAGCTTTCCATGTGGGAGGGACATCTCCAGTGAAGATCCTAACTTACCCTATACGTGCTTCCGGGTTGCTTTAGCTCACACTACTGCATTTATATTTACTCTCTATCGCCCCCACAACAGCGGAGTTACTATCTTTCAAAGCATATCTGTGAAAATTGACCAAGTCCTTTCTACTTATCCTTCAGCTAACATTCACATATGTCGAGACTTCAATGTTCACAACGTCGAATGCTTGACCCACTCAAACAAGACCGATGATGAGGGGAGGTTCTGTCATGATTTCTCCATTGCCTATGACCTCACTCAGATTGTTCAGGAACCTACCCGTGTGCCCGATAATGACGGCCAGTATGCGAGCCTACTAGACCTTTTTCTCACAACTTGCCCTGAACTATGTTCAGTTTCTGTTCTGTCGCCTCTTGGATCTTCCGACCACTCTGTTGTATCAATTAAGATAAAAATGAAATGTAATAAGTCCCCAGACGTACCTCTTCATCGTACAGTATATCGATACACTAAGGCTGACTGGGATAGCTTCCGTACATTTATATCTGATCTACCTCTGCATTCCATGTTTAAAAAGGATGTGTCCTCTATAGTATTAGACCTAACTGAATGGTTAATTGTAGGTATTGACCATTTCATACCCTCTAAAAAGTTTCAGCAAAAACCTAACAGCCAGCCATGGTTCTCTCCAGAATGTGCTGCTGCCATTGCGCACAGAAATCACTTTTTCCACTGCTTCAAACGTAATAGATGTATGGAAACTAAAGCCGTTTTCAGGACTGCCAGCAACCATTGTAAGAAAGTAATAAGGAACACAAGAGTGTTGTATGCTCAATCTGTTAAGTCCAAAGTAGCTGAGCAGCGGCTTGGTTCCCACCAGTTTTGGCAAATAGCAAACAGAATCCCGAACAGAAGCGTGTGCTCCATCCCAACTATTATCAATGGACCTGAGGTAATCTCGTCAGCATCAGACAAAGCCAAACTCTTTGTCAAGAACTTTGCAGCTAATTCTACCCTTTGCGACGAAGACCGCCAACCCCCAATATTTCCTCCTGTATCAGAAAACACGCTATGTGATATACGTATATCTGTACGTGATGTTGCGAAGCTAATCAAAAACCTTGATTCGAGTAAAGCAACTGGCCCTGATGGTATTCCAATTATAGTACTCAAAAAACTTCAACCTGAATTAGCGCCCATACTTACAAAACTGTTTAAACGTTGTCTTAAGGAGAATAGTTTCCCATCTCCCTGGAAAATCTCATCAGTATGCCCTATATTTAAGAATTCAGGTGATCGCTCATCCCCCTCTCAGTACAGGCCAATAAGTCTCCTGTGCGTCATGAGTAAGTTGCTAGAATCTGTGTTAAATACAGAAGTAATCAAACATCTCAACAAAAATAACCTTCTTAGTGACACTCAATATGGTTTCCGTTCTGCTAGATCTACAGCAGATGTCCTTACAGTTATATCGCATAGGATTAGCAAATCTCTCGACGGTGGCAATCTTTCTAGGGCAATTGCTCTTGACATATCTAAAGCCTTTGATAGGGTATGGCATAAAGGTTTACTTCATAAGATCGCTAGCTATGGTATAGCTGGAAAAGTCTTCTCAATTATTAAATCATTTCTTTCTGATAGGTTCATAAGAGTAGTAGTTGAGGGGCAAAAATCAGAAGCTCACAGTATTAATGCCGGTGTCCCTCAGGGATCCATCCTGGGCCCAACTCTTTTCCTGATCTACATTAATGATCTTCCAAATCATATCCTTACATCATTTGTAGACATTTATGCTGACGACACTACCATTTATGGTACCACATCTAAGACAGTAAACGACCAAGTTCTCTCCAATTCTCTCTCCTCTGATCTTGAGCACGTAGTACAATGGGGAAAGGAGTGGCTGGTTACTTTTAATGCATCTAAAACCAAGCTTCTCTCTTTACATCATCAACATTCTAATTCACATTTGTCATCAATTGAAATGAATGGCTCTCGTCTTCAGGAGGCCTCAAGTTTTGACAAGCTTCTGGGCTTGACCATTACTCCTGATCTTAAATGGAACACGTATATCAAATCTGTTGCCAAGGCCGCTGGAAAAATGGTGGGATCTTTCTATCGATCCAGTAGATATCTCACTGCTGATGCTATTCTCTATCTATATAAGAGCCAGGTACGTCCAAGGATGGAATACTGTTGCCACATCTGGGCAGGAGCTGCTAGAAAGGACTTGTCCTGCCTTGATAGAGTTCAAAATAGACTTCGTAGCCTCGTAGGAGATGTCCTTTTCTCCTCCTTGCAACCTCTATCTCACAGAAGAGATGTTGCGAGTTTGTCTCTGATGTATCGTTATTTTCATGGAAAGTGTTCGACTGAGCTTCAATCTATGGTCCCCCCTCGCCAAACTTTCACAAGAAACACTCGTCTAGCTGTAAACACTATCAATAATTTCCCCCACTCTTTATCTGTGCCTAAACCTAAACGTAGATTCCATGAACAAAGCTTCTTTCTTAGAACTGCACGCCGATGGAATTGTCTTCCGTTTTCCTGCTTTCCGGCTGACTACAATATGGTTGTGTTCAAGTCTAAAGTAAATAAGTTCTTGATGAGCCGTTCCATATAAGTTATTAAATTTACCAAATTTTCATTACTAATGATTACTATATTGACCAATTTCTACTGTACACTCTTTAACCCTTATCATTGAGTGGCCTCTGGGCCTTGATAATGTGGTGATGCCTTTGTAAAAAAAAAAAAAAAAAAAAATTATTACTATCTTAAGACTTAAAGCTTATATTTATTTCATTTTTCTATTTATATATTGAATTAGTTATTTCCAGTCTTATTTAAACTTAGTGCTTTCTTTAAACCGGATGAACCTTTTATAAAAATATGAGTTTAACGTAAAGAACACGAACAAGGTTTTATTCAACTGAATTTCTTCCAGTTTACTAACAAAATATATAAATTTAAAAAAGATATAAATAATAAAATAAAAAGGTTATGTAATTTAAAAAAATACACGTACTCACAAAAGCAGAATTTTTTTTACACATTTTTTTCTTTAAAACCATAACAATGAGACTAACAATTACCTAGATCTTAGTAATTATTTGTTTTAATAGAACTGTTTTAATTGTACTGTTTACATATATTAGTTAACCTAAGTTGGTATTACATTTATTTTACATTTACTTTTTTTTTTTTAATTATTACTTTTAGACTGTGACGTTTACACCCGGAAGTAATGAGTCACAAGTAGGTCGCTTTTATTCATTTTTGCTACAATATAATTGTTTATAATTGTACTATTCAGAAATATTATTTATAGTTCATCCATTTCAGGTAGTATACATTTCCTTTACGCTTAATTAATTTAAAATCATTAATATCGTTAAACAATTCCGTTTAAAACCGAAATTATGCCACCCAAACGAAGTAGAAACGAAAGTGAGGAAGAAAGAATGGAAAGATTGGAAGCTAATAGACTAAGAGTTGCTGCAATTCGCTCCAATGAAAACAATTCAGATAGAGAAAGACGTCTAGAACTTAACAGGATACGTCAAAGAGAAAGGAGAGCAAGACTGTCAGATTTGGAAAGAGAAACCCAACGTGAAGCTGACAGAACTAGACATGCTGTAAGGCGGTTAAATTCATCACAAGATGAAATTCAAGAAAGGCAAAGATATGCACTGGAAAGAGAAGCAATATTACGATCGAATGAATTATATGAGGTAAGTAGACGTACACAAGGTCAGTTGAGAGTGGCTCAACGACATCAGAATGAATCGGAAACCCAACGAAGCTTTCGCCTATACCAAGGGCAACAACGAGAGGCTGCATGGAGAGAGAGAGTATGACTTTGCCCCAGCAATTGACAGAAAACGAGGCAGCTAGACAACGAATGACTGCTTTGAGACACCATGAAATAGAACACTGCAATAGAAAATGATTGCTCTACAACAAAAATGACTCTCTCACTACAGCTGATATAGGAAAAATGGACAAAGTATGTCAACATTGCTCAGCTGTAAAATTTAAAGGAGAAACCCCTGGTTGTTGTTGTTCTTCTTCTGGCAAAGTTGTGCTTGATAGCTTTCCACCACTGCCTCAGTTGCTTCAAGATTTGCTCTCCGGCAATGGTCCCATCTCTAAAGATTTTCTGCAAAATCTACGCAGTTATAACAATTGTTTTGCAATGACATCATTTGGTCACAAAATTGCGGCAGTACATGGGTGGAATCCTTCTTTTAGAATTCGAGGCCAGGTTTGCCACCAGATTGGGAGTCTTTTACCACCTGAAGATGAAACAGCAAAGTTTATTCAAGTCTACTTCTTGGATAGTCTGGAAGAGGAACTACATAATCGGGGACGTGACAGTAGACTCAATAGAGACATTCTCCGAAGTCTGACTGAATTTTTACATGAGAACAACAGCTTCATTTGTCAGCTGAAAACAACAAAGGAGAGGATTGAAGAAGAACACTTGGTAGAACATAAAGTTGTCATAAGGGAAGACCGAAGGCCGCAAGAAGAGCATCCACGGCGATTCAATGCTCCAACAACAACGTATGAGATTGGAATATTAATGGAGAATGAACCAACAGCTAAGCGGGATATTGTCTTGCGTTTTAGAAATGAGACATTAAAACGGATCTCCGAACTACATCCCCTCTACGATACTTTAATGTACCCGTTAATGTACCCCTATGGTTCTCCATCTTACAACATCTACATGAAGGCATTCAATGGGCGAAAAGTTACCCAACAGCAATTTTATTCGTACCATTTAATGACTCGGCCTGGAAACTATTGTCTCTGGTACCGAAGGCTATTTCAACAATGGCTGGTGGATGTGTACTGCAAGATTGAAACAGAACGTTTACAGTTCCTGAGGCGTGAGCAACAGACCCTGAGAGCTGACAATTATAGCAACTTGAGAGATTCAATTCTTAGGGAGGATGGGAATCCAGAACAGTTTGGTCAACGAGTTGTACTTCCGGCAACTTATACAGGAGGCCCTCGATACATGTTTGAGCGTCAAAGTGATGCCATGGCATATGTTCGGCGAATGGGCCGAGCCGACCTCTTCATCACGTTCACAACAAATCCAAAGTGGACAGAAATTACAGAAAATTGTCTTCAAGGGCAAGACCCTCAGGATCGTCCAGATATTGTTGCCAGGGTTTTCAGGCAGAAGCTAAAAAAGTTACTTGAATTTATTAAAAATGGAGGATTTGACAGGTTGAGGGCTTTCCTGTACAGTATTGAATATCAAAAAAGAGGACTGCCGCATGCACACATCCTCACCTGGCAGGCCCCAGAGGACAAACTTCTACCAGAAAAAATGGATCTCTGCAGATATGCAGAGATCCCTGACAAAGAGGAAGATCCTGATCTTCATGCTAAAGTGATGGGACATATGGTGCATGGACCTTGTGGACCATTTAATCCAAATTGTCCATGTATGATTGACAACAAATGTTCCAAAAAATACCCAAAAGAATTTCTTCAGTGTACCGAGCAAGGCCAAGACTCTTACCCCAAGTACAGGCGAAGAAAACCAGAAGATGGAGGCCAGACTGGTACAATAAGGATGAAGAGAAATGGTCGGTATGTTAATCAAGAAATAACAAACCAGTGGATTGTTCCGTACAACAAGGTCCTCCTTCAGCAGTTCAACGCTCACATTAACGTAGAAATTTGCAGCTCGATCCAAAGCATCAAATATGTCCTCAAATACGTGAATAAAGGATGTGATCAAGCAGTGTTTGAACTACAAAGAACTGATGGAGCAGCTAACCAACAAGGCCAAGTACAAAGTCACATTGTGGATGAGATCCAGCAGTTCCAGAATGCAAGGTATGTCGGCAGTTCAGAGGCGGCCTGGAGGATATTGGAACATCCCATCCATGAACATTTCCCCCCAATTGTACAACTTTCTGTTCATCTTGAAAATGGGCAGCGTGTCATGTTCTCAGCTGATACTGCTCTGGAACGAGCCCAAGGTCCACCGCCTGCCACAACTTTGACAGCATTTTTTCAACTCTGCCATGAGGATGACTTTGCAAGGGGTCTCAAATACGTAGAAGTCCCTGAGTTTTACACTTGGAACAAATCGACAAAGAAATGGATGAGAAGAATGCGTGGGGTACAAGTTGAAGGTACTGAAAATGATGATGTATGGAAGGCACCATGCATTGGGAGAATCTACACGATTAGTCCAAAAGCAGGGGAGTGTTATTTCTTACGCCTGTTGCTCAATGAGGTTGCTGGTCCAACTTCATTTCAAGATTTGCGAGCATACAATGGTCAGGTGTTTGAAACATACAGAGCAGTGTGCCTTGCTCGAGGCCTTCTAGAAAATGACCATCACTTGCATCAAGAAGTAGGAGAGGCAAGTGCCACTCAATCACCTTCAAATTTGCGAAGCCTATTTGTGATAATTTTAACAGCCTGTGAGCCAAGCAATCCTCTTGAGATCTGGATGGCTTTTCGTGATGTAATATCTGAAGACATTCTTTACAGATACAGGCAAGAAGTTAACAATCCAGAAGCAGATTTTAATGAGGACATCTACAATAAAACTCTTTGTCTAATTGGAGAAAAAGTTCTCCTTATGTGCGGTCAACCATTGGCAAGCTATGGATTTCCTGCACCAACGCAAGGGAGAGATGAAAGACTCGCGAGAGAGTATCAACGTGAAGTTACTTATAATCTTAAAGAACTTTCCCTACAAGCAGAAAATATGCAAGAAAAACTGACCGATTCTCAAAGAGAAGTTTACAATTCATTCATGGCAATGTTGGAAGCACAAGGTGAAATGAACAAAAACATGATGTTTCTTGATGCTCCAGGTGGTACGGGCAAGACTTTTGTAATCAATTTGATCCTTGCAAAGATTAGATCCATGAGAAAGATTGTGCTTGCAACAGCATCCAGTGGCATTGCTGCTACTCTACTACAAGGTGGCCGCACTCTTCACAGCACTTTTAAAGTACCCTTGGATACTCATCGAATGGATCAGCCAGTTTGCAAAATTACTGGTAACTCAGCTTTGGCAAATGTAATTAGAGACACCTCTGCAATCATTGTAGACGAAGCCCCAATGACGCACAAGAGTGCTTATGAAGCAATTGACCGAACACTGCAAGACATCACAGGAAACAAGAATCCCATGGGTGGCATTCCAACCTTATTTTGCGGTGATTTCCGTCAAATCCTCCCAGTAGTTAAAAATGGCACAAGGGCTAACATTGTCAATGCAAGTTTGAAACAATCCTATCTCTGGAGGCACGTTATAGTGAAGAGACTGACTACTAATATGAGAGCCTATATCTCTGATAACACAGCTGCAGCAGACTTCTCAAAATTGCTTCTCCAAATCGGTAATGGTCAGTTTCCTATCATTTCTTCACCTGACACAATTAAGATTCCAACTGCGCTTGGTAAATGTGTCGGTAATCAGAAGCAACTGAAAGACAAAGTGTACCCAGACCTGCAAAACAATGGAAAATCACCGGATTGGCTTGCTGAGAGGGCTATTATTTCGCCATTAAACAGCAATGTGAATCATTTGAACAATTCAATAATGGATGAATTTCCAGGAGACACAAAGCAATACAAGTCAGTTGATTCGGCTACTAATGAATATGAAGCTGTTCACTACCCTGTGGAGTTTTTAAACTCTTTGGAGATATCTGGAATGCCTCCACACATTTTAAATCTCAAAATTGGATCGCCAATCATGATTCTTCGATCCTTGGAACCGCCAAAAACAACAAACGGAACCAGATGTGTTATCACCAGATTGCACACCAATGTACTTGAGGCCACCATTTCCTGTGGTCCCTACAAAGGCGAAACCGTTCTACTGCCAAGGATCCCCTTGGTTCCATCGGACTCAGAACTTCCATTTAAATTCCGGAGACTCCAATTTCCAGTGAAGGTGTGTTTTGCAATGAGCATAAACAAAAGTCAAGGTCAGACATTTAACACCATTGGCGTAGACTTGACATCAGACTGCTTCAGTCACGGTATGTTCTACGTCTCCATCAGCCGGACAGGAAGTTCAGAAAAACTCTACATTCTGGCTCCAAATCAAAGCAGCAGAAATGTAGTTTACCCTGAGGCTCTTCAGTGAAAAGTTCGAGAAATGGATATGAGGAAAAACTGACATGATCTGATTGTGGTAAGTTTTTAGTATTGAATGTGCAAGATAAAATTTAAGCAAGAGTTGAAAATTACTTCAATGAAAAATTTACTATGTAACATCAAGTAACCTTCCTTTTTGATGAAAATGTTTTGTGAAGTTCCTGATTGAATTTCAGTCACTACAAGAGGTAGTTAAAATGTTAATCACCTTATGCAATCGTTGCTATTACAACATCAACTTACTGGAAAGGTGCCCACAGATTTTGGTACCCGAGTGCGCAACAAAGCTCCGTGCGAAGCACGGGTATCTTTGCTAGTATAAGAATAAAATAGCCTGGAATAGATTTGGTTGCACTAATGCTATTATTCATTCGACTTTTGTTTTACAAGGTGGTCACCACTTATTAAGGCCCGGAAGCCACTCATGGATAAGGGTTATTGTAAGTATAGTACGTTAGTGTGGATATTTTAGAGTGTTTATTTAAGGGGGCGGTTCATCACACACACACACACACACACACACACACACACACACATATATTTATATTGTATATTACATTTTCGAATTTAGTGAAGTCTGCGTTGATGGAATTCGAACGCGGTATTGTGAGATTTTAAACGTGATTTGTCGATTATTTAAGGCATGTACACAATTGATATTAGAGCTGATCACAGAAATTAAAGTGAATTGTGTAACTGGGTTACGAAAATGTCTTCACTGCTTGCTCACAATAGCGAGGGAGTAACACAATATTGTGAGATTTAAGAAAAGGAGTAGAAAGCGAACCTTTATATTATTTTCGGCTTTTTGCTTTTCTTATTTTGTCATTAGTCTTCACTCATTCCATGATAGGTGTTTCTGACAAAGAAGAAAGAATTGCTGTTTTCTGGTCATAATCTATCCATCTAATACTTATCGTTGACTATTTTTTTTAACCGTAAAAAAGTTTTTTTTTTACACTTTTTTGCATCAAGTGGTTTCATAACTTGTCTTGAGCAATTTCCACGAAAGAAAACGTTATTTAGGGTATACACAAAACAAAACATTGGATACTAGTTAGGTGTAATCGAATAAATCAGAGTTGATTGTGCGACCGGATAGCGAGGACATCGTCACTACCCGATCTCATTAGGAGGTCTTTAACCCCACGATACATGAAATAGGAAAGGATGAGTAAACATTGTGGTTAGAACCACTTCTCACGCTTACATCCCTTTGATAATCCTCCGCCAGTTTATGTAGTGTGAGATTGGTTTCGTTTTCGAGTTTCGTTAGTACTCTTTGTCTAATTTCTGCGTTCTTTGAGCAAAAATATGCGATTTAAACCCATCTGTCGACAATACTGTTAGTCTAAGAGTTATACTTATATATAACCGACACGAACGCCAAATTAATCTTCGTCGTCTCGCTTAGCCAAATTTGTGGAATAATGACGTATTGGGGCTGAAAAGATTTCATAGTAATTCACGGTTTCCGCAACTCAAGATCCATGTTTTTAAGTAGGATGTAATCTACTAATCTGCCGTGTACCAACTTTCGTAAAAGTAGTCGAGCTTTTTTGCATCAGGCTAGTCTTCGCAATCGACGTTGAAAAGGGTTTCATACCTTCTAAAAAAAGCGTCGAATGTTTTGTTTTCATCGGGAACATAGATAAAGATCTCTGTAGTGTTTTGTGAAAACGCTGTGTTACTATTACTGTGTGCGTTATTAGTCAAGCTTTAAGAATTAATTCTAGTCTTTTTTGTTGACGTTCATCCAATTAAAACTGTTAATATTGTAGTTCCTTTTGTTGGATAAACCTTTCTCCCATTTTCTTTTGTCGTAGGCTCTGTTTTTTTTTGTAGTTCATATTGCTTCTGTAGTTGTAGTTGTTGTTTTTGTTGTGGAGGCGCTTGAAGGATAATTGCCTTGAAGTCATACACCTTGCAGACTTTTTTCAAGAACGAAAAATCTTATTCGGGAAAACCGTTTTCTCTAAATAGCAAAAATATTTTTCTCTAAGATGAAAAAATATTTGGTTATAGAAAATTCTTTGAGTTTTAAATAAAAACTGTTATTCAAGTATAGATTTGAAAAAAAAAGAAGAAAATTTCTTCGGTGTCCAACAGAACAATATTTTGTTTATACCATTAAATTTGAATGCTTTCTATGAGGTTTTTGTAGCATAAGCTGAAAGACTATCTTGTTTGTCTAGAATGCTACTCCGTTGTTTGATAGCTTCGGTGTGTAATTACTGTTATAACTTTATGTTTTTCCTTTTTCTTCGATAAACAGATTTTGTTGGTGATGGCTCTTTTCTGAATTCAAGTTCTTTGTTGCCGGATTTGTTATGTTGTAGGTATGCCCTTTATGAAATCAAGTTCCCGTCGCCAAGTTGTTGTGGCTCGGAAGGGTCACTCCAAAAGATTCGGACACGGATATGATTTCGAAAAAAAAAAGAATATTGTATTCACAACACGACAAAGTACATAAATAACGAAAGTCGTAGTACTTAACACTAATATGGTGCACTATAAAATACACTCACACGACGAGAGTTGGTACATCTCGGTATATTTATACTGTTCAGAAGAGGTCATACCTTGTGTATGGGTGAGTCTCCACAGCAGTTTCATTAGTCATTTATGTCAGATATTGATCGTGTTCTTCAATGCAACAAATTCATTTTCAAATGATTTATTGATTTTCATATTTATTCCTGATCGATATCTTATTCTTTATTTATTCTATGTATCATGTTTTATAGTTTATATTTAGTATAGAGCGGTAGATATTTTTCCTCTATAATCCAGATTTACTCTCATTCTCCTCATGATTACCAGAAGATATTAATAAGACATATTTTTAGAGATTCGCGCCGACATTTCAAGCGATTTCATTGGCTATCGGTGGATGTGTATGATAAAAATAGAAAAAAAATTGTAAAGAGAATAATAGAAATAAGAAGTAACCGTAGAGAGAGAGAGTGTGTGTGTGTGTGTGTGTGAGAGAGAGAGAGAGAGAGAGAGAGAGAGAGAGGGGGGGGGGTGAAGGAAGACATAGCATGCTGTTATAATTTATCTACTTAATGTAGCCATTTCCTTAATTGCCTTGTCGTTAGCTCGCCGCATTTATAGGCAAGCTCTTCTATTTCAAACCCCATTGCATAAGTTTTTTTTATCACACCGACTTTCTCCTAAAACGAACATGAACATTTCAAATTACAATTATACTTCAGATTGTTTAACACATCACTCAATATGTCCCGGGTCTAATATATAGAACACACCAATAGTAAAAGAATCCATGTAATTTATATAATTACTAACCTTCAAATAGCACGTGTCAAAATTTGAGCCAAATAAGATTATTAGATTACAAATTACAAGTTATTTAAGTTAAAGTGCAAGTTTTTCAAAACAATGAAAAATCTGAATTTCGTGTGTTAATAAATTCTGTCTTAATTAAGACAATGGCGTATTAAATGTTATTTGAAGTCTTTTTTGTCGAAAATAGCAGTTAAGAAGTGACTTTATGCTGACTGTAAACACATTTGTACAGACACAAATGATGCTGAAGGCTCCGGTCGCCTACATTCAGCAGCTGTCCCGAAAAATATGAAATGGTCCGCAAACTTATTTTGGCCGATCGTAAATTAAAGTTGCATGAGATATCAGAAAGTAGTGCATTCACCATTTTTTATAAAGATTAACTAATGAGAAAAGCTGTGTTCAAATTAAGTGTTAAATTTGTTTTAAGTCAACCATTCAGAACGTTGTTTGCAACTATTTTAAAAACAACAACAGCAGCAACAACAACAACAACAACAACGACAACAACAACAAAAATGGATGGTTGTGCGTTAATATATGACAATGGAAGTATTTAGTTCTCTCCTACAGCAAGGACTGTAACACTAGGGTCGGAAAGTGGGATCGAGAAGTCAGCGCCCCGCGAGGTGGGACACTTTGACCTGCATAAAATGCATGGGTAGCTCCATCGATATTCCTCCATAAGGGTGCCTCCGGCGATTAGCAACAAACTAACCCCTTCTCAAAGAGAGAAGGTAAAACCTGGGAGGGTGGACCTCCTATAACTGCACAGAACAGTATAACACCGCAATTAGCAGAGACCAGATCATTACAGGAATGGTCTAATCTGTTGATTTTGGGGACCGAGGATAAAAATCCTGTACCGAGGTAATATATGGCAATAGATATAAAGAACTTGAAATATAAACACTTTTACCAAAAACTGATCGGGGTTGCCATTACATAACATGAAAAGTGTTTATTGGAAGTGAAACAAAACAATCTCTCCACTTTCTGTCTTAAAATGTACAAATCATTCATGTTATTTGTTGGGAACACACCTCCAAGGCCTGGAATAATGAACTATTCCATGACGTCACTTCCGTCCATGACATCACTTCCGGATAACGAGGACCGGTTTACAAGTCAATCAGAATGAGCTAAAATATAGCCTTTTTCATGTATTTTCGTTAATACATATTTAATTTAACTGTTACTGTGTCTTCCTCGTCAATTACTCAAATACTAACACCACAACATTATTATTTTTTCTTTTCCTTTGCTAAACTCAATCATGTTCTGCACAGCCTCAAACAAAAACAACAATTTTCATCTTCAAAACAACCAAACCAAACACAATGAATGAATATTTGAAGATACAGGACCTGAAGCACAAAACCTTTTATCCAAATTACCGACCCAAACGTTTGATATGCCGTAAATCAAAGCAATCAGACCAAACCAAACCAAACACCATGAATAAATATTTGAAGATATAAAGAACTTGAAGCATAAAACTTTTACCAAAATGATCTGATTTGACATTAAATAAAACGAAAAAGGTTTAATATGCCGTAAAAGAAGCAACAAACTTTCTGAGTTAAACACACCAACCATTTATGTTCTTGTTTTTTTTTTTTTTTTTTAACTTTTTGCAAAACTCATTAATCTTCGGAAAAGCCAGAAACAAAAGCTACAATTTTCCTCCATCCAAATACCTTGAAGATATAAAGAAACTCAAGCACAAAATCGTTTACCAATATTACTGAACATGAAAAGGGTCGATATGCCGTAAATTGAAACAACAAACCAGGTGCACAGTGAGCGAGGCATAAAAAAATAAATAAGTTCAACATTTGCATCCCCACCCCGTCCTATTTAGCCCCAAAAGTACCCAGTGTACGTCAAATCCTGATGAAAATGAACAAGCGGTGCAGTTTTAGGCCTAACATATGTAAAATTGAGTTCTGCAAAAAAGAAATGATTAAGTCCATTATTTGCTCCCCACCCATTTAGCCCCCAAAGTCCCCAAGGTCTTAACATATTTGAGTTCAGTACCATGCAAAACTGCTAAATAGATATACACAGAAAATTTTGGACAAATATGGTAAAATAGTCCCAAAAATGGAGTGTTTTTTAGCCCTAAAAGAGCCCCCGGGGCACACCCAAAAGTTATCGCGAAGTATAGACAAACAAAATTATATAGAAATCAGTTAGTAACACCCTTTCAAAAAGTTTTATAAAAACCCAAGGGATCAATTTTCTTTAATAAGCACAAAAGTGTCAATTTTAGCAATTTTAACCCGAAAGACACCTCGAGGGGAGCAATCGGAGTTTTCCCGGAAAATCCGTACTGTTAGTTTTTTTTTTTTTACTCATATTATGTTTAATGTTTGTGCAAAATTTCAAAATATTCCTGTGGAGAAAGAAGTGGCTTACCGTTAAAGCGGCTGCGCGTTTGTGCCTGCAGAGCACAAATTGAGAATCAAGATGGCGCCCGCATGCTTTTATGTGGAAAAAAATCTCGTGGGATCGCGGGGAATCTTGGAGAATCTCGTACCCTGGTTCCATAAATAACGAGGAAAGGAAAGCGGGAGGACAGACGATTTTTAATCACTAAAGCGAACGAACGTGTGTAAAAGAAGAGGTAGAAGAAAAGAGTATGGTGAACGAAACAAACAACGACTCGGTTGAAAATAGAGTTGTAACGAACACAAACTATTCCGGCATGACGTCAGGATTTGACCCAAGCTAATTCCCCTGTTTGATGGCAGTAACACTGATCATTCAGTGCAGGAATGGGTGGAAAAAGCAGAATTAATATGTCAGCTAAGTGGGGTGAAGCGTATGCGCCTCACTGGGGGAGCATATGCAGTATACCAGCAGTTGGCTGATGAGAAGAAAACAGATTTTGTCTGCATCAAGCGCGCCCTTTTTACAGAATTTGCGTTAGATCCAGTAACTGCATGGAAGGAATTCATGGCCCGAAAATTACATCCCGGGGAAACGGTGGATGTGTATCTGGCTGAACTAAAAAAGCTATCGGTCCTTTTTGGAGGGATGTCAGACAAAGGCTTGGTGTGCGCCTTTGTTGCAGGATTACCTAAGAGTGAGGAAGATCTGCTCCGTGCCTCATCCCAAGTGGACGAGATGGACATATCGGAAGTATTGGTGCGGGCACGAGCAATACTAAAGAAAAGCCCTAACACTGTAGACCAAGCGGCAGCTGTACAACCATCACAGGTTGGATTGTAGGACCTGGACGCAGCTACAACTTGATGTGCTGCAGTGCTACAAGTTCAAAAAACGCGGACACCTGACCCGCACCTGTCCGGGAAACGGGCAAGGGGAAGAAGCTACAGCGCCAGTCTTCTCCCCAGATCGTCATTAAGCAGGGCGCTACCCACTGTAAGCATACACATTAATGGAAGCGAGCGCCTCGCGCTTATGAACACTGGGTGCACCCAGACTATCGTAAACAAGATATGCCGTGCCACTTGGAAAGCAGAGAGAATTCCTGTACTAACTGTAGGCGGAGGTTCACTAGCCTCTTGTGGGGTGAACATTATCCGCGCAAGCATCAACGACGGGTCTGCAGTAGCCGTGCGAGCCCTGGTTGTGGAGGGAGAGCTTCTCGGGTACGACCTACTCCTGGGTATGGACTTGCTTACACAACTGGGTGGAATTACTGTGGACAGAACCGGCAAGGTACAGTTCTCCCGATGTGAGGAACATGTTTGTGCTGCCATAACTCTCGACGAGCCTGACTTTCATGCAGAGTATGATAGAAACACCAATGCATGGATGGCGTCTTGGAAGTGGTCAAACGATCAGCCACCAATATCATTGCGGAGCCGGTTATCGGAATATCCCCCACCCATGTGGCTAAGGGAACAGTATGAAGAAGAACTGCAAACGTGGATCGACAATGGCTGACTTCTTCCATACCCAGAGGATGAGCTTGTACCCCCGCAAGGGCTGATTCCCTTGATGGCCGTCGTACAAGAGACCAAAAAAAGGTCCGCCCTGTCCTAGACTACCGTGAGCTCAATGAGCATGTCGACCCATATACGGCAAGGGCTGATGTGTGTGCACTCAAATTAAGGGAGTGGCGACAGCAGGGATCGAACGTGGCAACTCTGGACCTACACAGGGTCTATCTGCAAATACGCATTGAGAAGAAATTGTGGCCATTTCAGATTATGGAAATTGGAGGAACCCGATCTAAATGTAGCCCCAGGCATTATGACAGCAATCATGCATGCTATCCGGCAGCAAGATGAGGCAGTGCAACGGGCGACATCCTCATACATCGATGATATATTCGTCAATGAGAACCTCATGTCAGCGCAATCGGTTAGAATGCACTTTGAGAGCTTTGGACTGACGTGTAAGGAACCAGAGCGTCTGTGCGATGGAGCAAAAGTTCTTGGCCTGTACGTGCGCAATAGCAAGGAGGGATTTTGCTGGAGAAGAGGAAGTCACGTCCCCAAGGTCCCATCAAACATCACTCGACGAACAGTGTTTTCGCTTTGTGGAAAGATGGTAGGCCATTTCCCTGTGTGCGGTTGGCTCAGGGTGGCCGTGGCGGCCATAAAAAGACGTGCAACAGCCGTGTCGTCGGGATGGGACGATGCAGTACACGATATCACCCTAAGGTGCATGCTGACAGAGACTGTGTCCAAGGTGACCAGTGATGACCCCGTTCAGGGAAAGTGGTGCGTCAGCGGGAATGAGTTCACGGTCTGGGTGGATGCTAGTTCACTGGCCCTTGGAGTTGCCCTTGCAGTTAATGATTCCATTATTGAAGATGCCTGTTGGCTTCGGCCAGAGAATGATTTGAGGCACATAAACCTGGCCGAACTTGATGCCACATTGAAGGACGTTAACTTGGCGCTTCAATGGCAAGCCAAGGTTCTACATATCATGACTGACTAGGCATGCACTCATCGGTGGATAACCGATGCATTAAGTGGAAGTGAGATATTAATTCGAAGACGGCTTGCCACCTTGGTCGACACCATCACAGAGTACGACCTGACCGTGGACGTAGTGTTGATCAGGTCTGCGCTCAACATAGCAGATGCTCTGACAAGAGTCCCTCAACGATGGCTTCTGGCTGGTGCTCGGAGAGATTCTGATAATCTGCAAAACACATGTGCAGCAGTTGTGTGTAATGTGGATGCAGCGCGCATCATGGACATTCATCGACAGTGTGGACATCCTGGCATCAAGCGGACACTGTACTTTGTCAAGATGATTGATCCAGAAGTAGAAAAAAAAGATATCCGGAGTGGTGGAAAGTTGCGAGGCCTGCCAATCCATCGACCCAGCTCCAGCACGACGGAAGAAAGGGGAGTTGGGAGTGAGTGGTAAGTGGCAGAGAGTGGGCATGGACATCACACACTACCCTCATTGATTGTGGGTCTACACGTTTCGCAGTCTGGAGACTCCCCGGGCGCCAGGACTCTTGCAACATTATTCGCCAGCTGTCATCCGTGTTCTGTGAAAGAGGTGCGCCCGATGAAGTGCTGACGGACAACGACCCAGTCATTTGCAGCCATCAGATGAGGCAGTTCTTACAAGAATGGGGTGTGCGGCTGCGGCTTAGATGCGCTTATGTGCCTTCTGGCAATGGTATAGCTGAGAGAAGCCATTGCAGCATCAAAACAATTGCAGCCAGGAAGCAGTGCACCATCGCAGAAGCTGTGTACTGGTATAATCTCATGCCGAAGGATGGCGTCTCTCCAGGAACGGCGCCTGCAAACACAATCTATCAGTACCGTGTCCGAGAAAAAGGAATCCATCCCGATACAACTGTGGACACTGAGATAGAACGGAATCGATATGCCAAAGGGGATGCTGTCTGGGTGAAGCCGCCAGGAAACCGATGTACTGACAAGTATAAACGGGGCACAGTGACCGATGTAGTGAGTCAGCAGTGTGTCCAGGTTGATGGCGTACCCCGTCATGTTAGGGACCTACGGCCGGCGACACATGTACCACCTCCAGTGGACGATGAAAGTGACTCTGACTCTGAGACGAGTGGGCTATCGCTTTGATTTGCACCATCCCTATCAAGCAGTGACTCTGATATCAGTAGCCTCCACGGAGATGAAGCCTTCCCCGACCATCAGGTGGTGGATGAGAGCGCACGCGAAGACGAGAGCAGCACTGTCCCCCTTCGCAGAAGCACCCGACGGCGGCGATCGCCACCCCCCTGCCGTCTCTGTGATCATGAGATCAGGGGAGAGTGTGGAGAAAGAAGTGGCTTACCGTTAAAGCGGCTGTGCGTTTGTGCCTGCAGAGCACAAATTGAGAATCAAGATAGCGCCCACATGCTTTGCGTGGGATCTCGGGGAATCTCGGAGAATCTCGTACCCTGGTTCCATAAATAACGAGGAAAGGAAAGCGGGAGGACAGACGATTTTTAGTCACTAAAGCGAACGGACGTGTGTAAAAGAAGAGGTAGAAGAAAAGAGTGTGGTGAACGAAACAAACAACGACTCGGTTGAAAGTAGAGTTGTAACGAACACAATTCCAAGGCGTACTTATTGAGAAAAGTTCGAACAGGCAAACGGACGAACGGACAAGGGTGAAGTTAAAGGTCCACCCTCCTTTTGTCGGGGGAAGAAAAAACAAACAAAAAAGAAAGCAAACAAAATATCATTATTGCAATATTTCAATTGTTTCAGTTCCTTGAGAAAGGCATGAATCCACCTCACCCTAGCTATTGGTTAAATAGTAGGATAGACTTGACCCAATGGTCTTGATGAGACAACTAATCGCGCAATAATCTCTTCATCCAGTATTCATTGACAGACAGAAAAGAGGTCAGTATTATTACTGTTTTTCTTGTTGAGAAGTGTGGCTGATGATTACGCATCATTAGATTCAGTAAAAGTTTTTCAAAAGTTCTCCCATCAACACTTTTTCCTGAAAACTCTTCCAGCAACTTAATACTAGCGGAGTACACCCGGCGTTACCCGATCGTTAAATACGCTTAAATATATTTTAATTCATGTAGATTCTCCAAAAATTCTGATCTAATATGTACCACACTATGTATGACGTTTCCTTCCATCCGGTCGGCTGTCCCTGCTGGGAAGGGAGTTGGTCCTTCTGGATCACGGCTCCTTCTTGTCGTATGGGTGACGCCAGCGGGTGCCTACTTGCCCACGTTGTCTTCGATCCAAGTCGACACGTGCTGAAAAAGAAGTCGGGTATTCTCCAGAAAGTCACTCCAATCAGACTGGTGACATCATAAGAAGAAAAGAAAGACAGACGACTTGTTATAAGTAAAAAGTCTAAGTGTATTATAAAAGCTAAATAAAAAAAAACTAATTACTTGTTACATAAATGTATAACAGTTGAGTGTCGAACACTGCGAACGTCTGATTTTCTAAGTTCGTCATCATGGTCTTCTGTCGATACGAGATCCGACACTTTCGGCCTCAGCCACAGAAAAGGTAAGATTCACACGACTTCGCAACTTGCCATGTTTATATACCAATTTGCCAGCGCCGGTTAGAAATCGATCTTTCATTCATACGTATCAAGCGTTTGAATCGGTCAATTATCGGTGTCGCCCGACATTCGATACCATATTCCTACATATCAAATGTCGACCCGTTAAACTTTCCTTCATTGTTTTTCTCCATCCTATTTTTAGCGATGAGTTTCTGTTTAAAATTTTGACCTTTTTTTCTGTTTATCTCTTACTTTAAAAAGAAAATGCAATTCAAAGCTCTCTTATTTATTTTATGAATTAAGTATCAGTAATTCTAAAACCCACGAACCAGGTTCGATTTCTAGTGCCGCATTTCCCTAATATTCAACATCAGACGCTTCAAAGTGTTACAATTATATTGTATCTATTATATAGTGCTGTTTCATTAGTTTTTAAAAAATATTTGGGTGCCATCAGATAGAATCGAACCCAACACATTTAACGTTTCAGCGACGTTCCCAACAATTTGAGCTATCGACTGATAGATTAGAAAGATTTAAAATTAAACCACCCTAAACTATGAATTTGCGCAAGCGCAAAATTAATAGAAATATTTCGAAAAATTGAAATAACCAGTTTGCATTTCAACTTGCCGACATATTTATATACGCGTTATTCAGCAATCCAAAAACCATCCTTTGTGTATGATCATTATTTTCTATTAATTTCTGTATTATGTGACCGATAATATAAAAGTTTATCGGTTAAATATTTTCACCACACATGCATATATTTACTGTTTTATTTATTTAATATTAGCAGGGCTACCCGGCGTTTCCCAATGCAAAAGTGTAACCTATGTTTATTAAAAGTTATACCTCTTTTTTCTCTGTAATCGTCTCTCTATCTTTTTTTCTCCAACCACCTCTTTATCTTTCGTTCAGCCCATTCCTCTAGCTGGACACATACACACAACTTTTTTTTTATATAATAGATTTCTAGAGTAAGAA
This sequence comes from Euprymna scolopes, assembly GCF_053919585.1. Lineage (NCBI taxonomy): Eukaryota > Metazoa > Mollusca > Cephalopoda > Sepiida > Sepiolidae > Euprymna > Euprymna scolopes. The sequence goes on from NW_027633103.1 coordinate 79,670, forward strand.
GTCGGCATTCCCTTTCCAATCTAGTACATAAAAATACTGATTCCCACCGCTCTCCCTCACGAAATCGCCCGAGTTGACCCGCAGAGAATGAATAATTTTTTTCTAAATTTTAGATATTATTCATTCAGGGCAACTTTGATCAAGAAGATACCAACTTTGTAGGTGTTTGTTTTGTTAGTTTTTGACTTTTAGCTATACATACGAATACACACTGCCTTACTGCACAGGTTTCAGGAGGTCTATAATAGACTAACAGGGCTATCTAGCGATGCCCGGAGCTATATAAAAAAACAAAAAACTAAACACAAGTTGAAAAATGTGTGTACAATTTTTATACAAGAATTCTTCCCTCTCTCTAATCGTCTCTTTATCTTTCTCTCTCCACCCTAATTTTTCCGCCCATCTCTTTAACCCTTTATTTATTCCCCACCCTGCCCATTCTTGTTCAAATGTGCCTAAAAACATAATGTAATTCATATATTAGAGCTTTCCCTTTAAAATGTAATATTATGATCTCATATTTCTTATTCCCGAACGATGCCGATTAGAACAAAACACAATGGATTTCTTGATGCTGGGTAGATCCATTCGCTTCATTCGCTCTCACAATAATATGAAGAGAAATTATATTAATAATGAAAATAGTCAAAAGATATATACACCTACATACATCGACCGAAACATCATGTAAATAACATCTAAGATGAGAACATTAGTCCGATTTATCCAAATAATGCAGATAAAATGTTATATCATCATTTACATTTATTTATCCCGGGCAACTCCAAAGGGAACAAAAGATTCTGCTACCTTCATTCACTTACCAAATATAACATGCTAATATTTATAAAGACAATTTTATTGATCCCTGGCAACGCCGAGTAGAACAAAAGTTTTTGTTATTCCTCTCAGCACTATTTAAAAACCCCATCGCACTGTCAGTCATATTTTCAATTGTCTCTATAATTAAAAAATAGTCCGCACACTACAATTAGTTTAATAGTAAATCTTTAAAAAGCAAACAAACTTACCTAGCACAGGTTTCAGGAGGTCAACCTCCCAAGCGTTATCTTACTCTTTTGGACAGGGAAAATGGGGCAATTGTTTGTCGTCTGAAGTGCTCGCTTCATTGAGGAATTGTCGATCAGATAAAACAGATTTTTTGTAACTGGTTAAGAACGCTTCCCCTTTTGGGGAGATAGACTCTCCCTATTAAACAAACGTCTCGACGCTATTTCAGAATACCTTATTATTAGGGCTCGGACAACAGCATATTCTTTTAATTGTTTTGACTCTCGAGTGTGTATCCGTTGATGTCTTATAAGCTTTTATATAGAGTGATGTGGTTCTCGGTTGATTTACTGTGTATAATTGTGTCGAATATATACTAAAGAGTCAAAACAATGATAAGAATATGCTGCTGTTATAGCTCTACTTATTATTACATGAAGTCATTATACTCACGCGTAACGTAATTTAACTAGCAAGGACAACAATTTTCCAACCCATGTTGCCTGTGAAAGAGCAGTTTGAATGATGAATTCTCAGGAAGGACGTTATTTGTCATGGCAATCAGTGATTGGGGAGGGTTTTGTAATTGCCAAAAGAAAAGAAACCTAGGATCTGATTCTGCTAAGTATTCTTCAATAAATACTATATGATTTAATTTTAATGAGAAATCCTTCTCAAAGGCTTTGGATATATCAACTATGTAACTTCCACTACCCCATCTAGTGTATTTAATGTGTGTTCAGAGATGACTGTTACCTAAATCCATACTGTTGGTCAGAAAGACGTTTAGCATTTACGATGTAGTGGACTAGCGTTTGATTAACGACTCAAAGATTTTTGTGAAGAGAAAGGGGAACTGATGAGGCGATGATTGAGTGGGTCATTTTTTCACCAAAATTATTAAATGCTATTACCATGAATGCAATTTTCCAGCTACCAGGGAAGCAAGACTAGGCAATACAGTTGTTGAATAGTTTAGAGAAACCAAGGGCTAATCCAGCGGAACATTTCTGAATTACTATAGCAGGGATAAGATCAGTCCACCAGTCTTATATGTTTCGAGTGTGGCGTCTGTCCGCAAACGGAAATTAAGGAGAGAATGGTTTGTGGGGGTCTAAAGTGATGTTGGAAGCGAATCACTGAGTAAACAGGTCAGCTTACTTGATTGCCATGCAAGCGAACTGTCATTGTTGCTGGATAGTAGGGGAATTTCCAGAAATCGCGAGTTCCTAATTTCTGCGACTCAATACGCGTACTAGTCATTACGATATGCTTACTCTTGGCTGCGGCAATCTCACTCTTACAATGATTTCTAGCATCTATATACTTTTGTCTATTTGTACTTGACTTTGATTAAAGAATCGGATGACTGCATTATGACGTGACCGTCTAGAGAAGCGATACTGCTCCCCATTGGGGAGATTAAAATCCCCTAAAGTCCTGAGTAAGGCCGGGTAAATATGCTGAGATTGTCTGTTAAACGTTGATTGAATCCAAGACAGCGGTAGGTGTCTCATAAAAAGGGATGAATTTATTATGCTTTATAAAAACAGACAGATATGTTATTGTTTAAATCAATGACAGGAAATGTCAGAATATTATGTAAATGAAATCATACATTCGTTGGCCTGAGGAAGACCTGTTCAGACTTACTGGCTTCCTGAGTGACAGGAGTGACCTTTTGCGGGCGTGTGAGAAAAATTTAGTTTTGGTCCCAGATTCGCAGGCTATGGATGGCCTGCTGAGATGCACACACGAAAAGAGTCGGGTATTTCCCGTTTGACATGTTGGATTCTGGTTGGTTAGGCGGATTGCCCGACCAAAACCTGTTACCTAGTATTTAAGCAAATACCCAGGCCGAATTGAAGCCAAATATCGAGAAAAACACACGCTCCAAGAACGCCACAACCTCCCCTCCATCCATCCTGATCGCCATCGTAAAGAACGAAGAATAATATTTTTGGAGAATCTTGATGTTTTTGGTGTAACTAAACTGAACGATGTATATATGTAAAAACTTGTAATTTTTGTGAAATTAACTTTTTCGGGTTAGAACACCCGGAATCTGTTTTTCTTTCCTGGCGTGCATGCAAAGCTAATTGATTTTCAACAGAATCGACATGAAACCTGAGACGCTGAGGATTTATGCGAAGATCTCCCGGAAGAAGACGATCACGACCATTTTATTTTCGATGAGGTCAGAGGCCATTTGCTGACCTGGGCGGGAGAGTCATACACATGCTGCCTTTGTGCAATGGCAGTTGCACGATTTGAAGGAAACAATTGAGGAGAGTGGGACTTACTATAATGCTTCCATGTGGGAAGATGTGCTTCAATGCCTGCTTTAAACGATTGAGTTATCTCACTTCCACACTGTTCAGCAAGAGAGGAAAGTAGATTAGTCCATGAGGCATCTCTGATGTGATCTCTGATGGCTTCTCAATCAGTTTAAGTTTATATAGAGATAAAGCATTTTGAAATAATGTCGAGTAACATCTTATTTTAGGATTCAGCGTAAGTTAACATTAACCGAATAGATTCCGTGTCTAACTTTATTTTTGAGTGGCAGGAAATAAATAATGGAAAACCGAGGAGAGCAGGGAAATTAAGAGGGAGAAGAAAAAGGAAAGAAAAGAAAGTACAAAAAATAAAGTAAAAAAAATACACTGTTTCATGATCACATTTTATGTTTGTTAATGTTTTTTTTCAACAAACGTACAAAACAATAAAATACAAAATAGTAAATTCAATGCACATGATTATAAACATAACATTTCAACAAAAATACAACAAACAAATGCTAATAAAAAAATCGAAAAAACAAAAAACAAAAAAACAAAAACAAAAACAAAACAAGGATTCTTCGATTAGTTGTCCATCTAAGTTCCTGACATTGAAAAAAGTCAATGACATCCATTTTTTTTTGCGTGTTCCAAAAATCCTTTTTTTTTTTTTTAAATATGTTTTACTCGACGACGTAACTTATCGTCAGGCAATTAGAATGTTTCTGATATATATATATATATATATATATATATATATATATATATATATATATATATATATATATATAAATCTTGGTATTGAAAATTTATTCAAATTAAAAAAAAACCTTTATAAACGTATTAGGAAGGTATACACAATTTTAATTATCAATAAAATAAGAAAACGACAATATAAAATATATACTAATCAAAATAGATTTAATCGCTTATTCAATAAGGATGATACATCGAATAGCGGTGTAGGATAGGTAAAACTCTTTATACAATGTTATTTCGAAGCCTAATGCTTCTCATCACAGAGGAAAGAAGATGCTAGGTAACATAAATGGGATGCGACGTCTAGCGATAACTACATTAAGAGCGAAATAATTGTGCAGTAAGAGATAAAATATTGAAACTGTTTGGGGACGGAATAGGAGAACTAAAGTGATCTCTGTGATATAGGAGGAAAATAGCTTTTAATTTATAATGAAAGTAGGTGTATAGAACATATATCAGTATGGGGTTTATATATGTGTGCATATGCGCATCTAATAACAATTGATAATTTAGTTTATGATATAAAAAAGTATTTCGACACTACTTTGCACTCAACAAGGATCATTGATTAACATGTCTATCCCTTTGCTAGTTACGAACTTTCTCTTATTGTAATTTTTTCCATATCCTCATTTTATTTTATTTCTTTTTTTACTTGGATTTTTTGTACACATTTTTTATATTTATTCTTTATTCTTTTATATATAGATAACTTTGTAATTTTTTATACCCTATTTTATAATTTGATACTATTTTATATTTTTATCCATATTCCTTTGTACGTTTATTCCTTTATTCAACCATTTAATTATCCTCTATCTTATTCACTTCTATTGGACCTGTAAATTCATCCTTGTCCGTTCGTCCTTCCACTTTTCTCAATAACTACGCCTTGGAATTTTTTGAAATTTTGCACAAACATTAAACATGGTATGAGTAAAAAGTAACAGAACGGATTTTCTAGGAAAACTCCGCCCCCCCCGGTGCCTTTCGGGTTAAAATGGCTAAAATTGACACTTTTGTGCTTACTAAAAAAAAAAAGAAGAAATATTGATGCCTTGGATTTTTATAAAACTTTCTGAAAAGTCGTAACTAACTGATTTCTATATCATTTTGTTAATCTATACTTCGCGATAACTTTTAGGTGTGCCCCAGGGGCTCTTTTAGGGCTAATAAAAACATTTCATTTTTGGGACTATTTTACCATATTTGTCCAAAATTTTCTGCGTATGTCTATTTAGCAGTTTTGCATGGTGCTGAACTCAAATTTAAATATGTTAAAGCCTTGGAGCCTTTTGGGGCTAAATGGGGGGAGCAAATGATGGACTTAATCATTTCTTTTCTGCATTAAATTTGAATTAACATAGGTTAAGACCTAAAACTGCACCGTTTGTTCATTTTCACCAGCAGTTGACATCCCCTGGGAACCTTTGGGGTTAAATGGGGGTGGGGCAAATGCTGAACTTCATTCAGTCATTCTTTTATGCCTTCCTGTGCAATCACGAGGGACCATGCATGCTTCACTTGTTCCTTTGTATTTATGTTTTTACATTTATTCTTTTATATATTAATTATTTCTAATAATTAATATTCATTTAAGTGTTAAGCTGAAATTTTCATACCCCTACTAATATATATATATATATATATATATATATATATATATATATATATATATATATATATATATATATATATATACGAACCTAGCATAAATCTCATACTTCAAGTAAACCCCTTCCATAGTTAAACCAATTAATACATATTAAATAAACAGCCTATTTCAATCACTTCTATATTCTTCCCAAGAGTTTAGATGCGCGTATGCACACATACGAACCCACCATGGTATACACGGTATACACCATACCTTAATTATGTAATAAAAGCTATATTCCTCCTAGATCATAGAAATCACTTTAGTTCTCCTAATCCCCCCTTTCAAACAGTTTCAATATTTTATCTCTCACTGCACAATTATTTCGCTCCTAATGTAGTAATCGCTAGACGTCGCATCCCATTTATGTTACCAAGCATCGTCCTTATTGAATAATCGAATAAATCTACATACATTAGTATATATTTTTATATTGTCATTTTTTTATTGTGTTGATAATCTATATAAGCTCTAAAGCAATTGTTGAGCTTTGCATTATCCTCATAAGTCTCCTCTAAAAGAATCGATCTTATTCTTTTAACTCCCTCATATATATATATATATATGTATATATATATATGTATATATATGTATATATATATATACATGCATACATACATACATACATACATACATACATACATAGAGGGTGGCCCATTTAAAAGTAAACCGATCTCTCTAATCTTTTTCTTATCGACTAACTGACACCACAAGACAAAATGCATTTTTTTTTCCAACAAGATGGCGTTACATGAAACACATCTCACAGATCACTGACACGAGTTTATGAAATGTTTACGGAAGAGAGAACAATAAGCAAAGAGTTATGGCCATCACGTTCCTCGGAATTGTCATCATGTTAATTTTTTTTTTTTTTATCTTTGGGGGATTTTAAAACAAAATCTTTATGCAAATAATCATCACAATCTAGACCAACTAAAGGAGAACATTACCAATACTATCAGGAGAATGAGCAGAGAAGACATACGGGCAGTATCTGTAAACGTTGTTAAACGTGCCTAGAAATACATAGATGTCAACGGGGAGTACTGCCAGGATCTTTTAGAACGCTAAAGGCAATTTAAACAATACTATAAGTAGTTTAAACAATAAAAAATGTCCCCCCTTCGCTACTACATTTTCTGGACTACTTTTAAGTCGGCCATCCTGTATATATATATATATATATATATATATATATATATATATATATATATATATATATATATATATATATTGATTATTGAATTTGCGACCAGAGAATTAACATCGTCGAAACGTAGATAGATCCGCGTTATATAATTTAAATTTCATTTTACATAATTTCACTAATTTTTCTAATTATATCATATCATATAACTAGCAAGTATTTACTCTCCCCAGTCGTATATATTTTGCTAGCCTGGGAGGATAATATGAGGAACAATAGTATTACATCGACCTCCCGAGAAGGAGGTAATTTCTGGGAGGACAATCTTACGAAAACCGATACTATACTATCAACCCGGTTTAGAAAATAATACACTAATAGATTAAATTATTATTATTATTATTATTATTATTATTATTATTATTATTATTATTATTATTATTATTGTTTTTAATGTATTTTTAATTTTGGTTCATTAACTTCTTGGCTAAGGTCAAAGTGTAGTATCTGTTCAGCATCCCAGCGACAGGCATTTTATTATCGATAAACACACACACACACACACACACACACACACACACACACACACACACACACACACACACACACACACACACACACACACACACACACACATATATATGACATAATTGACGGTGGCCAGTAAGTACGTGTTGTTTATCATTGTAAGTAAATCCAGCGAAACACTAGGCTTGTATGGCATTATGTTAGTCTGATCTATCACCTTGAATAAATAGACATTATGCTCTTATTATTAATTCTTAAGCATATATATATATATATATATATATATATATATATATATATGTACATATATATGTATGTGTATATACATATATATATGTATATATATGTATATATATATATATATATATATATACGTTTTACGGTATATGCACCCTTTCATAGATGCAATGTACTTGAACAACTACTTTATCGATAACCAAGGAGCTTAGGGGTTCATACAGTTTCACATCTTTTAAAATATGAGATCGGTTTGTCTATATAAGAGATTCTGTGAAATGACATTAGGCGACATCCACCTCATTTCATTAATTTAATTGTAATATATATATATATATATATATATATATATATATATATATATATATAGTATATTTAACCATTTAACCTTGAAGACAATGGAGGTTTAAACCAATCTATAACATCATACACTCAAAATAATACAAGAATCAAATCAGCTCAATGTCAGTACCCTAAGGTCAAACAAAAACTAATGGCTATATATTTGCATGTTTCATGTATATATATATATATATATATATATATATATATATATATATATATATATATATATATATATATATATATATATATAATTCTTAAATTGGTGAGTCAGTCTACAGATTCCAACATTACAGTACAGCATTACATTGTTTTTTTTTTTACCACGAGTAGAAAACAGAAAAAAGCCCACGTAACTTTCTCGAAGTCCTTATTATATTTAAATAATTATGTTTCAAAAATAAAAATTAAAGTAAGAATTAAACCACAGCATTATTAACATTTAACGATTGTCTCTCATGAGCACAAAACTCGGTGTAATGTTTGAAGCTGAGGGATGACTGGTAATTTCGTGTGTGTATCAAATCTATAGCACTGAGCAGTCTATAGCATGGCGTTTAAATAGATACCAATCCATTGGTTTTAAAAATGTTTTTTCTATTCAAAGGATGAACTTTTTCAAAATCCTATATATATATATATATAAAATTATTACATAACTATATCGAAACGTCTATATAGATATCTTGGAGAAATACAATTACATAAGTTCTTTTAAAACACACGCGCATGCGTACACATAGACTCAAACGTAGGCATATACACAGCCAAAGGAATATATATATATATATATATATATATATATATATATATATATATATATATATATATATATATATATTGCAATGTTTTTTTTTCTGATTATTTTTATGTAGCCATCTCTTGGCTTTTACATCTCTGAAGATATATACATTTCAGATAAACGTTATATGAATTGAATAAAGTTTTTTTCCAGTTAATATCCATAGTATGTGTGCGTGTATGATGTGTACTATATATATATATATATATATATATATATATATATATATATATATATATATATATATAATGTACGACTGTGGTTGGATGGAGAATTTTCGACAATGGTTTGAATTTATAATATATATATATATATATATATATTTATGTATGTATGTATGTATGTATGTATGCAAAATGAATAATAGAATACTTAAAATTTATTACATGTTCATAGACTTTTCGTCTTTATCGTTTAAAGATTTGCCCAAGATGCGCAATTTGAAGAAAAACTTTCAGTTCAATATTTGAAACACCTGATTCGTCTATGATACAAGAAACAATGTTTTTCTTCGTTTCGTTTTGTTTTTCGAAAACATAGACACTAAAATTCACAATAGTATGGCGCATCTATGAATTCTGATGATATATCTGGGGGAAAACAAAAAAAGAAATAATAGAAAAATTTTTTTCCACACCATTTTAAAATTTGAAATTTTGTCAAATCAGGCCACTCCAGAAAGTTATTTAACAATAACGATGAAACGTCCATGAATATGTAAACAATTTTACTGTTTTCCTATTTTTCATTTTTCATTACGTTTTATTATAAATTCCATAACTACCTTATACATATATATATATATATATATATATATATATATATATATATATATATATATATATATATATTGTCATTTTGTCAAATATATTTGTAGATAATCTGTATTCGTTAAACCAAACAATGATTGTGATTTTTATGTACACTTCGATGTCCCGAGGATTATGTAAATAAAAACCGAAAGATAATCTTAATCCTTTATAATATTTCATCTAAAATCGATCATCGATTATCTACAAATATTGCCGATTTAACCAAGCAATGAGTAACACAAATTCCTTTGATGTTAAAATTCCAGAAACCGCAGCTGGCACCAAACTCTGCCAGAGTGGTACTCATTTTAAGTCTGCTGCTTAAAGTGTAGTATCTGTTTCTTTGTTTTGTCTTTTTTTTAAGATGGCGTTGTTCTTATAGGTTCTGTCTCGTTCGGCTGGTCGTTCATAGTGGTTAGTTCGTGGTGGTCGTTGATGATGCTCGTCCGGGTTTCTATTTCTTCCGAGAGTTCCAGGCGACACGCTCCAAGCGTTTTCAGGAGCATTGGTCGAAACGTCCTTAGCAGGACCTTCCGGAACTTGCGACCAACAGCCGTGTAGACGAGAAAGTTCACGGAGGAGTTGAGGACGAATAGGGTGTTACTGATCGCCAGCCACTTTAGCAGGACTGTTTGGGAGAGAAAGTTAAACTGTGCTATCAGACCGGGTGTCTGACACACGATAAAGACGACAACGATGAGCACAAGGACGCGGCTCATGTTGGCTTCGTTGTCTTCTTCGATGTTCATGCCAGTCCGTCGGCGGCGCATGCGCATCAACTCGACAATGAGCAGGACATTTAATACGAAGAGCACACACAGCGGCACGACAAAGATGAGAATCGAATACATAAACCCGCTGTAGACTTGCATATATAGGTTGCTTCTTCCGAAGTCAGTCTCCGTTAGGTTGTAGACACCACTCTCGACGTCTTCGACAGCGTGCGTGGCGAACAAACGGGGCAGGTTGTAGATAATTGACAGAATTGTAATGGAGCCAATCACGACTAGTGCCTTGCGACGCGTCAGTAATCTTATCGACGTGAAAGGATGACAAATGGCGACGTATCGTTCGATTGTTACGCTTACCGTGATCCATACATTTATCGCTTGCACTGTCATCACCAAATAGTTGCACGGGGTGAAGATGATCGGGTAGATCACTTCGTTGAATCTTTCTAGCGTCTTGGTGTAGTTTGATACACTTACTGGTGTCAGGGTGATGAACGCAAGGACCAGAATTGCCGTGTCTGTGACGACGAGAGCTCGAAGATAAAACACCGTAGTTGAGTGCATCTCTTTTCTCCAGAGAACAATAATGGTCAGAATATTCCCGATGAAACCGAATAAGACGATAATTGGCACGACGATTCCCCAGAAGATAAAATGAAACAAGTAGGCTTCCCGGTTACTATCCAATACGTTCGGATTTGCGTCGCTGCCGAAAGTTAAATTGATCCGGAAGTTAATTTCATCCATTTTGATTTATTTGGTCACGTGATTTCCACTTATGATTTTACTTATTTTTTATTGATGAGTTTTGAAGAAAAATATTTGTTTTAGTTATACGGAGATTATGGATTTTCGTTAATTCATATTTCGTTAATTAATATTTCGTTAATATTAATCTCTTTTAATTAATATTTCGTTGCGATTTTTGAGCGAATTGATAAAATTGCTTATTTATTTGAATTCTTTGAACAAGAAGATATTTTTATCCACAATTATATATTTCTTTAAAAATCTGCGAAGGCAAATAATTTAATTAATTAATATTTTCGCTTTAGATAATAATAATAATTGACATGCTCAAAAGAAAATTGTTAATTTATTTAATTATTTTATATTTTTATATCTTTGAAAGGTGAATAACTTTGCTTGCGATAAATGATGTTTCTGAGATTAAAAACAAAAGTATCCCATTTATTTCGGCTAATTAATATATATTTGTAATTTTCTGAGTGTAAGAGTTAAATCCCTGAAACTGAATTTTATTTACGTATTTGTAGGAGAATTTATCATTTTCATTAACACACACGGTAAATACGTTCAAGATGGAATGTTTTTGTGCTTTCAAATTTAGTTTTAAATTTTCGAAGTTGGATATATTTCACGACTGGTTATCCATACATTTGATTTCATGCTAGTACTGAACAGGCAAAAGTAAATGAATTACTAATCTATGGAGTTGAAAATAACTGTATACGTTTGGTATAAACCAATTTTTAAATTTAAATTTATATCATTCATTATTCAATATAAATTGTGTACATTTATACACCCATCTTCTAGATATATATGCACATGTACATAAATCTATCTATCTATCTATCTATCTATCTATCTATCTATCTATCTATCTATCTATCTATCTATCTATCTACATAAATATATATATGTATATGTATACATAAATAGAATTTATTTATTTGTTTATTTTTTAATGTCAAACAAAATCGTTTATTTTACAAATGTAAAATAATTTTTTATAATGAGGAATAATTTTGATTATTAATGTTATTTATTTTTTATGTATTTCATTTTCAGTTATGAGTTTCTAATTAATTACGTGATTTTCAATTAAGTGATGACAAATTTTTAATTAATTATTATTTTTCAATTGATTAATTGTTTGTCGATTAATTGAATCTGTCAATTAATTAATTCATTCATTAATTAATAATTCATCAATTAATTTATATATTTATCAATCAATTATAAGCTTGTCAGCTAATTAATTATAAGCTTGTCAATTAATTATGAGTATGTTAATTAATTATTGGACTGTAAAGTTATTAAATAAGCAAATTAATTAATTATTATTTTATCAATTATTGAGGAATATGCCAGTTAATTATTATGTTATGTAATTAATTATTGGTTTGTTAATTAATTAGGAGTATGTCAATTAATTATGAGTATGTCAAGTAATTCTGAGTTTGTCAATTAATTATGAATGTGTCAATTAATTAATTACGAGTTTGTCAAATAATTATGAATGTGTGAAATAATTATCAAATTGCCAAGTTATTTATTATGAATAATTACAACTCTGTCAAATAATTAATTATGAATTTATGAAGCTATTATAAGTTTGTCGATTACTTAATTAGTCGTTCATTAATTAACTTATTATGAGTTTTTAATTGATTATAAGTATAGTTTAATTTAATATTAGAAAATTAGAAGATAAAATTCTATTTCGACCTTATATTATCTTACATTGATCTTCAGCAGTAATTCATGAAA
>NW_027633103.1:97500-135000 GCF_053919585.1 Euprymna scolopes
ACATGTATGTTAACACGCACTGGAAAATCTCGTATAGTAAAAAAATTTAGCCGATTTCCTTTTTGTACGTAAGTATAGTCTTTTATCAAAAATAAATCGATGGAAAAATTGAAAAGAAAACTTTTTAAAGAATAAACCAACAAGGTGGGAGACCAATGATAATTCAGAATGAAGAAAAAATAAAAAAAAAGAATGTACAAATGTTGAAGGATAAGTTTAAAAAATGGAAATAGTTTAGTAAACTGTTATTTTTTATTCAAAGAAAATATATTGCTTTCAAATATTATTAATGAGAATATTCGTAAACATCTCAGTGCTTTTTCTTTATTGTTGCGATATTCGGAAATGGAAATATGGATTTTCAAGTGAAAATAATATTATCTGCTGAATTGTCATGTCACAGTAATGAAAATAGCCAAAACTTACGAAAAACGATAAGGGAGAAATTAACAATAAAAGGAAATTGTTATCGAAAAAAAATTAGAAATTTTAGTTATTTCCCTTGTGTTTACGTCACATGTCACGTGACAAAACAAACATAGCCGAAATCATTTTTTCGTGTAATTATGAAAGACCGAAATAATTGTGACATGACAATTAGGTAGATAACATTGCTTATTGTTGAAATTGACAAAAAATATAAGGAGTAATCATGGTTTTTTAAATTAAACATCAACTTTTCGGCTGACCGATTTCATTACAATAAGGAGGAAGCACCCCTTTTATCAGCCGACCTGTACAATGGACATCCCGTATATTTTTGGTACTCTTGAATAATTTGACCCGGATCGTCGGGATTTTTCCTCAATTATGGTTCAGGCTCGACCGGCAGTCACCGAATTAAGCCGAGTAAAGAAACAGACGCAGACGAATTTCAAAACAAACAAATCGGGGAAAAAATAGAAATACAATAAATAAAAAATAACAAAAAACTACTGTTAATTTATTGAATATATATATATATATTGAATATATATATATATATATATATATATATATATATATATATATATATATATATATATTCCTCAAGAAAAATTGCATTTTGTATTGTTTATATACTTTTATTATTTTTTGCAATTTTTATATCAATGAAAACTGTTTTTTTTTTTAAAGAAAAGATGAATTTTTACCATAAATTGTTAGGTGAAAGTTGTTTTAAACAAAACTTACATTTTTTCTTTTTTTTTTAAAGAAAATTGGCAGTGAACGTTTCTTTTTGAAAACAGAATTTTTATTTAAGAAAAAGATGAATGCTTTATATAAAAACTGTAAATAGTTAGGTGAAAGCAAAGAAAAGTTTGATTTTTTTTAAGAGAATGTACAAATTATTTTTCGTTAACAGATGTTAAGAAAATAAACAGAAAAAATACCCTCATCATTAATTAATTATGCAAAAAATCAAATAAAATGTTTAGTGTTTCAACATTTGAACAACGCTCGGCTGAATCTGGTGATTGCCGGTCGAACCCTTACCCTAACCCTAACCATAATGTAAATTCCGAGGATTCGGGTAAAATTCTGCATGAGCACCATTCTTTTTAATTTCGTCTTTTGTTCAATTTTTGGAGTGGACTCTCAGCGATTGCAAACTAACAAATTTAACCAAAATGCAAAAAATCAACGATTTCTAATACAAATCCTAGTACTACATCAATCCTTCTTATTGGAAACACTCAAGGGAAAGACGTAACCAAATTATTGCCAGTATGTTTAGGAGAGTTTCTATTTTTTTTCAATATTTTAAGCAAATTTGACACTCAGCTACCAGATTTTTAGGGGTCGCTCGGTTCTAATATAACGTAAGTAGATTTAGATGTTTATAACTTACGATATAAACCTTGGAAAGTATGCACTATTTTACGGTTGTTGTAAAAATGGAACGGAAATTTAAATTTCGTTCCGTTTTAATTTTTTTTTAATATTGTGCTCCTCCTAAACGAATGTAATCAAAAGAGTAACATTCAACAATTTTACTTTTCATATATAAAAAACAAAAAATTAAAAAAACAAAAACAAACGAAAACAATTTTATTAACGAAAGGGAAATAATTTAATTTTTAAACGAAAAGCTATATCTTTTTGTTATTTTTTTTTACATAAACAATGTTTATTAGTAGGCCGTGGAGAGAACAAAAGTTCCTTTTTGTGATATTACGTGACGGCGGGCGGTGATTATTAGATTTCCCCAAATAAAAAATAGTCACATCGTTACAAAGAAAACCACCTATTTATTAATGAAAAATTGAATATAATGTTGTAATTAAAAAGAGATCTATAAAAACACACATGAGTACGATGAAATTATTATACCAAAATGTCGATGCAATCCGTCCAGTGGTTATTTAGATTATCAATTACGAACATACCAAGAATTTTATATATATATATATATATATATATATATATATATATATATATATATATATATATTTCAAACAGTGGAGATACTTCTAAAATTAAGAAACTCGTGCTTGTCAAAGCATTAAACCAATGGCTCGAACATGATTGCTACTTCTTGACAGAAGTTTGCCATTTCTTCACTTAAGTCTTGTGCGTATGTGTGCACGTAGGTGACTTTTTAATCCAGCTTTAGTCCTACATGAAAGTACACATATGTTACATAAAAACTCTCCTTCTTGTAAAGGTGATCGCATGATAATATTGTGAATCTTCGAATGCCGTGTCAGGCCACTTTTAGATTTGCAGATTAGATCACACATATGACAACTTAGCGTTGCCAGGTGTGCTGTAGAAGCTTCCTCATAAGACTGTCGTTTCTGTCCTTGATTGTGATTTCAGATGACTTACAAAACCAGCTTTTGACAAAAAATATCTGCCACGTACAGTGCACTTTAGTTCCTGTTAAAATTTCTCTGACATTACATTATCGTCATGCTTTCTTAAAACACGTTTTTTATCACTGCTGATGCTATTCTCTATCTATATAAGAGTCAGGTACGTCCAAGGATGGAATATTGTTGCCACATCTGGGCAGGAGCTGCTAGAAAGGACTTGTCCTGCCTTGATAGAGTTCAAAATAGACTTCGTAGCCTCGTAGGAGATATCCTTTTCTCTTCCTTGCAACCTCTATCTCACAGAAGAGATGTTGCGAGTTTGTCTCTGATGTATCGTTATTTTCATGGAAGGTGTTCAACTGAGCTTCAATCTATGGTCCTCCCTCGCCAAACTTTCACAAGAAACACTCGTCTAGCTGTACACACTATCAATAATTCCCCCCACTCTTTTTCTGTGCCTAAACCTAAACGTAGATTCCATGAACAAAGCTTCTTTCTTAGAACTGCACGCCAGTGGAATTGTCTTCCGTTTTTCTGCTTTCCGGCTGACTACAATATGGTTGTGTTCAAATCTAACGTAAATAAGTTCTTGATGAGCCGTTCTATATAAGTTATCAAATTTACCAAATTTTCATTACTAATGATTACTATATTGTCCAATGTCTACTGTTCACTCTTTAACCCTTATCCTTGAGTGGCCTCTTGGCCTTGATAAGTGGTGATGTCTATGTAAAAAAAAAAAAAAGACAGCAAGATCTACACGCTGCTCTTCAAAAATCTTACAACTTTTTCTGATGGTTTTTCTCCATCATGATCGATCATTTGCATGCGCTTCCCAGTTATGTATATCCACCTCAAGTATTTCCAAGTTGTTTTTCAGAGAATCCTTAAATCTTTTTCTTGGTTTATGTTTGGGTCTTTTAACCTTACATATCTCGAAATAAAACAGTTTTTTAGGAAGTCTTTTGTCTTACATCCTAACCAAGTATCCAGTCCAGCGCATCTGATTTTGAATTATTTTCATTTCTATACGAGCACTATTTGATCACTCAAGAACCACGGTGTCAGGTGTTAGAGTCCTCCAGTTAATATTAAGTATTCTCCGAATATAACTTTGGTGAAATCTTTCCAATATCTTGAGAAGCCTTCTACGTGTTGTTCAAGTCTCTGATCCATATAGCAATGTAGTGATAACGCATGCTTCGTAAACACTTAGTTTTGTTTTTGATGTGATTCCACTGGCCGCGGCACAATGGACATGATATTCTCTGCGCGACAGCTAATGGAAAAATGTATGGAGCAGCGAATGTCTTTGTATCAAGTTTTTTTCAATCCGACAGAAACCTTTGATACTATTAGTTGCAATGCACTCTGAAAAAAATCTTCGGAAAATAGGCTGCCCTACTAGTTTTGTGGAGTTGCTTTAGCAGTTATACCATAATATGAAAGCCCGAGTGAACTTTAATGGATCTCTGCCTGATCCAATTTCAGTTGAAAACGGTATGAAACAAGGTAATATACTTGCTCTCACATTATTTTCCATATATTTTGCTGTGATGCTGGTGCATGCTTTTAACAATTTCGATATTGCGGTGAAGTTTTGGTTTCGAAGATAAACACAATTAAAAGGTTGTCCATACATTGCTCTTAGACTTGATAATAATTAAAAGAACAATCTATATCGATGGCAAACGATTTTTGTAATTGTGCCGGGTGGCTAAGGCAGGTCATGCTAAATGGAAAATGTTATTTTCT
Organism: Euprymna scolopes; assembly: GCF_053919585.1. NCBI lineage: Eukaryota > Metazoa > Mollusca > Cephalopoda > Sepiida > Sepiolidae > Euprymna > Euprymna scolopes. Next base: position 102,054 of record NW_027633103.1, read on the forward strand.
CCGATGAATCATTCTTTACTCTATCCCCCACCTCTGGCTGTTTGTATGTTTGCAGGCTGCCGAGAGAGGTATTCAATCCAGCTTGTATTCTTTCAACTTTTAAACATGGAAGTGTATTTGTAAGTTCTTTTTTCAGGGTATATCTCAGAAATCCGCTGGTTGTATATTAGCTTGGTGCAAAAATAATGTCGTTTTTCCATTTCAAAAGATCATAACTCCTCTCATGACAAACTTTATTATTCGAAATAAGAACCATTAGAATCGACGCAATTTTGCGTACGAGAATCAAGTTTATTTATCCCATTAGCATAGAAAGCAGGAGTTCCGGAAGCGATGAAGTCATTGAAGGCTGATTCGGCATCATCTCGGCTTTTGGAGCATTTTTCGCGCAGGAAGTTGTCGAGATGCTTGAAAAAGTGATAATCGGTGGGTGAGAGGTCCGGTGAATATGGAGGATGAGGCAGAGTCTCGTAGCCCAATTCGTTCAGCTTCTGCAGGGGCAGTTGAGCAACATGCGGGCAAGCGTTGTCATAGAGGAGAATTGGTCCCTTCATATTGACCAATCTCGGGTACATACGTTAGAATTTCTGGTACATTTCGTCAATTTGTCGGCAGTACTTCTCCTCCCTAATTGTTTCGCCCAGATTGAAGAAGCTGTGATAGATGAGACCGGCCGCAGATCACCAAACAGTTACTATAACCTTTTTTGGTGCAATTTCGGCTTCGGGAAGTGTTGTAGAGCTTCTCTGGCATCCAACCACCGTGGCGAACGTCGTCGGTTGTCGTAGAAGATCCACTTCTTATCACAAATTACAATCCGCTCGAGAAATGGGTCGTTTTTGTTGCGCAAAAGTAGCGTAGAAGACACCTCAAAACGACGATTTTTTTTTATTAGAGTTCAATTCATGCGGCACCCATTTATCCAACATTTTGACTTCCCTATTCGCTTTAAATGGCGAACGACTGTTAAGTGGTCGACCTCAAGTTGAACAGCAACTCCCCGTGTGGTTTTGCGGGGATCGACTTCAATTAAAGCTTTCAAATGTTCGTTATCAACCGCAATCGACCATCCGCGACCGTCTTAATCTTCGAGGCTCTCGTCATCATTGCGAAATTTCTTGAACCGCTGTTTTGCTATACGTTAGTGGTTCCTGGACCAAACTCATCATTGATATCACGAGTTGTCTCGGTAGCTTTTCGGCCTAGTTCGAACCGGAACAAGAAAATCGTGTGGATTTTAATTTTGTCCATGCTGTCGAAAAGCCTTTAAAAAATGAATGAAGAGGTTGAGAACGGTAACGAATAACACGATTCGATAGAGTGCAAAACACGCTTCAAAATGATATATAACATTGTTATATGTATCAATGAATTAATTCATAAATCATATATAAAGTAACATATGTGAGAAAACGATATTGTTCTTGCACCAATATAATAGTTTCCCTGCACCGAAATCAATAGCCAAGATTATTTGAACATTTTAGTGATCAAATCCATCCTATTGTCAGGGAACTGTTTCCAGACGGAAATGTCATCTTTCAGAATGATAATGCTCTCATTCACACGACATGCATTGTAACTGGATGGCACGATGAACATTCAAACAAAGTAGAACATCTAATCTGGCCACCACAATCCGCACATTTAAATATTACTGAACATTTGTGGTGTAGAAAAGCAATAGAGAAGCCGATATTCCCTCCCTCATTGATAAAAGAAGCCGAAAAATGGTACAAAATTCCTCTAGAAACCACTCAAGTTTTGCATGAATCCATTCAACATCGCATTCAATCACTTATGAAAAAACAAAAAAAACAAAAAAACAAAAAAACAAAAACAAAACGAAAAAAAAACAACAACAAAAAAAAAACAGCGACCATACAACGTATTAAAATAAATGTATTTAATTTTTTAATGTATTTTTATTATTTTGTTCAGCCCTAATAATAAAATATGATTTTGGGTGAATTGGTAAGAATTTTGTCCTTTTTATGCTATATGTTTTATATAAAATTATAAAAATATTTTATTATAACTCTAGTATTACACTATCTAGATATTAGGGAAATTTATATATATATATATATATATATATATATATATATATATATATAATTCTTGGTTCGTTAGTTATCAATAAAACGATATTTCTACATTACCAATTTAATGTAAATTTTCAGACAGTCTTTCCTTAGAGTCGAGGAATGATTTATGCCATTAAAATAAATTAATATTGCAAATTATAAATTAAATAAAATACAAATAATTTAGTAAATCGTTTTTGCGAGACTGCTTGGTTTTATTTCCGGTAACTTCCGTTTCAACAACTCTCGAATTACAAGATTTTAATACATTAGTAAAAAAACATCCCCTTTTTTAAAAATTTAAATTCATTTGCTTATCTCCCGAATTTCAAAATTTTAAATTCCTTTGGTTATTTTAAGGCTTTTCACCCATCAAACATTACGTTTTAATTGTTTAGTTTCTTTCACGGCATTGTTTACATAAAAAGTTTGTTTTAACTTTTTCTAAACTATAAAAAATAAGAAAGTTGCTGTTTAATTTTTACGATTTGCCCCAGCGTATTATAAACACCCTAACCTCCCATGTTAAAAACGGCTTTCGGATTAACCCTCACACAAACCTCGAAAGCCGTTCTTAACATGAGGAGGTTGGGGGTGTTTATTCCGAAAGCCGTTTTTAACATGGGGAGGTTGGGATGTTTATAGTACGCTAGGGCAAGTCGTAAAATTAACGAAGTTGCTATTATTTATTGCAAAAATTGCTTCAAATTTATTTATTTCACAAAAAAATGACATTTTCTACAAACATTTAATAAGAAATACAAATGAACGGTAGGGTTTTTCTTTTTTTGCTTTTTTTTCTGTTGAAAATTTTACTTTACTTTTCCTAGCGTTGCCGAGCTGAACGCTGAGAAAATAATTACACAACACTTAAAATTTAATTCATTGTGGATTTATTCAAACAGTTCCTTGGAAAATAAATATTCAAAATAAAGTAGTAACTATGCACTTGTGTTATCGTACTGTTTTTTAAAATAGTATTTTCACGTTAAATTCAAATTTTACAATATCTTTATGTTTATTAATTTGTTAGGTGAAAGTACAGATAACCCCATCGGTTTCTAATGCGTGGAAAATCTAGCTCCCGAAAAAAGGGTACTCTGGATAGTAACAAAAAATAAATATTGCCTCAGTCTCGAAGGATTTCTCCTCTACTAATCGAGGAAAGAAACGGTGGTACAGTTCACCTTCTGTTTCTCTCTCTCCCTCTTTCTCTCTTAATAGCTCTCTCCATCAATCTCTCCCTCTCCTTCTCTATCTTTCTCTCGATATCACCCCCATCTCTTTTTGAGTCCCTTTCTCTCTCTAACTCGCTATATCTCTCTCCTTTCCTCTGTCTCGCTCCCTCTCTGTTTCTAACTCTCCCCTCTCTCTGTCTATCCATCAATCCCTCTATCTATATCTTTTTCTCTTTCTTTATTTCCCTCTTACTTTCTCTTTTCTACCTATATATCTTCCTCTCTATCTGTCCATCTTTCATCCCTCATACTATTTTAGTCTCCTAAATTAATTACAGTGAATAAGGCATTGTCAAAACATGGATAAATCCTATTTTAGTCACCTAATTTACTGACTGTGAGAATAGAAGTTATTTGGAAATTATTGCTACCTTGAAAAGCACCAGGAGTAACTGGTAAAACATTTCTAATCAAATTGATTTTGGCAGCCATACGGTGACAAAATAACATAGCTTTAGCCCTTGCTGCATGCGGAATACTTGCGACCTTGCTACCAAGTAGAAGAACTATTTATTCTACTTTGAAACATTCAAATTTTCAAAAATCTCATGTTCGACATCTCCAAAACATCCAGTATGGGGAAAATATTGCAGAAATGCAAACTTATTGTTTAGGATGAATGCATAATGGTACGCAAAAAAATCACTTGAAGCTATTGGTCGATCCTTGCAAGATTTGCGTGGCAATGTCAGACCATTTGAGAATGCAGTAATATTGCTTGCAGGAAATTTCAGACAAATGTTACCTGTAATTCCTCAATTAACACCAGTAGATGAAATAAATGCTTGTCTCAAATACTCTAATTTTTGGTGCCATGTGAAGACATTAAACTTAACTCAAAATATGCGTGTCCAGTTGCAAACTGCTCAATCCGCACAGAAATTTTTGCATCATTTGTGGGAAATTGGGTACGGAAAAGTGCTAGCTGATCCGAGTTAAGGGCGAAATTTTTTGACTCTTAACTTCTGTAATTTTATTACATCAAAAGAAGAGTTGGTTTAAAAGGTTTTTGCAGATATTCAAATTAATTATACGAATTCCACTTGACTGAGTGAACGAGCTATTCTTGCAGCTCAATACAAAGACGAATTATTCATTATTATTCAGCGTAAAATTCCAAGTGAGTTAGTCAAATACAAATCCATCGACACTGTTGTGGAAGCAGATAAAGTGATTAATTATCCAACAGTTATATTTTACAGGGATGCCACTGCATATACTGCAACTGAAAATGGGCGTACTAATTATCCTGTTGTGAAATATAAACCAATCCAAGCTTTACAATGGCACATGGCTTGCAGTAAAAAAATTAGCAAACAATATCATAGAAACAACAAGCTTAACAGGACCTTTCACAGATGAATATATCTTCATTCCACGCATTCCTATGATTCACCCGAATACACCATTACACTTTAGGAAATTGCACTTTCCAATTTTATTGTCATTTGCAATAACCATCAACAAAGCTCAGGGAACAATCTTTACAATTGTGTGGCTTACAGTTACACACTGACTGTTTTTTTTCACATGGGCAATTTATGTAATGTGTTCAAGAATCACCAAACCAGAAAATCTCTATATCAAGTAAGAAAATGGAACAACAAAAACTATGTATCCATACGAAATGGAAAATTAAACCTATAAGAAACATGCAGTTTCTCATTTTTGAACTTTTTCCATTGCGCCAATTTGAGCCACAGCAACGCGTGGCAGGGTACAGCTAGTATATATATATATATATATATATATATATATGTATATATACATATATATGTATATATATATATATATATATATATATATATATATATATATATATATATAGAGAGAGAGAGAGAGAGAGAGAGAGAGAGAAACAGATAGTTATATACTGACGGACAGTTTCACAGTATATAAATTCTATAAAGTTAATTGTCGGCAGCGCTATCCAGTAAACCACAAGAGAAGAACTTGTAAATGATATCTTCAATGTCAACCGCCGCTTCTACCATGCTCAATTCATTTATTTAGAAAGAGTTTTGCATTACTCTAAGAAGAAATAGGAGACGATATATATATATATATATATATATATATATATATATATATATATATATATATATATATATATATATATATATAAGTCTATTAAATGACATAAATCATGCAAACCGCAGCGACTGGGTGACCATAAAAAGTACCTACTCTTCTCAACAAATAGTGTAGTCATCCAACGACAAAGAATCCAGACAGGTTAGAGTTTTACAAGATATTATCCAAAATTAGAATGTAAGGAATCAATGTTTGTTTCTTTCTATGTTATAGAAATCAATATGTTAAGAGTTGGAATGTTAAAACTACTTCTAATAAGGGCTTCATATTTTAAAGGAATCTAAAGACACCATTGAAATTTCCTTCAATTTTATCTGAAATCACAAAGGGGCCTATGAAATGAATAAAATAACTGAAACATATAAGAATGTAAAGAAATGACATTAATTTTTTAAAACTAGATTTCTCTTGCAATTCTGAATTTTTGAGATGAGATGTGAACGTTTGTATTATTTTGATTAATCGGATAATTATTCTTATCTTGGATGTTATTAGCACAACGTTTCGGCCGCTGTACTCTGCGAACTTCTTCGAGTGTTGAATACATGTTTCTTTTTCTCTACTAAGGAAAAGAGGGGTTAGCTCTGCATGGCTTTTTTTTATTTAAAAATAATGAAAATACGCGTGGGTATCGATCCTTTGTTTCGTAAAACACTTTTTTTTCATTAATATTAACATTTAGCGTAGATATCTCGAAAAACTGAGTCATAGGAATGCCTTTAAAATATATCCTAGTGAACCTTGGGGATTGAACTATCTTGATGATCCACGGTTCGAATTCTTGCAATGCAGAACTAACCCTTCTTTTTCTTAGAAACATGTATTCAACAGCAGAAGGGTACAGCGACCGAAACGTTGTGCTAATAGCACCCAAGATTAGAATTGTCCGATTAATCAAAATAATACATTTTTCTTATTGCCATGAAAATAATAACATTAAACAAATAAGATTTCAGTGAAGAATGTATTTTTATTGCAATCTTTGAGATTAATCAAATAAAAAAATTGCAGTTTTATAGGTACTTCATTTTCTTATGCATCATTTAAGCATTTTCAAATTTTTATAGATTCAGAATATAACTTCTCAAAGTGCATCATATAGCAGAGAACATTGACTCTTGAACTGATAAAAACATTGAAAATCTTAAATAAGATCAATGTTATTTAAAAAAAACATTTGCTTCAAAACGCTACTACGTTAAGAGTTTTTTCTTTGATGACCTTATATTGAAAATGTTATTTTAAAGTTTTCTTTCAAGGATCAAAATTTTAAACATGACTACATTTTAAATCATCATAAAAAACAACTAAAACTTTCCGACGACAACGACAACAACAACGACAATAATAATAATAATAATAATAATAATAATAATAATAATAATAATAATAATAATAAAACTTAGATACAAGAAACACGGAGACCGGAATCTATAAAACAACAGAACTTAACGAAAATGAATCAGCTGAAGTAGAAAACATCAGGCAACTTATGAACGAAAGCTTCCATTCTTAAGGAACCAAGAGTGGAAGAAACTAAAAGCTGAAACAGAGAAGGTGGACAACTTCTCCCATACATCCCAACAGATACTTTTGAAGACCTAAACAATAATACAACGAGGAATCTTACTGCTTATTATAACCATGATGCCCCTCTACAATTTATGCTAAGCCAGACACAAGTTCATTAACACAGAAGAAAGAATGAACCATGCAATGTACATAAATGACCTGAAACTGTTTGCAAAAACCAAGAAGAAACACGATCAGAATCTTTAGCCAGGATATCCATATGGAATTCAGTATGGAAAAATGCACACTGCTGATCATGAGGAGGGGAAAACTGGAAGCAACAGAAGGTATAGTACTACCCAATCAAACGGAGGTGAGGCACTAGGTGAACATACATTCATAGGCCTTGAGCCCTTGGAGGAGCATAGGCCATCTACAACTTTTTGTAGATGTTTTGTAGCGAGAAGTTCATTTTACTGAGTGTGGGTGCTGGCCCCACGCCCAACCTTCCCAGAAGGTACATACAGCGCCTAGCCTTCCCAAATGGTCACCCATCTGGTACTGGCCAGGCTGAACGTTGCTTAACTTCGGTGATCTGGCGAGAACCGGTGTGCCAACGTGATTGTGCTAGGTGAACATGATAGCTACAAATACTTGAGAGTGCCGGAAGCAGATACAATCAAAGCAACAAAAATGAAAGAGAAAATTGGAAATGAAAGAGAAAATTGGAAAGGAATACCTCAAAAGGTCAAGAAAATTTCTCGAAACTAAACTATATAGTGGAAACCTAATTAAAGAAATAAAGACGGTAGCAGTTTCACTAATAAGATTCTCTAGACCGTTTATAAGCTGTACCAAAGAGGAACTAAAGAATCTCGACCAGAAGACCAGGAAACTCATGACGATGTGAAATGGAAAGACGGACGAATAAGACTGTGTAAATAGCACGAAAAAAGAATTAGAGAAATGTATAATACGTAATGCAGAATACCGAAAGATTAATTACTGCAGCAAGAGACACGGAAGAAAAAAGATAGAAAGAAAGAAAGAAAGACGAGAAATAAGATAAGGAAAGAAACATGGTAAGAGAACTACACCGACGATTCATACAGATGACAAAAGAAGAGACTAACGAAAACACATGGAAATGGCCACAAAAAGGAAATCTAAAAAAAGGGAAACTGAATCACTAATAACAGCTGTACAAGATAACGCAATTAGAACCAATCACATCAAAACAAGGATCGACAAGACAAGAAAACAGCAAATGCAGACTCTGCGGACAAGGAGACGAAACAATAACTCACATAATAAGTGAATGCAGCAAACTAGCACAAAAAGAATATAAAAAGGGACACGATCAAATAAGGAAGGCAGTGTATTGGGAATTATGCAGACAACTGCATTTTGAACGCACATACAAATTGTGCAAACACAAACTGGCAGCAATACACGAAAATCAAAGTCACAAAATCCTATGGGACATCGATATACAAACGGATAAACCCATCCAAACAAGAAGATCATAGAATTGCATTCATCTGCAAAGGATATAGCTAATTTGCATATTCTTTTAAACAATCATTTTAATTAATTGCCTATTAGTTTTTTTGCTTTTCTCATGGGATAATCATCTTTAGTTAGCTATTACGTGTAATTATATTCATGCAGATATTCTACATGATTTATACTTGCGTAATATTTGTTTAACAAGTTATAGTAAACACAAACCTCTTTCTCTCTCTCTCTCTCTATATATATATACACACACACACACACACACACACACACACACACACACACACACACACACATATATATATATATATATATAAGTAGGTTGTAGTTTGCTTGAAGCATTGTTGAAGAAAATTATAAGGTAAAATTAAAAGCCAAGAACAATGCGAGATTTTTTTTTTATATAGAGTAAAATTAAATGTAAACAAAAGAAATAAAGTTCTTTTTTTGTTGTTCGTTTTTTCTTTTTCACACAAATTTTAACTCTAAACAACAGTAATTTTTTTTTCTGTTGTATTCAATGGTGATATAAATCTCAATATATTTCAGACTTATTAGTCCATTTTCAAGAGAAGACAGCGGAAGAGTGTTCAAAATTGGAAAAGTAGCCGCAGAGTTTGCCACGTGATACCGCGAAATATAGAACAAAAAATGACGTTAGGAGAACGTTAAAATAAATCAGTTGATGTTTGAAATACTTGTTGCGTTTGTGAATCAAGGGAGATGACTATTCAAGCAAGGTTTTTTTTTTTTTTTTTTAATTATTGTTTTTCTTATGTTTTAAACTTATATTATAAAAGCGGAGCTCAATTCCAGTCTATTGTTTAGTGTGGGAGTATTTTTTGAAATAATTAAAGATTCGAGGATACGAAGTTGACCTACGTTTCTTGAAGAAGCAAGAATGTTGATGTGAAAATCTGGTTCTGAATTAATGCAAGTGCGAATATGTTTATAGAACGACGAAGCAGTAGTGTTTAAGTGCTCTTTAATGCGGTGATGAAGCAATCTGGTAGTGCTTCCGATGTAAGATGCACTGCATTTAGCGCATTGTAGGTCGTAAACAACGTGGTTCTTAAAGCATAAACCTGTGTGTGATATTGGGCAATTAGAGAGTGAACAAGGGGAAGGTGTATGCGATGGATGTTTTCGGTTGAGCTGTTGTCTTAAAGTAGATCCAGTGTGGATGAGTTGAATGTTGAGCCCCTCGCTGCGGATGGCTTTTCGGATTGAAGATGAGATTTTGTCACTGAGGAAGGGTAGTTTTAGAAAACAATTGTTAGAGAAGGGTCGGGTGTTGCGTTTTTTCTTTTTAAGTGAGGATAGGATCGTATTAGGGTAGCCGTTTAGTGAGAGGGTCTGTAGGAAATTGTTAGTGTGTGTGTGTGTGTGTATGTTTGTCGGAGATGTTAGTGCATTTGTCTTGTATGCGTGAGATTTCGGCATGTGCGTAGTTTAGTTTGTCCTTGAGAGGTAGCGCAGATTTGAAATGTACGAAGAGGCGTTTGCTGGCGGGTTTTCTGTAGAATTCAGTGCATATGGCACCATTTTTTTTTATTTGTATTTTAAAATCAAGTAGAGAAAGAGATTCCGAAGAGTCTGGGTGTTCTATAGTAAATTTTAAGTTTGGGTCGGCGTTATTGAATTTGTGGAAAATGTTAATAGCTTCTTCGCGGGAGTATGTGATAATTAAAATGTCATCGATATATCTAGTAAAAAGGAGATAAGAATAGCAGGTACTAAGGGTGTGTCTTTCGAGTTTGTCCATATAAGCAATGGCAAGAATACCGGATAGACTGGAGCCCATGGGTAGTCCAGATACTTGTTTGAACGTGTTTTGTAGGAAAGTAAAGTAAGTATTGTCTACTATAATACGGAGGAGTTGTAAGAGATCTCCTGGAGTAATTCCGAAGCATTGTGGGTTTTTAGATGCTATAATGTCTGCCATGAGATTAATGGCTGGATGTGCAGGAATGGAGGTGTATAAAGAAACGACGTCTAGGCTAAATGGGTATCTGTATAGTTTGAGTAGATGGTGTGGTAGATCGTTGAGTCTGTTAATTACTTGGTTGGAACTACTAACATGGGCTGGGAAGGTAGAGAGTAGAGGTTTAAGTAGGCGGGATATTAACCAAGAGATTTTATAAAGGGGACCGTTAACACTTGAAACAATGGGTCTGATCTGTGTGTGTGTGCTATTTTTGTGGGTTTTAATAAGGTGATAAAAGGTAGGTAATTTGCTGTATTTAGTAATAAAATTTAGTCTGTGTTGTTTTGGGAGATTTCTTTTAAAACAAATTTGAGACCATGTCTTGTTAATGTTGTTCTCAATACGAGCAGCAGTGATATTATGTGCTGGGGTGTAAAGGTCGGTATTGGAAAGATGCTCTATCACGCGGTATCACGTGGCAAACTCTGCGGCTACTTTTCCAATTTTGAACACTCTTCCGCTGTCTTCTCTTGAAAATGGACTAATAAGTCTGAAATATATTGAGATTTATATCACCATTGAATACAACAGAAAAAAAAATTACTGTTGTTTAGAGTTAAAATTTGTGTGAAAAAGAAAAAACGAACAACAAAAAAAAAGAACTTTATTTCTTTTGTTTGCATTTAATTTTACTCTATATAAAAAAAAAATCTCGCATTGTTCTTGGCTTTTAATTTTACCTTATATATATATATATATATATATATATATATATATATATATATGCATGATTGTATATATTTGTTTAAAAAGATTTTCCTACCAAACCCGTCAATCAGTTTTTGGTCTACAGACATGAAACTTAATATATAGGGTATTCGAAACAATGCGAAACTTTATATTTGGATTTTTACTAGGGAAAATCGGTGTAAAAGTGTGAAAATTAAAGGAACGGAATTTGCCAGGTGAAGGTCGAACGACGGCATTACGAATATTCATGCGTAACGTAATAGATATCGGTTCATGTTTTAATTTTTAGACTTGCAGCACACATGTCTTCATACGTTAGGCATTAATGTCAAAGGAAAATATGAATAAATAGATAAACGTTTTGGTTTCGATTCTTATTGGTGACGCAGGAGTAATTTTTAAAAATACTTTTTAAATCATTACTATATATTGGGTGCAATATAATGCGAAATTTGCATTAATCAAAATATCATATTCAAGCGTGCTATGACAAACGGTCTGCTAGTATATATATATATATATATATATATATATATATATATATATATATATATATATATATATATATATATATATAGTTTGTAAAGGTTGAATAGTCAACACAATAATAAGACCTTACACCCTTAGATTCCCGTGGGAATCTTTAAAATTGACATTTTTGGCTAGATTGTTTGTTCCGCTGAAATAGAGATAACATTTCTGAATTCAATCGATGCAAAAATGAAATTAAGTTTAAAGACCACAAGGCGAAATGTTTTATAACTGTTGTGCTATACAAAAATGACATCACATTGTTATATATGAAAATATAACGATATTTCTTTACTGCCAGCAATAGTAATGAATGGTGGATTGTCAGAAGGAAGATAGGCGCACACGAATTTGATGGTTCATTCTTCTCGGGCCCAAATCGTCCACCAGTTGCCAATATCAATTTAGGGTTGTTATATATATATATATATATATATATATATATATATATATACATATATATATATATATATATATATATATATATATATATATATATATATATATATATATGTGTGTCTGTGTGTGTGTGTGTGTGTGTGTATTATATATATATTACTATAATTATCTTTTTAATGTCTACAGACACTAGTGTTTCATTCTTTTCGGGAATCATTAGTGCAGGAATTACGATTACAGTCGGTCGAAAGATCTGAATCCGGCGACAAAACGATCTCTGACTCCATTAGCAAGGAACAAACCGCAGAGCCAACGTTAACCTTGAGAAATACAGGAAAAAATTAACATTTATATAAAGCGAAAATATCAAGACGGTAAGAGTGAGCTTATGGCTATAACATCATAATCTGCGCATGTGGGCTTAAGTAATCGACTTTAATTTCAACTTAACAATAAGAACTGAGTTTCTTAAAGGGGCTGATATAATTATTGCTATAATTATTTTTTAATAACTACAGACACTAGTGTGTCGGAAATCATCAGTGCAGGTTGTTACGATTACAGCCAGTTTGTACTCCATTAAAATTATATATATATATATATATATATATATATATATATATATATATATATATATATATATATATACGTTTTATTTTTATTACCGTATCTTTCTGTTAAATTACATTATTGTTTCAGTTACTTGGCCGTTTTTTTTGGCCGTCCGTAGCATCCTCAGACTTTTACAGAAATGTTTGCTATTTTGGGATTTAGCGAACATTTCTGTAAAAGTCTGAGGATGCTACAGACGGCCAAAAAAAACGGCCAAGTAGCTGAAACAATAATGTAACTTAACAGAAAGATACTGTAATAAAAAATAAAACGCATATTTGCTCTATAACAGTATTGAGCACTTTCTTCAGTTTTTATTAATTACCATTTCCACTATATATATATATATATATATATATATATATATATATAATATTTGAATGGAGTACAATATATATATATTTATACTCTATATTTGTTTATATATATATATATATATATATATATATATATATATATATATATATATATATACTCTTTATTTGTTTCTACATAAGCAGTAATATGTTGCTACACAGTTATGAGCATGTTTCCGCCAGCTTGCTACAAGTAACTAGAGTCCTCTTCAAGCGATACAGCAAAGATTACTTTCGTATAAGCTGTCTCACCTGAAAAGGTTTCTAGTTATTGTTAACTAGCTGACCGAAACATGTTCATGACTGTGTAGCAACATATTACTGCTTGTGTAAAAACAAAGAGCATACCCAGCTCTACTTCGGTATTGAGCATTCTTGTATTAACCTCGTTAAACGTCATTGATTATTTCACCGCTGGAAAAACAATAATCTCAGATTAAACACACACATACACGCGCACACATACGCATATATATATATATATATATATATATATATATATATATATATATATATATATATATATATACTAGCAAAAGTACCCGTCGTTGACTGGGTTCAAAAACAGCCTACAGAAAATGGACTCTGATTTATGAAAGTATGATAGCTTATGAAAAGGAAGGGTTGTAAAGAGATAGCTTTGAATTTAGGGGTAACAAAAACAAAGCAAAATATGATGAAAGTAAAAATAAAATAGATAAACCTCATAATTTATTATACCATACCTGTTCACACTGAAACACTTATCACAATATTCTGTTGATCTATATTAAAAAACCTTGTTAAACTTTGTGACATATTTCCATTCTATGGAGGTCAGGCGCGAACGAACACCCCATAATTGTATTATACCATATTTCTTCAAACTGAAATATAATTATCAAAGTATACTTACGCAGATAGATATGAAAAGTCTTTATCAAAGTTTGTGTCTATTTCCATTCTATGGAGGCCAGACGCGAACGCAGACCCCACAATTTTATTATACCATTCCTATTAAAGTTAAAACATACTTATCAAAGTATTATTATGTACATCTATATCAAAAACACTTGCAAACGATTTTTTTTAAATTTTAAATTTTTTATTTCCATACGTTGTGGACCAGGCGCGTACGCAGACCCCACAATTTTAATGAATCATCATTATGCCAGATCAAACATACCCATTCCTGTATCTCGATACATCTATCATTATATGTGATCAGTTTTCTATAATAGTCAACCATATAGCAGCCTATTCGTGACCAGATACACACACACACACACAGACGTTCAGCTTTATATATATATATACTACCATTTTTTTATTTGCTCAACACACACCTCAAAACACCCAGGCAAAGCCGGGCTGAAATGCTAGTATATATATATATATATATATATATATATATATATATATATATATATATATATATAAAAGTCACTGTGTGTGTGTGTAAGTTCCTTCCTCATGGGTTCCGAAGAGGCTGAGCCTATCGTTTGCAAATTTATTTCACAAAAAGAGCTTATTCATATCACTGGCAGTTTTCTTAGATATGTTTTGTATAGAAATTCATCCGATAAGTATCAAAAATCGAAAAAGTCCGATCTTAAAAAATAGTCTTTGTCTCTTATAGAGAGAAAAATTTTTTTTATTAGGGAATATTTTACGTTACACCGATCAAGGTAAATATTAAATCTCAGCAAATCATTTCTTAAAACATATTATCATCTGGAGATCGAATGATTCTCTTTTTGGGTATACTTTACCATTTGATTTACAGATCGAATGATTCTCTTTTTGGGCATACTTTACCATTTGATTTTGATATTTTCTTTTTAATGAGTCCAATTTACGATGAAAGAAGAGACACAATTTAAAATCGCCGCAAATCATTTCTTCGTTAGCATATTTTAAAACTAAATATTAATCAGAATTGACTTTTCCAGGGCATTCATCTTCAAACCCAAATAGCGGCTGACATGATATTGTAAACAAACATAAACGGAATTTGATGAACGACATTATCATTATTATTTATTATTTTTTTATTTATTATTTATGTATTTATTTATTTATTTTTTTAGAATTAGTCCATCAGGAAAATTATTCCTCATAATATATAATATTCAATAGAGGATTGATTAAAAAAATACATACGCAATCTGCATGTTTAAACGTATTGTACAACCAGGCAACGTCGGACTGCCAGCTAGTAAAATATTAAAATAATTTAAAGCGAAGATAAAGGATATCGATAATAGTGAAAATATATAATTAACTAGCTGGACGCCTGGCACAAGATAACTCGATAGGAACCAATCACATCAAAGCAAAGATCGACAAAACACAAGAAAACAGCAAATGCAGACTCTGTGGACAAAAAGACGAAACGATAAACAATATGGTAAGTGAATGCAGCAAACTGACCCAAAAGGAATACAAGAATAGACACGACCAAGTGGGAAGGTCAGTGCACTGGGAATTGTGCAAACAACTGCATCTCGAATGCACAGACAAATGGTACAAGCATAAGCTGGCAACAGTACTTGAAAATCAGAATCACAAAATCCTATGGGACATGGACATACAAACAGATAAACCAATCCAAGCAAGAAGACCGGATGTCGTAATAATTAACAAGAAAGAAAAGTCCCGTCAAATCGTAGACTTTGCTGTTCCAGCTGACCACAGGGTGAATATCAAAGAAAAGGAGAAACGGAGCAAATACACAGAGCTAGCCAGAGAGTTGAAAGGAGTATGAATTATAAAGAAAATAAAAATATAATAGTAGGAGCACTCGGAATAATCCTGAAAAACTTTGAAAAAAGAATGGGAGAAATCGGAATCAGAGGAATGACTGGAAAGGTAAAGCGAATAATAATAATGAAAACAACTGAAATATTAAGGAAAAGCTTTGAATGTGGAGACTAACACACATGAGTCACATGTGCGTAAACTGCTGCAGAGGCAAAACACGAAGAAGCATGACATGGAACCAAGAACATTAAAGCTGCATATTCATAAGTTCTCCATTTCCTCCCTCATTCCCCCATTACCCCATCATCGCCTGACTCCAAAATAGTGAGGCCAAATAGTCGAGTAAGGTCAAGGAAGATAGAAAGACCGAAGAGAGAGCACTGACCAGACCTCCACTGAACAAGTGCGAAGAGAACTGGGACTTTGAGAAGGCTTACTACCACTCAAATTCCAGCGAAGAACAATGGCTGCTGCCAGCGAGAAATCAATGGAAAGCGGCTGTTGCGATAACGCGAGTTCAGTTGCAAATGCTATCGAAAGAGGTGGAGAGTACTTGAAATTTGGGGAGACTTATTGTCACTCAGTTTCTAGGGAACACCACAGGTTGTTTTTAAGGAAGGATTTTTGATGACCTGTGTGAAAACTCATTGTGACCCAATAATAATAATAATAGTAGTAGTAGTAGTAGTAGTAGTAGTAATAATAATTATTAATATTAATATTATTATTATTGTTATATTTGTTTCTCTAAGACATTATTAACAATACATATTAGCAATACTCATAACTCAAAGCAGGGTGAAAATGAATTCTGATCCTTACCCCCTATTCCATACACAGTAAATAGCTCGTTAACATCAAGCCATGTGCCGGCTCTAATGATCTTACCTTGGATGAAGGTGGAGTAGTTCAGTTTTCTAGATGTAATGTCTGGAAGAGGTCGCGATGGAAAGTACGTCTGTGTTCTTAAAGGTTAGAAATAATACCTTGATGGGACGTATCTTCCAACACTAAAAGTCTTTATGAGGACTTATTCTAAGTACATATACTTAGTAATTCAACTTCAATCGTCACCAACGATCACAATAGTAACACAATAACCTCGTGACTGTAAACGACACTGTCACTTCCTCTCACTCAAGCTTGCTTTTTATGCAGTTTTTCACCCTGTCTTATTTGCATGTGTGCCCTCTGTTTTCTCGTGATCTCGCGATCTCGCGAGACCGCAGTATATAAAACACCAGGCGCCATCTTTTTTTCTCTTCTCCCAACCAACACTTCCCTGCGGCAATTCCACCCCTCCTTCCGTCACGCCACCGCTCAAACGCACATCCACACAATGCACAAATACGCGGACGCTTGCTACACTGGTGAGTATTACAACTTATTCTAAGTACATATACTTAGTAATTTTTTGTGCGTGTATTGTCTACGTCTGCTCATGTCTTTTACGTATTTTGCGATAGTGCACTTTGCCGCACATCTAGACAGAATCACAGGTAAAACAACTCTGGGCTTGGTGTTGCCACAAGCATCACAATATGAAAAATGCAACCTATTAATAATAAGCAACGTGGGACGTAGAAGAAAGATCTGTCATGATCGGCAGGTACTCCCTCATATGGGAGGGGGGCTTAGTTGTCATCCTGCAAATATTGGCCTTTTTGTAATTTCAGCAACAATAATATCATAGATACGGAGCAGATAAGTTTCCCCTCTAATTTCAGGCTCCAAAATAATACCAACGGAATACAGAGCAGTCAAAAAAATCATCAAAAACCAAAAATCCAAAAGAAGGGATCGACAACAAGAGAATAGACTTGTAATGGAATGCGTTTACAGAAGCCACACCAAAGAACACGGTTATTGGAACGGATGAAACAGATGTGGGACATGCTGATTGAATACAATACAACTGAACAAAGAATTGCTGATCAAGCACGACTTATTCTCAAGAGAGGGTAGATTTCAAATCTAGACCTACTAGAAATACAACAAAGGATAAATGATGGAAAAGACACGGATACGATCCTCACACATGTAAAATCCACATGTAGATGACCAGTAAAACGTAAACACATTAAACAGTGAGATCAGGATCTATGAAACGATGGAACTAAACGAGATTAAAGCAGCAGAAGTAGAATACATCATACAACTTATGAAGGAAGGAAAAACAAAACTCCGATCTCTAAGGAACCAAGAGTGGAAAAAAATTAAAAGCAGAAACAGAGAAGGTGAACAAGCTCCTACCATACATCCCAACAGATACATTTATGGAGTTAAACAACTTATTTTACGTAGGTGCCAGGACAGTAAGTATGAAGTTCAAAGTAAAAAAGGCCAGGGTAAGAAAATAGATCGATAAAATGGGAAGTAAGGCTGGAAACCTGAACAAAAAAATTCATAAAAGAAATCAAAGCGATAAAGAAGATGAAAACGACTAGAAGAGGATCGAAAAGTAGAAATGTGACTAACAGGGAGAGGCTTAACATGAAACAGGAAGAACTGAAGGAAAAAATTGCAGCAAAAAAGGAAGATTAAGACGATATAGATACAAATCTGAACAGTGCAAGCAAAATAGGAACTTTGAAAACCATAATGGCCAATTTCACCAAAATGTAAATGGATGGAAAAACAAAAACAGAACGACCGAACCCGACAGAAATAAAACGCTAGCAAGATATACGAAGAACGACAGGATCATAATAGAAATGCTGAATGGCTGAAATACATGAAAGAAAAGTCTCAACAAATCGAAGAAGAGACAGAGAATGAAATCAGCAAAGAAACCCTCAAAATCACCCAACGAAAAATGGCAAACTGGAGAGCATCAGGTCATGAGGAAATACATGTATATTGGTTAAAGAAATTCATAACACTACATGAAAAACAAATTCAGAACCTGATAAATGTATCTACGAAGCAAACGTGCCAGAATAGATGACCAACTGTAAACACTACACTGGTGCAAAAAGACTTAGAAAAAGGAAACATCCCCTGCAACTATAGGCCTATAACATGTTTACCTACAACCTGGAAAATATTAACAGCATAACTGATGGAAGAAATTTATAATTCCCTTCATAATCGCAGACTAATCCCCGAGGAAGAGTAAGTATGCCAGAAAGAAAATAAAGGAACACATAACCTATTATACATAGACCAGAGGAACCTGAAGGAGGTAAAACGTATAGAAAAATATTGTCATGGCATGGATCAACTATAAAAAAGCGTATGACAGGATCCCACAAACATAGATAACAGAGTGCCTGAGAATATACAAAATACGATGCAAGATTATCAAATTAATAGAAAATGCAATGAGAACACGGAAACTTGAACTGACAGCTGATGGACAATACATAACAGAGATTAAAATACAAAGAAGTATCTTCCCAGATGATTCACTATCACCATTACTGTTCATCATTACTAATATACTAAGAAAATGTCAAACCTGATACAAGTTCACTAAGTTGTCCAATGCCCGTAAATAACAGTTGTTCAATGTACGTACATTAAAGTTGGTCAATGTACTTAAATTAAAGTTGGTCAATGTACTTAAATTAAAGTTGGTCAATGTACTTAAATTAAAGTTGGTCAATGTACGTAAATTAAAGTTGGTCAATGTACTTAAATTAAAGTTGGTCAATGTACTTAAATTAAATTTGGTCAATGTACGTACATTAAAGTTGGTCAATGTACTTAAATTAAAGTTGGTCAATGTACTTAAATTAAAGTTGGTCAATGTACTTAAATTAAAGTTGGTCAATGTACGTACATTAAAGTTGGTCAATGTACTTAAATTAAAGTTGGTCAATGTACTTACATTAAAGTTGGTTAATATACTTAAATTAAAGTTGGTCAATGTACTTAAATTAAAGTTGGTCAATGTACTTAAATTAAAGTTGGTCAATGTACGTACATTAAAGTTGGTCAATGTACTTAAATTAAAGTTGGTCAATGTACTTAAATTAAAGTTGGTCAATGTACTTAAATTAAAGTTGGTCAATGTACTTAAATTAAAGTTGGTCAATGTACTTAAATTAAAGTTGGTCAATGTACTTAAATTAAAGTTGGTCAATGTACGTAAATTAAAGTTGGTCAATGTACTTAAATTAAAGTTGGTCAATGTACTTAAATTAAAGTTGGTCAATGTACGTACATTAAAGTTGGTCAATGTACTTAAATTAAAGTTGGTCAATGTACTTAAATTAAAGTTGGTCAATGTACGTAAATTAAAGTTGGTCAATGTACTTAAATTAAAGTTGATCAATGTACTTAAATTAAAGTTGGTCAATGTACATACATCAAAGTTGGTCAATGTACTTAAATTAAAGTTGGTCAATGTACTTAAATTAAAGTTGGTCAATGTACTTAAATTAAAGTTGGTCAATGTACGTACATTAAAGTTGGTCAATGTACTTAAATTAAAGTTGGTCAATGTACTTAAATTAAAGTTGGTCAATGTACGTACATTTAAGTTGGTCAATGTACTTAAATTAAAGTTGGTCAATGTATGTACATTAAAGTTGGTCAATGTACTTAAATTAAAGTTGGTCAATGTACTTAAATTAAAGTTGGTCAATGTACGTACATTAAAGTTGGTCAATGTACTTAAATTAAAGTTGGTCAATGTACTCAAATTAAAGTTGGTCAATGTACGTAAATTAAAGTTGGTCAATGTACGTAAATATCAGTTGCTCAGCTGACGTAAATTACAATTGTTCAACGTGCGTAAATAAAAGTTTGTCAATCTACGTAAATTAAATTTGTTCAATGTACGTCAATTAAAGTTAGTCAATATGCGTAAATTATAAGTGTTCAATGTACGTAAATAACAGTTGGCCAACGTAAGTAAATTTCAGTTGGTCAATCTACGAAAATTAAAGTTGTAAAATGTACGTAAATTAAAGTTAGTCAATGTACGTAAATTACATTTGGTCAATTTACGTAAATTACAGTTTTTCTGTGTACGTAAACTACAGTTGTTCTATATATAGGATGTTCCTTACACCTGATACAAGTTCACTAATACAGATAAAAGAATGAACCCCATTATGTACATGGATTACCCGAAACTTTTTGTAAAAACCGAGAAGAAACTAGAGACGCTAATAAATACAATCTTTAGCCAGGATATCCGAATAAAATTCGCTTTAGAAAAGTGTGCACTGCTGATCATGAGAAGGGAAAAACTGAAAGTAACGTAAGGTATAAAACTACCCAACCAACCGGAGATAAGGGCAAATATTTAGGAGTTCTGGAAGCAGACACGATCAAAGCAACAGAAATGAAAGACAAAAAATGGAAAGGAATACCTCAGAAGAACAAGAAAACTCAAAGAAACGAAACTTTAAAGTAGAAACCTAATTAAAGGTATAAACACATGGGCAGTGTCATTAGTAAGATACTCTGGACCATTTAAAGGCTAAACCAAAGAACTGAGGCATCTCGACCAGAAGATCAGGAAACTCATAACTATGTACAATGCACTACACCCAAAGAATGATACTGACTGACTTTATGTGCAAATGAAAGAATGAGGAAGAGGGCTAGTTTGTATAGAAGACTTTGTAAGTAACACCCACACACACACACACACACACACACACACACACACACACACACACACACACACACACACAAAGAATTAGGAAAATACAGAACATTAAAAGAATAATTACAGCAGCAAGAGACACCGAGAAAACAAACAAGAGAGAAAAATAAGAGGTAAGGGATAAGACAAGAAAAGAACAATGGGAAGAGAAACAGTTACACGGACGATTCATACGGGTGACAAAAGATGAGACTAACGAAAACACTTGGACATGACTACAAAGATGAAACCTAAACAAAGAAACTGAATCTCTAATAACAGCCGCACAAGATAACGAAATTAGAACCAACCACATCAAAGCAAGGATCGACAAAACACAATAAAACAGCAAATGCAAACTCTATGGACAAAGAGACGAAACAATAAACCACATGATAAGCGAATGCAGCAGACTAGCACAAAAAGAATATAAAAATAGACATGATCAAGTGAGGAAGGCATTACGTTGGGAATTATGCAAACAACTGCATATTGAACACCTTAACAAATGGTACAAACACAAATCGGCAACCGTACTTGAAAATGAAAGTCACAAAATCCTATGGGACATAGATATACACACGGATAAACCCGTTCAAGCAAGAAGACCGAATGTCATAATTGTTAACACGAAGGAGAAGTCCTGCCAGATTGTGGATTTTGCCGTCCCAGCAGCCCACAGATTGAAGATCACGAAGACGGAGAAGCGGCGCAAGTACACAGAACTGGTCAGAGAGCTCAAAGGAATATGGAAAATGAAGAAAGTCAGGATAACACCACTAACAGTAAGAGCACTAGGAACAATACCGAAAATCTTTGAAAAAGAATGGGAGAGATCAGAATAAGATCGATGGCTGAGAAGATACAACGGATAATAATAATGAAAACGGCTAAAATATAAAGGAAAATCTTTGAATGCAGAGACTAACATACATGAGCAACAGACAAAAGCTTCACTTACAGAAACTGCTAGAGAGGTAAAACACAAAGGGACGTCACATGGAATGAAACTGAAACTGTATTATAATTTACTTTATCTGCACCCCTGTCTTCTACCCCTCTTTTATTTTTCGTGTAAACTGGCGCCACATCAAATAAGTGAGGAGGGTCAAAGAGGATGGAAAGACCGAGGAGATAAAGCACTAATCAGGCCTCCATGGATAAGTTCAAAGACGACTTGGACCTTTGAGGAAATTTATTGCCACCTCAATTCCAGTGAAGACCAATGGTCGCTGCAAACGAGAAATTAATGGTAAGAAATCAATGGTTGCGATAACGCAAATTCAACTGCAAAGTTTATCGAAAGAGGTGGAAAGTACTGGAAATCTGGGGGGACTCTTTGGCACTCCAACGCCAGAGAATACCACAAGTTGTTTTCAAAGATAAATATTTGATAATGGCCTGTGTGACCACTCCTAATAATAATAATAATAATAATAATAATAATAATAATAATAATAATAATAATAATACTCTACTACTACTACTACTACTACTACTACTAATAATAATAATAATAATAAAAATAATAATAATAATAACAACAACAACAATAATAATAATAATAATAATAATAATAATAATTAAAAAAATAATAATAATAATAAAAAAAAAAGTCAGAAGTTTTGCAATTAGGAGCCGAAATCGACGCAGTCACTCTTCCGAAGGCTATGACTGCACGGATGGTGGTGGAGAGATGAGGCATAATCATTTCAAATTTTATTTTCGTAACATCGATTTAAGTGAAGCCACTTTTAGAATATTGGCATATTAAAAAGAAATCTAAAAGCGTCAGTCGCATACACGCATAAACAGAATATATGCCCATACATACAAGTCATGACACACCTGTAAATAAACGCATACATTAATCACCACTATAGCTACACACGTAAAAAAGCAAGTTGTATCTAGCCATTCACAGTCACGAAGAAATAGAAGAACGTAAATTAACGTAAGCCACCGCCCAAATCCACGCAATTGTAATCGAATATTTAATATTATTTACGCACGCAAATTACATGGAAGATCATTCACAGTAACGCACACACACACACACACACACATACACACACACACAATGGACACACACACCATGGATACACTCACAACCACTTACACACACATGGACACACACACACACACACACATGGACACACTCGCACTGATAAGTATACATTAATATATTACATCTACAAAGATCAACTCGGATTGTATAACTAAACGCAGTCCTAAAAAAATAGGAACAATTTTCTATTCTTACCAACACACTCACTCTGCTATATCTATCTAATAATTACACAGAGTTTTATTAATTTCATTTATATTAAAATCATTTAAAGTTTTGAATTTTTTAGATGAGGGCTGATTGTTTATATTACTTGTATTGATCGGACTATTGTTCTCATCTTGAGTGTTATTTTTGCAACGTTTCGGTCGGTTTGGCCTTCGACCGTCGTCAGGCATGTTGGTTGTTGTTTGGTAAAGAAAGGAGAAAAGTTACTGGCCCCGTAGATATGCTCGTATTCTTGGAGTTAATCTCTGTTTTATATAGCTGTTTGTTTCGTATGTGTGAAAAAACTTGGTTGACAAGGTGGAGGCAACTCTAATAAAGATTGACAGGGGATTATTTTTATGATTTCTTATTAGATGATCGGTTTCATTTCATTATTACATTAAAATCTTTTATGCATAGTTTCTACATTGTGCATACTTGCGTAGAATTTATGATGAAAACGTTCTAGCACACGGACATGTTTATATATATACATATGTATATATATATATATATATATATATAAGTGACCTTGTCTGTGTGTGTGTGTGTGTGTGCAAAACGTCTCTACCTAAAACTCTCCACATAATATATAGTGTAAAGACTTGAAAATTGATATATAGAGTGTTTAGACCCATGGAACACTTTCGATTTGGTTTTTAGCCTTTGAAAATTGCTGCTAACGGGTCAAAATTGAAAAAAAGTAACAAACAGTTGATCTTGGCATGAGTAAATCAACTAACTTTAGAACATACGACGTACACATTTTTAGCTTGAAGTCGCTTAATTTTTAGCTTTACTTTATCTGGCGATAGCTCAGATGGTAGAAACGAAGATTGAAACACTAAAAAACGACTAAGGCTGGAGCGCTGAATGTTTTGGTTTCGATTCAATCTGATGGCACCGAAGTCAGTTTTAAAAACATTTTGAAATCATTATTACATATATTGGGTACAATATAATAATTAATTGATGGTTTACGCTAAAATAATAAATACCAAATCTGCATGGATTAAAATATCATATTTAAGCGTATTTTACGACCGGGCAACGTCGCGCAGCATACTAGTTTAATATAAATTAGATAAATAACAATAATAATCAAATATAAAAATAAATAAAAAAAAAATATAAATACACTAGCGGCCAAAAATCTGAGACAGTTTAGTTTTTTTTTTAATTTCTCCAGAACATTTGGGGGGAATTACAACTAAACTTACACACATTTAACATATCTCTTATGTTGATACATTGTATTAATTACACTTTATTATAAAGGATAGAAAGAAGTTATGAGCATTTCAATTTTTTTTTATAAGACCATGAGACAAAGCAAAGAAAATAATTTAATGTGGGCTGTGTAATCAGTTTTTCCACTTTTCTAAGTACGAAAATGACGAATAAGTCGATTACATCGCTTTGTAGTCATTGCAGCCGGTTCCACCATCATTATGACACCTAAAATTGATGCTTCCGTCAAAAAAACAATTATTAAACTTCATGGGGAAAACCATTCAATAGGGAAGATAGCTGTCGAAAAGTACCGCTGAGAGAGTTATAAAGGATTTCAAGTATCCTGAAAAATTCTACCACCGAAGAAAAATCGCAGACCTCGAATAACTTCTCGTAGACAAGATCGATTGATTAAGAAGATGGCACTGAACGATAAGTTTCAGACAACTGCCAGCATTTCTCGTGAACTAAATGCCTATCATGACATCAAATCGTTTCTAAAACAGTATGAAGACGTCTGAATGAAATTGGTCTGTTTGCGAGATCACCAGCTAAGAAACCGTTGATAAACAAGAAGAACAGAAACTCAGATTAAGCTTTGCTCAAGAGCATGCGTTGTAGACAGATGATCAGTGGCGAAATGTATTCTTTTCTGATGAAAGTAAGTTTAATGTATATGGATCCGACAGGAAGAAATTTATAAGGAGGTTTGGTGGCGAAATATTTAATAAAAAAATGCACGAAGAAAACGGTTAAGGTTGGTGGGGTAGCGTAAGGGTTTTGGGAATGATTTCTTGGAAGGAACGACTGATCTGGTCCGTCTAAACACCAGAGTTAATGGAACAATATACAAGAACTTGTTGAGAGATCATATCATCCCAATACTTCGAAATTCTGACTGTGAAAACCCTATTTTCATGCCTGACAACGCACCCCCCGCCACAAGGCTAAACATGTAATGGAATTTTTGAACGTGCAAAATGTGGATGCTTTGGATTGTCCTCCTAAACCCCATTGAAAACCTATTGTCTACTTTGGGGAACCGTGTGAGTGCAAGAAACTCTATCAATACTGAAGATTTGTGGCTAAAACTTAAAGAAGTTTCGCGTGATGAATGTCGTCATCTCATTAAATTTTGCAGTAGAAGGTGCGCTACAGTTACAGAAAATAAAGGCTTGTTCACTAGATGTAAAATG
Source organism: Euprymna scolopes (assembly GCF_053919585.1). Lineage (NCBI taxonomy): Eukaryota > Metazoa > Mollusca > Cephalopoda > Sepiida > Sepiolidae > Euprymna > Euprymna scolopes. The sequence goes on from NW_027633103.1 coordinate 128,126, forward strand.
TATGTCCACCAATTTTGGTATTTTTATGTTTCAATGTTATTATTTTTAAATTTATTTTCTTTGTCTCACGTTTTTTGCCACATTAATTAAAAAAAATTTGAAATGCTCATAACTTTTTCTATCCTTTATAATGAAGTATAATTAATACATAAAAGGTATGCTAATGTGCGTAAGTTTAGTTGTAATAACCCCCGCCCCCCCCCGCGCCCCGAATATTCTGGAGAAATTGAAAAAAAACCTAAACGGTCCCAGATTTTTGGCCGCTAATGTATATATATATATATATATATATGTACTTATGTTTGCACGTATGTATATATAAATAGCGATGTGTATGTACTCATACGCATCTACGTGCATATGAGTATATGTGTATACGTACATATGCAAATGTGTGTATGTTTGTATGTGCGTATGCATTTGCACACACACACACACACACATAGCGATGTGTATGTACTCATACGCATCTACGTGCATATGAGTATATGTGTATACGTACACATATACGCTATGCAAATGTGTGTATGTTTGTATGTGCGTATGCATTTGCACACACACACACACACATATATATATATATATGTGTGTGTGTGTGTGTGCAAATGCATACGCACATACAAACATACACACATTTGCATGTGTACGTATACACATATACTCATATGCACGTAGATGCGTATGAGTACATACACATCGCTATTTATATATACATACGTGCAAACATAAGTACATATATATATATATATATATATATATATATATATATATATATATGTGTGTGTGTGTGTGTGTGTGTGTGTGTGTGTTGCGATTTTTATCCAGACAGACATGTACAAACTTCGTTACACTGGCATGGCAATGTTTCGATCTGTAGTTATTAATAATGAAGATCTCCTCGGACGAAAAGTCTTTTTTTTTTCCTTTACATGTTCATATTGAAAAAGAAAAAAGAAAGATAAGGGAAATAAAATACTTTAAAGCTGAAGATCACGTGAATGTATTTTATACATGCACATACACATGTGTGTGTGTGTGAGTGTGTGTGTATGTGTGTGAGTGTGTGCGTGGGCGTGTGTGTGTATGTGGTCATGTTTTCAGCAAAATGGTGAATAAAAAAACTATATTTAGCATTAATTTATTATTGTCTGTTTAAGTGCAACGGAGAAGAGGACAATGCGTTCGTTCATACAATGTGTGAGTTAATAGTTAGTTAACTGGAAAGACAAGAAAAGAAAAAGTTATATTTAAGGAGAAGGTGAGTTGCTAAACTAGTCTAGAGTAAATTATACTAGTGGCCTGGCAAGGCAACAGGGGAGACAACCAAAGCAGCAACAACTGAAGTTGGCTTTCAGGACACTATACATACAAATGTAGGCAAAGTTGGGCATATTTTATTGGTTTGAAAATATAGGTTCTTTTTCTACCAATTGTCATAAAATTTTAACCATAGAATAGTATTAGAATCTTCAAAAATCTTGGAAATTTTTATGTACTTCCGTCCCATAGAAATAAAGATAAGAACATTTCAATATTCAATTTGGCTACCAATATAGATATACCCATATATTTCTCCCAAACCCCTGGCTTTGATGGAGAGGAGACTAAAACTTGCTGCTATCGTCTCAAATGACCCGAAATAACAGCAAGGAGAAACTTGATTTCAAATATTTATCATATTTTATATCTCCTCTCTTTTGGAAATAGGATACGATTATGAATCAAATAATTTTTATACGCTGTGAAATTTATTTTATGTATGAAAACCAAACAGGGGAGATATAACATATGAGAAATATTTGGAATTTCAGTTCATTTGAAACCATAGCAGCAAGTTTTAGTCTCCCCTCCATAAAAACCAGGGGGTTGGGAGAAATATATGGGTATATCTATATTGGTAGCCAAATTGAATATTGAAATGTTCCAGAGATTTTGGGGAAATATCAGATATATTTTAATTCATATGCAAAACTATGAAAACAAATGACTGATTGAAATATTTTATAACTGTAAAAGTGCTCAAAATAGGCTCTGGATGATGGCTGATCCCCTTAATGTGCGACCTTAAGTGTAAATGGTATATAGCTCACTACACAATTCAGGTCATTAGCTTTCTAACGAGCCTTTATTTGTTAAATTTTGACCAATATTCGCTGAGATTTGGTACTTATAAAATTGCCAAAAAGTGGTATATCTGTACGTATATATATGAATATATATCAGTAAATGAAACAATTGACATTATCATCGCCAACATATATAATAATCCAAACCCTTCCTCCACTGAAAATGAACCCAACAATTTTAAAAAAGTTATTAATAACGTGCACAACTAAAGTTCCATTTTATGATCATCTAATATATACACAGGTGGATGGCGTAGCTATGGGTTCCCCATTGGGACCAACATTCAGTAACTTTTATATGGCTACCTGGAGAATAAGGTGCTTGATTTAATAACGAAGCCTTCTATTTATGTTCGATACGTGGATGATATATTGATTCTTGCCGATAACATAGAAGAAATAGAATATTTAAAGAGTACATTTCAGAGGAATTCCATCCTTAACTTCACATACGAACTAAGTGTCGATAATAAAGTCTCGTTTTTAGACTTTCTCATAGCCTTTAGTAGCGACGAATTTATCACCTCCGTTTTTAAAAAATCTACATCCGCTTATTCCTGTATTTAAAATTTTAAAAGTGAATGTTGATATCGTTATAAAACAAATATAATAAAGAATCTTATACATCGTGCGAATGTGATTTCCTCAAACAAAAAGATATTCTTTAATGAATACAAAAATATAAACCAAGTTTTAGTCAGCAACAAGTTCCTAAACTCTCTTGTAGATAAACAAATAAAATTAGCGACCAGCAACTTGAATGAAACTAGTAATAACCAACAAGAAAACTCTCAAACCATTCAAATATAAATTATCGTAATCAGCTAGACAAGAACTCCAAAACTGATGAAAGTATTCTAAAAAATATAACCCGTCGATACGTGATTCCCAATGATAACAAAACATAAAAATATTATCTATTATAAAAAATAAAAAAAATAAAATTTATCATGTATTATAAAAAAAACTGCAGACAACTAATCTCGTAATTAAAAACATTTCGTAGACAAATATTTTGTTAGATAAAACCCCAATGTAGTTTACCAATTTAACTGTCCATTAGGAGAATGTATCTCTAATAATACTAGCTACATAGGTTATACTACAAACGCATTGTCGCGAGGATTGACTCTCCACCTCTCTGACTGGTTTGATATCGCAACATTTGGGAAAACATGGCTGCCATCATTCGGAATTCCGAAAAATCATGGTAGAAAACACTAAGGTTTTGAAAGGCGGGAAAAATGTTAATGAACTAAAGATACTCGAAGCATTGTATATTAAAACAAAAACAAAAGCAAAAACAAAAACAAACAAAAAACCCACAAAAAAAAAAACGCAGATCAATAATATCAATTACGAATATGGTCAAAATATTTGAAAATGCTTAGGATAGCAGATTTTAAATTTTTACTATGTACATATGTATATATACAATAAATTAATATACTCTATATATAACACAATATAAAAAAGTTCGCCCACCTAATTCATAATAAACCACTACGTGACCATAATATATATATATATATATATATATATATATATATATATATATATATATATATATATATATATATATATATATATATATATAATTAGGAAAAAGGAAAAAAACAAACATAATTTCTACAACATGCCTGAGGATGATAGAGGTATATCTGTCCAAAGCGCTCGCTATGGATCCAACTTATATAATTTTGAAAAAAAAAAAAACACAAAGAAAACTATTCGGAGATTGGAGAAGATGAAAAGAAAGATAATAAAACACAAGAATATATATATATATATATATATATATATATATATATATATATATATATATATATATATATATATAATTTGAGGTTGCTATTTTTCAGGGGTAAGGTAACCAGTGAAATATACCGAGGTGAATACAAGAGTGCTCAATACCGAAGTAGAGCAAGTTACACTTTCAATTTGTCTTTACCTGAGCAGTAATGTGTTGCTACACAACGATGAGCATGATTTGGTCTTCTTGTATTTAGTAACTAGAGACCCTTTACGGCAACAACGCTTATAATAAAAAGCGAAATTCTTAATGAAAAACGAAAATCAACTTTGAGCAAAGAAGGTTTTTAGTAAAAATGGGTCAGGGATTTATTTATTTATTTTTTATTTATTTATTTATTTATTTTTTATTTATTTATTTATTTATTTTATGTTGGGGTTACGGAACGGAGTAGGTAGGGTTGGGGTTGAGAAGTTAAGTTTTGGGGCCAAAGCGGATATAGATGTTATCTTCAATAAGTGTTTGCTCCGTCTGCCTGCTACTCGCTGCCAGTCTAAAACCTATATGAGCTAGTGGATTTTGAATCCTTTTTTTCATCAATTATTTTTTCTCTTAGTATTTTTATGTTTTTGTGCGAAAAGCTTAAGATTCACTCAGATATATTGACCATATCTTAGACTCCTAGGGATCGGTTAAGGTGGAGTAGGAGATGTAAGAAAGAAAGGAAAAGAGGGAAATACATAAAGGACGATGGGAGAAGAGGCAGGAGAGGGAGATGGAGGAGAAGGAAAGAAAGAAAAAATAAGGAAGAGGGGGAAGAGAGAAGAAAGAGAGAAGGGGGAGAGGGGCCATAATCTGTTTAATAATGGTAGTTTGTTTTCTCTCGCTTTACCAAAACCTGTTTCTAGATCACCTCTAATGTTTATTACAATTCCATTTGTTAGTTTTATGTTTGTTTATTTATCAGTATATTTATAAACTTGCTATTTCTAGTCTTAAACGTTTCTTAATAATAGTAATTTCAGAATGTATATCATCACTAAACCTATAATGATCAAATGCAGTCATTTGTTATAACAGCGATAATAATTATTTAAAAATGGAGGGTGATTGAGAATTCTTCTAAGTTATATGATACTAACTACCAATAATATTACTTTACTGGAGGTTATATTAATTATTTGTGAATAGTAATGCCTACGGATCTTGTACACGTAAAAATTTCGAATCTCGCTAGATTCAGCCATTCTGATGAATCGTAGACGACGAAACACGTGTCAGTGGATAATTATATTTTAAAAATAATATATATGCCGCTACCCATGTGGGGGTACCAAATTGGTTAAAGGGAAAATTATTGCCAACTCTCATTTAGGTAAAAATTCACTTTCGTAAATAATTGAATTCATTCAAGACGTATCGCAAAAACAAAAACAAATAACATATACATAAATCGCGATATATCCGAACAGTCAGCGAGGTGGACGAGGGATAAGAGTTTTAGCTTCTTACTATGGGGTCCCGATTTCGAATCTCGCTAGATTCAGCCATTTAGGTAAAAATGCACTTTTGTAGATAATTGAATTCATTCAAGACGTATCGCAAAAACAAAAAGAAATAACATATCCAAATACTGATATGCTACCTAACTTCCTAGAATAGATGCACACAGGTATCATTTGGAGTTATTTTTTTAACGTCTATTTCATATAGCGTCGTGCATAATTTATCATTTAGATTTCGGTCGTACTTAGTGATTGTAAAAGATTTATCAAGATTGAGGTTAGCGACTTCAAAGATTTTTGTTAAACGTTTCACTATAGTGGAAATATAACTATTGGTTTTTTGGGGGGAACAAGGAGTTAATATTTGCAGTATATGTTTTCAGTTCATAATTGTGTTTTTCTATTTTAGGTTAAGGTTGTACGAGATGTAATCCCATTTTTAGTAGTATCAGTGTTATCTAATCTGAATTTAAGTTCGATATTTATGTTACGGGTGAATATTGTTAACAAAACATGAGGGGAAAAATTTCAAGGGGGGGGGTGGCATACATGCATATGCTAAATATTAATTCTATAGTAGATGGATTGAAGGGAATATTGAATATTTAAAGTATGTAGAAAAATTATTTGTAAGTGTTTGGTGTGGTTAAATGGAATTTTTCAGGTGCTTGTTTTTTTTTCATGAAGGGTGTGGTTTTGAATTTAGTGAATGTTGAACTTGAGGAGCCTTAGATGGGCAGGTGTTTATCTGTCGGGTATTGCATGTGGATAGTGTTGGAATCGAATTTCATTGGAATTTATGAGGTAGTAATTAGCAAGTGAGAAAGCAGATGTGATCTTGAAATGGAAAAAAAAACGTTTACAAGGGTTTTTGATATAGATGTACATAAGAATACTTTGATAAGTATGATTCAACTTAAATAGGGATGGTATAATAAAATTTTGGGGTCTGCGTTCGCGCCTGTACTCCATGGAAATATGGCACAAACTTTAACAAAGACTTTTCATATCTATTTGCGTAAGTATACTTTGATAATTATGTTTCAGTTCAAAGAAATATGGTATAATAAAATTATAGGGTGTTTGTTCGCGCCTGACCTCCATAGAATGTAAATATGTCACAAAGTTTAACAAGGTTTTTTAAAAGGGGGTGAGGGTCCACAATAACACCTTAACTTTAATCTTAATTCACGTTAGCTTTTATTTATTTTTTTTAGTTGAATCATATTGTGTCAAATAAATTCACCTCATAAATTCACGTTCTTATTAAAGTGAAAGCAAAAAAAAAGTCGGAACTTTAGACAATTCTCGACACAAATTTTGCATAACTCTGTTTTTTCCTTCTCCACTTGCACGTGGCACTCTTTCGAAAATAGATAAATAGATAAATAATAAAAAAATAAGAACGTTACTTGTTATCGTGCCAAAAGAATGAAAAAATCCTGCTCACGTCATTACGTGTCTTTTTAAAAACATTTATATAACCTTTTT
>NW_027633103.1:140000-170000 GCF_053919585.1 Euprymna scolopes
TACGTCATCTACAATGTAGGCGTGGGATTTTGTGGGTTGGTCTTTGGGTATTTACGTCGATGAGGTACAAGTGTGACGAGTTCGTCAGAGCATATTCTATCAAAGTACTTGTAAAACAAGAAAAGGGATGTAACATTGCGGTGATGGGACAGGGATGGGAGCTTGATTGCAGTGTGGAACTTATTACGTTGGATACTCGTGTTTGGACCATGTTAACAATGGAGAGCCAAGTGGCAGTGATATCATCCTAGATATGGCAAAAATACTCCATGCATAGACGAATAGTGGCTTTGTACAGGATACTGTAAAGCATGGAGAGAGAGAGAGAGAGAGAGAGAGAGAGAGAGAGAGAGAGAGAGCCTTTGCAGCAGCATTAGCAATGTCTTTTTTACAAGGGAATCATAACTTATCAAGACCTAAAGCCACTCGATGATAAAGATTCTAGAGTTGTAAGTCATGTTTAGTTTCAGAACAGTTTCCGATGGTTAGTTGTTCTACACAAGTCCTGGAGGTGACTGGTTCTCAGTAGACAGTTCTTGAGGTGGAAGCCACAGAGTAAAAAATTCTTCCCGTGTTGACACGAAGAAAACATATGCGAAGTTGCTACAGAAAAGGTTTAATTTAATTTTTTTTTATGGAGCAATTCTGGTTTCTGATTGGTTGGTAGCGGAACGTGAATTAATTTGATTCGTCAGTTCCTAGCAGCATCGTTTATAAATAGAATCTCCCGACTGTATATCTGGTGGGGATGTGTCTCCTAGCGGCTTCAGCTGCAGGGAGACAGGGTAGACTACATGTCAAGGTTCCGTTCTTGACACTCAGCCCGACAGGTGCGGGGCCGGGAACCGACCCAGTACCTGCTGGACTGAGGTACACCGCTTGGGTATCACTCAGGAGGTCCACCCTCCAAGGCGATATCATCTGGCTTACGGGTGGGCGTTTATTGCTTGTCACCTGAGGCGCCCAGACCGGGGAATGTCGACGGAAGTGCCCAGGCAATTTTTGTTGAGGCAAGAACTTGCCTATTCTCCTACTTTCTCGACTTGTGTCAAATATTGGTGAGGTGGGCATCAATCTAAATATCTACCCCATTATTGTCCAAATATATTGCAACAAAGGTAGATTAACGTAAGGTGGTCACTGAGACAACAGTGATCGGTAGTAGTGGGAATTGGGTAGAATTTTATTATTTAAGAGGACAGTTCAACAAGAACTCGTTTACATTGGACCTGAAGACAAACATGTTGTAGTCAGCTGGAAAGCAGCCCAACAGCACATAGTTCCAAAGGCGAGCAGTTTTAGGAAAAAAGCTTTATTCATGAAATTAACGTTTAGATTTAGGTACAGAGTGGGAGAAATTGCCGACAGTAGTTGTAGCTAGACGAGTGTTTGCTGTGAATGTTTTGAAGGGAGGAACAATAGTTTGAAGCTGAATACAGCATTTGCCATGAAAATAACCAAAGAGTAAAAATAGATTCACAACGCCTCTTCTGTGAGAAAAACCTTGAAGGAAGGAGATTTCTTCAATGCATTTGTTCCAAATCATGATGCCTGTGAATGTCAAGTTTAGGAGTTTGAACGAAGAGCTCTCATGTAGCGTGTTATTAATCATGGCAATCTACTAAAGCTTGACAGCCTAGTCTACTCTATTATTTCACTCGTAGCTGGAGTCAGGGAATTAGTGAAAATAGTATAATAGTTAGGACGTCTATCCAGTCATGGCTTACAAAACAAGAGCATGCTACACCTGTAAAGTAATTAAAGGGTTCCGTTCGAAATTCTGTCTAAATTCGCGAGTTCGACAAAAACATTCCTGAGTTCGATAAGATACACCTGAAGAGGGTCGGAGATTACATCAACCGAAACGTTGTGAAAATGACACTCAAGTAGTCCGATGAATTCAAGTCAGGGAATTAGTGAAAGTGGCATAATAGTTTCGACAGTTCACGCTGGTAACAAGTGTACGATCACCGCCAATGTTGCACGACAAAAGCCTATCTGAATGAAAAATGATGCAAGATGACACCTAAGGATGAGAGATAAGTCCAGAACGGAAGTCGGCAAAGGTTCATGACTTCCGGGCAGAGATTTTTCATGCAATTTTTTTATCAACCCTTCAAACATAGATATTTTCAAGGCGCCGACACCAATATGGTGAGGGTTGGGACTGCAGTACACAATGTAGCTTGGTGTGGTGAGACATACTGTCTGTCTGTCTTTTTTCTTTCCTCACGCGCATGCAAGTAGCCTGTTCTGATTTTTTCTGTGATTGTTTTTCTCTTTTGAATGAACTTGTGAGTGGTTTTGTCAGCAAACTAATACAACGTAGGTTCGTGATGTATGTATAACGCTTTATACACGCATCGGTGAAAGCGTAACACTAATACTGTTAAAAAAAAAACATGGCACAACCCTAACCACTGGCTAAAATCCGCCTTTTATAAATAAAATATTTACGTTTCTAAATTTTGGAGATAAGGATTGGTTATTCGTATTATTTGCATTCTTAGGACTACTATTCTCATCTTGAGTGCCATTTTCACAACATTTCGGTCGATGTAACCTCCGACCTTCTTCAGGTGTATCTTGTCAAACTCGAAAATCTTTCTGTCGAACTCGGGAATTCGGACGAAATTTCGCATGGGCCCGTGGCATAGTGATTAGAATACTTGGAAAAATCAATTATAAAAGTGATATTCTCCTAACGATTAACGGTCGAATTCTCAGTGTGAGCGACCGAAAAATACAATTGTGAATTACTTAGGACTTCAATCCAGTCATGGCTGACGGAACAAGAGCATGCTACCCACGTGAAGAAATTAAAGAATTCCGTTCGAAATTCCGTCTAAATTCGTGAGTTCGACAGAAACATTCTTGAGTTCGACAAGATACACCTGAAGAAGGTCGGAGGTTACATCGATCGAAACGTTGTGAAAATGACACTCAAGATGAGAACAGTAGACCGAAGAATCCAAATAAAACGAAAATATTAATTTATTAAAATAAAAGAAATTATTTTTAAAATCAAATTCGTGCTAAAAGATCTTTTTAATAAATGAAAACAATATAAATAAAATATTTCAGTCAACTCCGACTTTCCCCCCAGTGAATCGTAGATAGTTTTTCTTCATTGTTAAGCAATATCGAAGAATGCCGATGACAGCGGATCTCTCCTAGTGTCAAATGGAAACTGTTATTAATTGTTTCGTGCGTGTAGAGATCATGCTGGCACATGCATAAGAGTAACAGATTCAATATTTCTAGATTGAAATGCACCGTAGAATTATTAAGCTATAACGACGAATGCAGGTGATAGCCGATCTTTTCTGCAATCAAATGGGATGGTTATTAATGTCTTTTTTTCTAAGACCAGCAACAAGATTTTCATTTATTAAACAGATCTTTCAGCACGAATTTGATTTAAAATTTTAAAATTTGATTAAATTTTTAAATTTGATTAGACGATGTACTAGTTTTGTCGAATCCACCATATTGTTCAAATGTTCATGCATCTGTCTACGGTTTATTTCAATCAACACAACACTTTATTATGTAGGGTTGCCTATTTAATAGTGATGGGACGATTCTAATATTTTTCCCGATTCCAATACAATTACTGATGTTCCCGATTCCGATACAATTACCGATTCTATTCCGATTTTATGTAAATTTCTAAATACAGACTTTTTTTTTTGGAAAAGGGGCTCGGATTACCGAAAAAAAAAAAGAAGCCAGAAAAACAAAACAATAAAAAACAAACAAACAAAACAAAAAACAAAAACAAAAAAAATAAAAACAAAACAAAAAAAAACGAACAAAAAAAACGAACAGAAAAAAAAACATGTAAAATGTGTATATATTTTCGCAAATGTAAAAATTACACATATGAGTGTGCTCTAAAAAGTTCAGTTTTACTGGTAGTTTAAAATCAATAAATATTTTTCGTTTCATCATCTAAACGAACCGAAGAAAATTAAGCTTTCGAACAGAAACAAAGAAATAAAAACGATAAAAAGTGGCTTTTGGCATCGGAAAACAGGCATAATATTTTCCGATTCCGATACCCCCAAATATTACGATTTTTTCGATTCCCGGTTCCGGCTAATCGTCTCAACACTACTATTTGCCTTTCGATGAATTGAATGAGACTGTAAAAAATGTTTTATGTAAACCGAAAGATTTGTATTTCGACTAAACCAGAAAATTGCATGCCAGACCAAAGAACGGACAGACCAATCGACCGACCGACAGTTTCTTATTGCGATGTGTTAGACATATCTACGATGACGTGTCCCGAAGAAGCCGCATATATACTGAATATATTTTGAGTTGTCGAAAATGTCAAGCCTGAACTTTTATAGAAGATAATTCCACACCTGTCAACATATCATATGCTGGATGACAGGACGAGACTGGACACTCCTCGTGACGGATATTTACAGCAACAGATCCTGGGTTGGGGCAGGGTGAACTCTATTTCTTTTAGACTTTCAAGAATGGTGATAAATCGGTTATTTACTCAAAATTTCCATGTTGTATAGGGATGGAGTTGGGTTTGAGTTGGTACGAAACGCTATTTATTTGAACAAGCTCACGTGTTAGAATATATATATATATATATATATATATATATATATACACATATATACATACACATATATATATATATATATATATATATATATATATATATATATATATATAGAGAGAGAGAGAGAGAGAGAGAGAGAGAGGCATTTTGTAATCGTCAGTAGTTAAGTGATGTAATCGGTTACATGATCCCTAAGGACAGCACGTGGCCGAAGAAAGAAGCAAAGTGCGTGCCGGAAAAGATGAATATGTAAAGTCGAAGAAAATCAATCACTCGAGTGGACGTGTGACTCCATGGTGGCGGCGAGAGACTTTTAAGCTGGTGTAGAGACGGTAGGGTTTGTTAATCTTATGACAGAGGAAATAAACAAAATAAAACGAAAAAATAAAAGGCAGGCATTGTCTGGAAAGTAACGGTAATAAACGACTTGCGTTAAAACATGTTAAAACATGAGATCTAGGTAGTTAGGAGAAATAGTAATTATGTAAGTATATTTTTGATTCTCATCAGCGAGTTTAGTGGGGTCACAGAAGGTTAGGGTTGACAGGTATCAACCTAGATAGAATGCACCGAAAATTAGAGGTGACGTGCACCGGAAATTAGAGGTAACGGGAATTGTGGTCGTAGGTTTCCGGTTGGCGACCACATGTGAGAGTTGGTTTGGCCTGCAGATGGAACAGACAGGAAATTAGGTCTCTCCGCAGCAACCAGGGTCCATAATAGGCTTGCCTTTAATAAAAGAATGGAAGCTTCAAATCCATCTCGTGTTATCGATGCATCTGCAGCAGTGACCACTCCCCATGAGATGGCAGCCCAGCGACAAGAAGATATCATCCGCTGGACAAGGAAAGCAGGTATTTACACATTATATATTTGCACATACACGTCGAGACCCTTTCAAGGCAAGAACTAAGAGCACACACACACACACACACACACATATGTAAGAACACACAGACTTTAAAAGTACCCTTAAAAGTAAAAGTAAAAACAATCGTCGTAAAAAGAAATCGGTAAAAGAGAAAAGTAAACGAACAAATTAATAAGAAGTAAATAAATAATGAACAGGACGCAAATACCATCTTTATTTTTGTTTGATTGTTCCTTTGCGACTGTACCAAACGGCGTGGGGATCTAAGGGAGGTTTGAACAGTAACGAACACGGCTCGAGCGTAACGGCCACGTTGTAGAGTGAACGGTCTTAGGAATTTATTACGCAACCTACAACCCGGTTGGAGAATTTTGATTTATACTAGATTAATTTATAGGGCATAAATCAAAATACAATGCAAAATACGCTTTAAGCCGCCAATTCATACATTCGCCCCAAATCAGTTTTTATCAACAAGTAAGGACAACATGATGACCACCTAGACCCGGTTTCATTCGGAAACCAGAACTAAGTCACCCATAAGAACACTACATTCAAATCATTATCCAATAATAAATTCCCACTTTGAAATCCCTATATAATTTTACTCCTCTTATCACCGACCTATCTATTGATTATTACACTAAAGCTGAGATAATCAATGTTTGTTTCTCTAAAGCCATTTCTCCAGATATATTATCATCACAAAATATATGTTAAAATATTCTTGGCTTTGCGATTGAGTTATGTTTGAAAAATTGCAATTAACGCACGAAAATATCCACCTTTAAATAAGTTTCTATATTTTTGTTTATTTTAGTTTGTCTGTCTCCTTCCATTTTTCTCGGAAACTACTGAGCTGATCTGGCTGAGATTTTGTGTGGATCTTTGTTCTGATAAAATGCATAGAACTATTATATTATCGGTTCGATGCACAAATAGGGATTAACTATGGATAAAATATGGATGTAATGCAGTAAATGAACACAAATTTAACCATATTCAACCATCAATTTGGCATAATCAACGGGCTATAACTTTGTTCGTTTTTAAGGGGCGAAGAAGTCTAATCTGTTTATTATTCTCTTAATCTCTCGGTGCATGCTATGTGACCCTCACTAATATTTCTACCATTCTCGCTTTAGTGCCTGTCTTTCTCTCAACCCCCCAATAAATAAATAGAATTAAAATAGAAAAAAAACAAAAACAAATAAAGCAATTTTATTTATAAAAAATAACTCAAAAAAAAAAAAAATTAAAATAATATTAGAAGTGATGTGGACCCAAGGTTGGGATCACGGAAGGAAAACACGGAACACGAATTAGGTGTAAGAAAGTTTACAGGATAGTATAAAAGGTAAGCGGAGCTTACTATCCGGCGGTGTCCGATATGGGTAGTCGTACACGCTGCGCACTACTAGTACTCCTGCTGATTCTACAGTATTACAATACTGACTATTGAGAGGGTTATTTCACATGGTAATATAGTACTGGAAGAGTCCATGGTGCAGGTAATTTTCGGTTTCATAACAATAAGTTTCTGAATTTTTTAGTTGAGAATTGGGAGAATCTGTGTTATACGTATTATTTGGATCATCCGGACTACTGATCTCATCTTGAGTGTTGATGTAACTTAGGGTGCCTACCACCCACCCCAGCACTTTTTGAATAAGTTGTCTTAACGAGTCTCAGCTAAAAACAAGGACTAATCATTTAAAAAAAATCATACCATTATTCGGTTTGCTAAATTTTCAAATTAACTATACAAATATTTATGAAACGCTTATGATATAATAGACTTTCCTTTTCTTTTTATCCTTTCTTCTCCTCACTCTCTCTCTCTCTCTCTCTCTCTCTCTCTCTCTCTTATATCATTCAACTCCTCCCACTAATTCTCTTTTTTTACATTTCCCCCAACCACCTAACACATTCATTTGCAGATGAAAAAAATGCACGATGACAAGATGACAGCGTTTCAATAATGTATAGATTCATCTTTAACACCAAATTCTCTCTCTCTCTCTCTCTCTCTCTCTCTCTCTCTCTCTCTCTCTCTCTCAAATCGGGGTGTTAGTGAACAAGCAAAAGAAATATTGTTCTTATCTTAAGGAGTGTTATTTGCATAACGTTTCAGTTGATGTAATTTGGGATTCCTACCCAACCATGGATGACCGAACGAGAGCATGCTACCTACATGAATTAAATAAAAGGTTCCAAATTCCATGTAGATTCCCAAGTTCGACAATAATGTTTCCCGAGTTTGACAGAAAGATTTCTGTTCGACACTTGAAGAAGGTCGGAGGTTACATCGGCCGAAGCGTTTTAGAAAATAAAACTCGAGTAGTCCGAATAATCCAAATAATACGAATGCTACAAGTCATAAAAATATAATTAACCCGTAGATTAAACTATAAGGCAGAAAATAGTGTGTGCAAGTGCGAGAAAGAGAGTGGGAAAGAGAGAGAAAGAGAAAGAAAGAGAGAGAAAGAAAGAGAGAGAAAGAGAGAGAGAGAGAGAGAGAGAGAGAGAGAGAGAGAGAGAGATATGAGTGGGGAACAGAGAAACAATAGATATAAACAGAAAACGATTAAATATCCAGGGTTCTGTCTTTTTAATGTTTTATATTTAACTGGCCTTGCTAACCCACTTTTACTGACTCAAACCCTCGAGCTGAATAGGTGACCCAATGGGTCACACATTTTTTAATCTTTTTTTTAAAGCCTATAGCTAGAAGTAAATTACATACAATTTATAATCTACGATATAAAAAATAAATCAAAACTAGTAGCGTCGTATGTAAAAAAAAAAACGCTGTCCAAATCTACCAATCTATTAAATAGGACGAATTTGATTGATGTATTTATTTGCCCTTTTTGAGATTGCCTATTTACAAGCAACATTCATTCATTTAGACCCTTTGCTCCTTTCATAGAAACATGGGACAATCGATAGCAATCCATCTCATGAAGAATTCTGGGTTTTCTACTCAGATGCAAAATCATTTATATTTTAATTATTATCCCGTGTTAATACTTTCCGTCGTTTATTGGCCAAGGGCCATTCTCGCATTATTTTCATCGGTGAGATGAACTTGAACAAGATATTAATCAAGTCAATAACCTAATGTCAGTAATAACTATATCCCAAAGAAACAGGCGAAATCTATCAAAAAAAATTACTGTCTACAAAAAGAGAAGCCATATTACCCCACCTGCCACTGCAACTTCTTTTCCACAGGAGAGACGTTGCGAGTCTCTCACTGTATTGTATTATGGCCGGGCAACGTCGGATGTCCCCGATAGAGAGGTGAGTGACCGACATTTGAACTGGTGAGAATTTTATGGAAATAACAAAGTGTTTTTATAACAGAATAATGTTTTGAAATAGGACTGGAATTTAATGTAGGAGTAATTAAGCAAGAAAAATGTAAAACAATAAAATGTTTAGAAGGTGTTTAATGAAATAGGATTGGAATATTTGGTTTTAATAAACAAAGAAACGTGACAAAAAACCAGACAAAGATTTTTGATACATTTAGATACATGACGAAAGTTAGTTATAGAGTTTATAACGAGCGGCCAAGAGAGACGATCGGCAAATGGGATGGCACCCATCAGGAGTAAGATTAACAAGTAAGATGTAGACAGATCGTTTCAGCGTTCAAACTTTCCAAGACAGGAACAGCATTCTGAAATAAAGGTTACCGAAAAGAAATCTGAGGTTTGTTTTTCGTGGTAGAGTTTTCGTTGCAGCTTTCCGTCCAACAAGATCAAAGATGGGCCAAGTGTGTTCCTTAATTGGCCGAATGTTGTAACCCCATAGAATGGTATTCGTTCCTAGCAAGAGTGAAGATGTGAGTCCGTCCCTTATGTGTCGTTATATGTGAGCATAAACAAGATAAGTTGTTTTGTGACATTTTAAAAACTAAGCGATCACACGTAGATACATGTGAGAAGAAGAGACACACATTCATTAAGAGATTCGTTACGTACATGTGTATATTTGTACAGAATATATACACACTCCCATGGAAATACTATATCTGTTTTATCATTATTTTCATGGCAAATGCTCGTCTAAGCTTCAATCTATATGCCCCTGCGAAACTTTCACAACGGATACTCGTCTGGTTACAACCATAATCAACAATTTCCTCCACTATCAACGCCTAAAAATAAACGAAAATTTCATAAACAAGACTTCTTTCCTGGAACTGCTTGCCTGTGGAACTCGGTCTCGCTAGTCTGCTTTCCGGTTGTCTACATGGTTGCCTTCAAGTCCAATATAAACAAGTTCTTGTAGACTCGTCCACTTGAATAATCAAATTTTATCCAATTTCAACTACTAATGATCATTAAGCTCTATTGATTTGCGCTAGTACTAAAGAAGATGCTGATCTTCAAGGCATAACTGAAACAATTTTGATAAATGGTTATCCTTAACACAAAATTGAAAAATGTATACGGGATAAGATCATTGCGTTTAAGGGTGGAACCTTCTTAGGCCCCCAAAAGTACTGTATATGTTAAGCTCTCATGGACTGCTGTTAAAAGCCAGGAGTTTTCACAAAAGTTCCGCAGCCGTTTTGCGTTGTTTCATTGCAACTAATGTTTGAACGGTGTTCGGGACGAGAAGAGCTTCTCTCTCTTTCTGAATAATAGTATCCACCCACTCAATACAATATGGTTGTTCATAGCTTTAATGTTCAGTGCGAAGCCGACTACGTGGGGCATACCATTCAGCGCTTGGGGATTAGAATTTCCCAACATCCTCTCGATACGTAGGCACAAAAACGGCAAACATCCGGGTGTTTACAAGTTTCTTGCAGTACCAAGTTTGCACTGAAGAGTACACAGACGAGGCTTTCTGAATTTTGCCCAAATCACGCTGGAAAACACATATTAAAATTCTCGAGGCAGTTGCTATTAATATGTCAATCCTCTCTGTGCAAGCAAAGGAAATACACTCATAACTTGTAATGTATGGGTGTACTTTGAGAATGTTTCTTTCACCCAGTTTTTTCTCCTTTCCTCTATTTTAATTCACTCTCGATGGTAATTTATGATCCTTTGACCACTGTTTTAATCATTAGTGCCTCTTGTTGCCGACGATGTCTATGAAAAGTGTCGCTGAAAACATCTCAGATTTTTTTCTTATTATCTTTCTGCTACCATCGATTCCCCCACTTTTAATAATTTTTTAAACATCGAATTAAAGTAAAGGAGAAAGAAAAATGGTTTCGGAATGTTCATTGGTTTTCTTCTATTGTGATTCTTTTATTTTCTTTTAGTGATATAAGTTTAAACTAAAACACCTCAACGATAAATAATAATGCACTCAGTATTATTCAAATGTTTAATATATATATATATATATATATATATATATATATATATATATATATATATGTATATATATATAATATTAAATTCCACAGTCAAACAACGCCGCAGCACACAAGATCCATGACAGTCAATGAACTGGAAGTCTAAGACACGAGTTTCTCCCTCACTTGGGCTTATCAGTTAGACACATCCGAACTCAGGATTCGAAAACTGAGCCGTTTGCTCAGTTGGCAGAGTGTTTGCCTCGCATGCAAGAGGCTCGGTTTTCGAATCTTGAGTTCGGATGTGTCTAATAGCTAAGCCAAAATGAGGGCGAAACTCGAGTCTTGGACGTCCGGTTCGTTGACTGTCATGGCTCATGTGTGCTGCGACGTTCTTTGGCTGTGGCATTTATCGTAGAAAAATATATATTTTGCAATTAAGCTACACAGAATATTCCACGTTTCATCCACACTAGGATTCGCCAGGCTTGCCATATATATTTGTCTAACTTACTACCTTGCTCTACCTATGTATTGAGCACTGTTGAAGTAAATACTTAGTTTACGCATAAAATTATACTTGCGTATATTAATTTATGTGATAAAATGAAGTAGTAATATATATATATATATATATATATATAGTAGAAATGGTAATCAATAAAAACCTGAAGAAAGTGCTGAATACTGTTGTAGAGCAAATATGCGTTTTATTTTTTATTGCCGTTTTTTCTGTTTACTTACATTATTGTTTCAGCTACGCGACCGTTTTTTTGGCTGTCATGTAGCCTCCTTAGACTTTACAGAAAAGTTCGTTTATAATAATAATAAACGAACTTTTCTGTAAAGTCTGAGGAGGCTAGATGACGGCCAAAAAACGGTCGCGTAGCTGAAACAATAATGTAACTAAACAGAAAAAAAAACGGTAATAAAAATAAAACGTGTATATATATATATATATATATATATATATATAGAGTCATCCACATACAGTAGTGTTTCGCAGCTCATCAATGCGGCTAGACAGGCAACTGCCTCAAACCAAGATCGAAACCTGACCGGCCAAGTGACAGTCAAGGCTTTTCCCCATTACGCTATACGGCTGCTGTGTGGGTAATGAATTTAACGATGTTGAGTTTTGACATCTTCCAAATGCCTATGCTCGATTTGTTTACACAA
The DNA here is from genome assembly GCF_053919585.1 of Euprymna scolopes. Lineage (NCBI taxonomy): Eukaryota > Metazoa > Mollusca > Cephalopoda > Sepiida > Sepiolidae > Euprymna > Euprymna scolopes. The sequence goes on from NW_027633103.1 coordinate 151,968, forward strand.
AGAGCGTCGCTTAATACACTAATGGCAGTTTGTATATAATTTCCCGAAATGCTCAACCCAAGATAGGGAACATTACTGTATTATTCAAATGTGTTATATATATATACTTCAGAATAAAATTACCCAACAATCAGCTGGTATGGAAACCTGTGATTATGAAATTTACAAGATATTACTGGCAGTAATATTCTATAAGTATTATCCCACCTAAATAAGAATTGCTCGATATACAAGATAGAGCAAATAAATCAAATTTTTAGTCATTCAATGAATTTAAAAATTTATGACGTGAAATGTTTGAGTTTAAGATCAAATATTTGTATTATTCTATGTAAGACAAAGAATACATTAGAAATATTTTAACTCCTTATCCTATAGGATTTCGATGTCTACCATCTCTTCAGAGGAAAAAATATTATCAAATAGTTATAATGGTTTACACCTTATTTGCTAAAGTCAGTAAGACATGGAAAATCACAATTAAAAATTGATTAATTAAAAGTCATAGAGTAAAGGAAATTAAAGAAAACGATATAAAAGTTAACATCCAAATTGCATGGTAAAATCCGAAGTGAATGTCTTTGAAAGCGGTGTGGTATATATTTAATCTAAAGAAGCTTTGAGTATGTTAAAAACAAAGATACTAAAATAAAAGATTTCAAAAAATTAAAATAATATAATTTAAATTCCTGGAAACAACAACTAAATTGAACACATCGCAGACAGACCACTTGCATAAGTATACTTTATGCTAGAAAATTCACAATTATACAAACATTATACAAAAGAATTTAACTATATAACGGTGGAGAAAGCTTTAACGTAAATTGTTAAATAGAACACGGGGATCATCAGCTACTTACCATGTACCAATATATATATATATATATATATATATATATATATATATATATATATATATATATATAGGTACGCCACATATCCACGTCAAATGTTATAAGGAGATGTAATATCTTATGTACCAATTTTCAATATTTACTTCAATAGTGCTTAATGGGTAAGTAAAGCTAAGTAGTAAGTTAATAAAATATCTTAATTAAGTTACGCAGGAAGTTCACTGTTTCAATCTCATAGGGAATCGTAAGGCTACAATGCATGAAAGGGATGTTTAAAGTCAGTTAAACGCCGAGAGAACATTTTAAAAAGCTTAAAGTGATTTCATAATGCTAATTCTGTCAGCACAGAAGTTAAATTGTTCTCCCAGGATCTGACTTTACATGCCCGTTTCACTACTACATTTTGAAATTCTTTCTATTTTTCATTTTTATTCACTCGTTTGTTTTTCGCTGATAATGATTCGACAAAGAATCCAAAACGTTCGTGATACATATGGAAGTTAAATAAATTTAAAGACAAAACAGATTATAACAAGTGAAGCATGCATGCCGCCCTGTGAATGCACAGTGAACGGGTCATAAAGATATGACTAAGTTCAGCATTGCTCCCCCCCCGATTTAACCCCCAAAGTCCCCAGGGGACGTCAAATCCTGTTGAAAATGAACAAACGGTGCAGTTTTAGGCCTTAACATATGTAAATTTGAGTTCTGCACCGCGCGCAAAAAAGAAATGACTAAGTCCATCATTTACCCCTTCCCATTTAGCCCCAAGTGTCCCCTTGACATATTTAAATTTAAGTTCAGCACCATGCAAAACTGCTAAATAGATATACAAAGAAAATTTGGGACAAATATGGTAAAATGGACCGAAAAATGAAGTGGTTTTATTAGTCCTAAAAGAGACCCTGTGGCACACCCAAGAGTTATCGCGAAGTATAGACAAACAAAATTATATAGAAATCAGTTAGTTACAACTTTTCAAAAAGTTTTATAAAAATCCAAGGCATCAATTTTTTAAAAAAAGAAAAGTGTCAATTTTAGCCATTTTAACCCGAAAGGCACCCCTAGGTGGTGGTGGGGGGCAACCAGAGTTTTCCAGGAAAATCTGTTCTATTATTTTTACTCATATCATGTTGAAGGTTTGTGCAAAATTAAAAAAAAAAAAAAAAAAATCCATGGCGTAGTTATTGAGAAAAGTGCGGACAGACGAACGGTGAACGGACAAGAGTGAATTTCGTTTTGTTGAGGGACCAAAAAAATGGAAAATATAAAAAAGGTGTAATCAAGCAAAATCTCTCTCTCTCTCTCTCTCTCTCTCTCTCTCTCTCTCTCTCTCTCTCTCTCTCTCTATATATATATATATATATATATATATATATATATATATATATATATGAATGAATAGCATTTTGCCCGGCGTTGCCCGGGTGTTTTGAGGTGTATGGTGTATGTTGAGCAAAAAAAAAAAAAAAAGGCGGTAATTTTTTTAGCTTTGACCCCTATTATGACCTCTTAACATTTGTCTTTTTAGGCTCAAATCAAGTTATTAAGGTGGATCCATGTCCAAGAAACCTATATCTAAAATTTCAAGCGTTTAGACCCAAAATTGGCGGAAGAGTTTGGTAGAGTTCCCAAAGGTCAAATTGTTGAACTTTGACCCTTTACAGCCAAATTTCTGGCCGAAAACCGATCCCAAAGATTTTCCCAAAACTCAGTACCCTGTATATCAAATTTTGAGTCTGTAGACTGAAAATTGGCGGAGTTATTGCGTAGGGAAATGTACACAGACACACACACAGACACGTTCACTTTTATAGATATACTAGCATTTCGGCCCGGCGTTGCCCGGGTATTTTGAGGTGTATGCTGAGCAAAAAAACAAAAATAAACAAACAAACAAACAAAACAAACAAACAAAAAACGGTCAATTTTTTGTTAATTTGACCCCTATTATGACCCCTTAACATTTGTTGTTTTGGGCTCAAATCAAGTTATTAAGTTAGATCCATGTCCAAGGAACCTATATCTAAAATTTCAAGTGTTTAGACCAAAAATTGTCGGAGGAGTTGTGTAGAGTTCTCAAAAGTTAAATCGTTGAACTTTGACTCCTTAATCGCCAAATTTCTGACCGAAATCCAGTCACATCGATTTCCCCAAATCTCAGTACCCTGTATATCAAATCTCGAGTCCGTAGGCTGAAAATTGACAGAGTTATTGCGTATGGAAATGTACACAGACACAGACACACACACACACATACACACACACAGACACACACACACAGACACTTTCACTTTTATAGATATATAGAAGATAGATAGATTACGGCATAAATACGTTGACACACCGTTTTTTTCGTCAGATCCCCGAAGTTAAGCAACGTTGAGCTTGGTCAGTACTAAGATGAGTGACAATTTGGGAATTCCAGGTGCTGGATGTGCTCTCCGCTTATCATGGTTATCTCGGCATTGTTTCAAGTCAGTTTTAGACCTATCCTCGCTACTGGACCGAAACAGTGTCGATTTAGGAGAGATTTGGTTGGGGGAGGATTGCGCAACTTATGCCTCACAGAAGCACGCGCAGCTACCTTTACAAGGCTGTCCATTGTCTCATAAAACTGAATGGAAGCATCGCTGTATAGGAGTGCGTAAGAAATCTGATATAAGCACACGTTTTAAAGAAAGCTAATCCACTAACCAGATTAAGTAACGGTAAATAAATAGGATCGAACACAAAGAGGCTTTCTTCTGAGCGTTGGACCAATCCTTCTCAGTGCACGATACACACATACTAAAGTACACACATGCATAAACACACTCATAAACACATTATTTTTTGGTGTATTTATTTCATTTTTCAAATGTGACTTTTAATTTATTTGGCGATTTTTCAATATTTTGTGACTATTTGATTATTTTGTCAGTTTTTTTAGCATTTTTATATCTTTTACAAAAAAATTTGACTTCTAATTCATTTGTCGAATTTCTGATTTTTTTTGTGTGACGTTTTATTATTTTGCGATTAATTTTTTTTTTTAACATTTTCACATATTTTTGATGCTTTTAAAATTTTTGTTGTAAAGTTATTACTTATTCTTGTAAATTCTTTTATTTATTGTGACATTTTAATCTTATTCTTTGTACTTTTTATCATTTTAGTGATATTTTTAAAATTCAATTTTCACCTCAAACAAGACACAGTGCCAATTTAAAGTAGGAGCTACTATCGAGGACATAAGTTGCAGGGACATTATGAAAGGGGATGAGCAGGTAGATGTTTGTTCGCATTACACTTGAACTTCTGCATGTCAGTACAGTTGGGAAAGCAGAATCTCGGAAGGGAGTTCTAAAGTCTAGCAGTTCTGGGGAAGAAACTATTGGAGTAGAAGGCTTTCTTACATCTAGGGATCTCTACTGTGTAGGGGTGGGATTTAGCTGCTTGTCGGGTTTGTCGGAGGTATTTACGTCGAGGAGGGTACAAGTGCTTGAAGTTCGTCAGATCATTAAAATACTTGTAGAACAGGCAGAGGGATGCAACATTTCGTCGATGGGACAGAGGCTGAAGCCTAGATGACAGTTCAGGACCTATCAGGTTGACGACTCTCTTTTGAACCCTGTTCAGGAGTGAGAGACTAGTAGCAGATGCACTAGTCCAAATGTGACAACAGTACTCTATACATTGGCGAATCGTGGCCTTATAGAGGTACAGGATACTTTCAGGCGTAAGTAGTTTTCTAGCACGGTAAAGAGAGCCCACCTTCTTCGCAGCAGCCTTGGCAATGCTCTTGATGTATCTGTTCCAACTCATGTTCTCTATAAACGTTAGGCCTATTGATATTTTATTTTTAGTTTATTGTTTTTATTTCAATTTTATTCAGTAAATCTTAATTTTTTTGTAACATTTAAAAAATATTTTGTGATCTTTAGACTTTTTTTTATTGTCGTTTTTTTTGTGTGATATATAAAAATATAATAACATGTATGATTTATATAAAAATGCACTTTTTTGCATCTGTTATTTACGTAATTTTTTTTAGTGGTTCATTCCTATCACTTACGCATATATAAAGCTTTTCATAATTTCTCCTACTGTATTTCAAATACGACGACGCATACACACATATGCGCGCACACATACTCTCTCATACACACACATCACTAATCTACTTCCTTCTATTATATTCGAATCATGATGATGACGACGATGATGATGATGATGATGATGATGATGATGATGATGATGATGATGATGCTTGTCCATAGTTGTCGATGAAGACCACGGACATCACTAATTTGTAGTAGATTACGTTTAGTGGGTCCGCAGATGACTTGTCAGACCAATCTGGGCTTAAAAATATCGTTCACAGGTGGAGCACCTATGGTCAGTAACTGTCGTTGAAGTGCTTGCTACTCGTGACATTCGGAGTGTGCGCTTCCCCCCTCTTTTCACCCAAATGGTTTGTTACTGCTTCGACGGAGCTTCTATTGATCGAACCACGTCACTCACATCTCTTCTTTGCTAGCACTTCCCATGATTCGGTTACATGTTGATAAAACTGATAATTTTCCTACACATTTTTTCCTACACATTACCAAGGAACTGTTTCCTTGTAAACTACAACGTGGGCGTCTTCAATGAAGCCGTCTTCGTAAGTAATCAGATTTTATTCTTTCTATTGGCCATTCTCAATCCGCTCATAATATTCTTCATCGCTCCAATGACATTTTATACATCTCATGAGTGCTTATCCTCGAGTGGCTTTTAGCCTTGATGAACAACGATTCATTAGCAAAAGTGGGGGTTGATTGACATCTTAGATTTCTCTTTCTATGTTATTAGCTGGATTCTATCTTGAGATAAATCGATGGCTGCGAACAACACCGATTACTTAATTTATTTTTTCCTACAAACGAAATTTCCTGGTTATGGGTTGCTTTATAACTTATCACCTTTGATCATCATTTTCATATCGCAGCATTGATGGGGACACCCCTCATAGAACTAACTTAACCATATGATACTATTTTTCAATCCCACTCTCTATCTTAACACCTGATCTTGTTCAACCAATCAGATTCGCTTTTATGTCTCTATGCCTATTTACAATACATTTTCACCATTTTATAACTTTCTAGGTGGAATTTCACAGGAGCTACAGTAAAGTGGCTTTTTCTGCTCTTAGTAAAACAACAAATATTTGATTTGACATGCGTACGAGTACAAATCTTGATATATTTATCATCGAGATTGTCAATGCAGTTTCTGGTGCTTTTTGTAATACGCCACCCGTGAAAAAACAACCCTGCTTTAGTTTAGTTTAGTTTTGAAAGAGAAAAAGAGAGAGAGAGAAAGGGAGAAAGAGAGAGAGAGAGAGAGAGAGAGAGAGAGAGAGAGAGAGAGAGAGAGAGAGAGAGAGAATAAGGTAATTCACTTTTCTACGGCCATGCAAAGTGATTGTTAAAAAACAAACTACTTAACCAATTAAAAAAAATCAGAAAACGAACAAATGACGAAAGAACATAATAACAGAGTGGTAAAAAAAACACAAAAAAAAAAAAAAAAAAAAACGAGTACTTATGCAGTATGCAGATTGTGCTGAAATAATAACGTTATTATTTAGAAAGCTATTCTTAAAATTGGGAATGGATCGTGTTTTTTTTTTTTTAACTATTCTGTACTTTCACCTAACAGTTTAATAAACAAAAGGTACCGTAAAAATTGAATCTAAGATGAAAATCACATTTTAAAAAATAGCGCGGTCCGTATTCTACAATAAATACCAGGGCTATCTTTAAATTGCATTTTTAAAATGAATTGATGTACACTATTAGTTTTCACTGATAATCGAGTACATCCATAAGATTTCCTGATATTTGATTTTGAATAGCCATATTTCACAAGCATCTGAATATAAATAAGTACCAATGAAAGCCTTAACTTTTGTGTCACCGGTTAAAAGTCAGAAACATCACAAGATACATTGACAGGTACTTATGCAGAACACGGACTGTGCTGAAATAATAACGTTATTATTTAGAAACCCATTCTTAACATTCGTAACTATTCTGTACTTTCACTTAACAATAGAATAAACAAAAGATAACGTATAATTTGAATTTAACTTGAAAATCAAATCAAAAACAAGCAGGGTCCGTATTTTGCACACACACACACACACACACACACACACACACACACACACACACACACACACACACAACGACAAAAAAACAACAACAAAAAAGCAAGCAAAGATAAGAAAACAAAAAACAAACAAAGAAACTTAGGTCGATATGAATTAACATCAGAAACAAATAATAATAATAATAATAATAATAATAATAATAATAATAGTAATAATAATAATAATAATAATAATAATAATAATAATAGTAATAGTAATAGTAATAATAATAATAATAATAATAGTAATAGTAATAGTAATAATAATAATAATAATAGTAATAGTAATAGTAATAATAATAATAATAATAATAATAGTAATATTAATAGTAATAATAATAATAATAATAATAATAATGATAATAATAATAATAATAGTAATAGTAATAGTAATAATAATAATAATAATAATAATAATAGTAATAGTAATAATAATAATAATAATAACAACATTAATAACATTAATAATAATAATAATAATAATAATAACAACAACATTAATAACATTAATAACAATAATAATAATAATAATAATAACAACAATAATATAAATTATAATAATAATAATAATAACAACATTAATAACATTAATAACAATAATAATAATAATAATAATAATAATAATAATAATAATAATAATAATAATAACATTATTAACATTAATAGCAATAATAATATTAATAATAATAATAATAATAATAGTAATAGTAATAGTAATAATAATAATAATAATAATAATAATAATAATAATAACAACCCCTCTTTTTTGTTATCGAAATGATCTGAGGTTCTACGAGTCTATTAGAATTAGAGTACCCACGCCCAAAATTGAAGTATTAAAAAAAAAAAAAAAGGATAAGACGTTTTTATATTGCAGGGTTATTTGAAATAAACATCGATGTGTTTTTGCCTTGGTTATTGTACAGAAGCAGATAGGCTCCACATTGTTTCTGAAACGTATATCTAATATATCTACGTTATATTTCTTTTAATCTGTCTGTTCGCCTGTCAGTTCTTTCCACCTTTTCTCGGAAACTACTTAGCGGATCTCGCTGAAATTTTGTATGGACATTAGTTATGATAACATGCGGCGAACTAAGCATCATGGCATACGTGCGATGCCTCGTTACGGATTAATAGGGATTAGTATTTAATGCAAAAATGAACACAAATTTAACCATATTCAGCCTTCAGTTTAGTATAAAGCACCCATTCTAAGTCAACGGACTATAACTATTGCCCGTTTTTAACAAGTTAAAATGCTTAGTGAATTTATACTGTCGGATTTTGAAAGTCAGGCCTAAATAACATTTTAGCTGACGAATCAAACTTTGCTTCTGAATATCAATTTTTCATTTTACATCTATAAACATTATTATAGAAACAATTATTGATAACACTAGCAATAACTAGCTTCATTTGTTGCAGATTTTTGCTAAAATGTGTTGAGTTTGTTAATTAACAGTTGATTGGGACAATTTCATTTTGATTTACACTATCTTCCACAAAGAGAAATAATGCTGTTTGGATGGTTTCGTAACAAAAGAACAGGTAATACATTATCCTATCTCTAAGCAGGAGGAGGTATCATTCATTCAATTCATGAAAACAAAATATAATGCATATAGGGATGACTACAAAATCCGAAAATAAAAATTACCTATTATGGCGTAATAAAAAAAGGTAATTGCAGGTTCTCTTCCAATTTTCGGATTTTATAGTCATGCCCATATCTACTATATTTTGTTTTAATAAATTGATAGGTGCTATTTCTTTTGAGAAGTAGAGCGCAGAATATATTCATTGATTAATATAATAATTAAATGAAGCATTTTGCGCTACAAAACAAGTGCTGTCAAGAATTGTAAGTGCCAACGTAATTAAAAGAATAAATTGCAAGATAATCAACATAATGAAACTTGGAATATAGATTTTTGTCATTTATTTGCTATATGCTCTGTAATTACATTGAGCTTCATAAACTAAGGATTGTTATAAATAAAAAGAGACATAATCGAAAAAGAAAGCATATTTCCACAGACACACACACACACACACAAACACACACACACACACACACACACACATATATATATAAATACACACACACATATATATACATATATATATATGTATATATATATATATATATATATATATATGAAATAAAATGGAGGTGGAAGGACCTGGATACTCAACGTTTCGCCCGATTTATGCGGGCTTCTTCAAGAGCGCTAAATGTTTGAGGTTCGATTCTAGCTGATGTCATTGACCATCCCTCTTGAAGAAGCCCGCATAAATCGGGCGAAACGTTGAGTATCCAGGTCCTTCCACCTCCATTTTATTTCATATCGTCGGATTTAATCCAACTTAACAATCATATATATATATATATATATATATATATATATATATATATATATATATATATATATATATATATATATATATACAGGGTGTCCACAAAGTCTGGCTATATTATGTAGCCAGACTTTGTGGAAGCATCCTGTAGATTATGTAGCCAGACTGAGATTATACTCTCATAGCAACAGAACAAGATACGCCACTATACACTACTCAATTGGGAATTGAAAGGTAGTCCAATAGTACATTAATAGAAATAATAGTATAGTTTTGACTTCAGAGAAATCAGATAGTAAATCTCATTTAGTAATTAACTTAACGACATTAAATAATCCGACAAGGGTTCATGAGGCGTAAAGCAAAACAACAAAAAAAGTCCTCTATCAACCAAACTAAATCAAACCAAACCAAACAGGACAAATAAATATTTAAAGATATAAAACATTTGAAGCATAAAAACTTTTGCTAAATGACCAAATTCGGCATTTGTAATCCGAAAAGGGTTGATATGCCGTAAAACAAAACAATCAAACCAAACACCCGAAATAAATATTTGCAGATATGAAGAACTTTAAGCATACAAACTTTGGTCAATGTGGGCTGGTTGTCACACTGAATGCAAAGAGTTGCTTTTAAGGGGCATTATCCCTCAATCTACTCATGTTAAGAATGGCTTTCAAAATAAGCACCCCCACAACCTCCCCGTGTTAAGAACGGTTTTCAGAATAAACACCCTTTACAAGTAAGTCTTCAGCGGGACAACCAGGCCACACTGACCAAACATTTTATCAAAGTGACCGGAATCGGCATTAAATAACCCGAAAAGTGTTGAGATGCCGTAAAACAAAACAACAAAACAACAAAACTAGGCTACGTTTAAAAATGTACACTATTGAAAGAAATAGTTTCGACTTTAGAAAGACAGTTATGATGCTACCAGATCAGGCTGTTTGAAGATAACTGCCTCTTGACCTAAATTTGTCAGACATTGAGATTGTTGTTTTTTTTCTTTCCATTTGAAAAAACTCAATCAAGTTCTACAATGCCCCCTCCCCCCAAAACACCAAAATTTTCCTTTACAAAACAACCAAACTAAACATTACGAATCAATATTTGAAGATATAAAAAATAAATAAATCATAAAAAGTTTTACCAAAATGACTGAATTCAGCATTAAGAAATCCGAAAAGGGTTGATATGCCGAAAAACAACCAACCCTAACATCTACATAAATAAAACAGTAGATGTATGTGTGTCTGTGTGAAAATAATTAACCGATAAACTCTTAAACTACTTGTCCCATAACACTGAAATTAACAGGAAATAGTAATCATACACCAAGATTTTTGAGTAAAATCTTTTAGATGGATCAAAAACGCGTGCAGAAATATGCCGGCAAGTTGAAATGCAAAACGTTGATTTCAACTTGCCGACATACTTATATTAGTTTTGCGCATGCGCAAATTCATTTATAGCTTGAAGTGGCTTAATTTTACACATTTTTTTAATCTATCTATCGATAGCTCAGACGGTTAGGAACGCAGCACGAGCGCTAAATGTTTGGGGTTAGATTCTAGCTGATGTTATCCAAGTCCTTTTCTCTAAACCTTTAAAATATATATATATATATATATATATATATATATATATATATATATATATATAACTACTTCATTTACTCACATAAAATTAATATACGAAAGTATAAATTTATGCGTAAACTTTAAGTATTTACTTCAAAAGTGCTCAATACGTAGGTAGAGCTAGTTAGTAAGTTATAAAATATATATGGCGATTAAGCTACACTGAATATTCCGCGTTTCATCCACTCTTGGACTCTTCAGGCTTATGCACATAAGCCTGAAGAGTCCTAGGGTGGATGAAATGCGGAATATTCAGTGTAGCTTAATCGCCATATATATTTTATAACTTACTATATATATACATATATATATATATATATATATATATATGTATATATATAATAAATACTATATATATATATATATATATATATATATATATATATATATATATATATAAATATACAGGGTGACCCCCTCTTAAAAAAAACAACAAAAGCTAAATGGAGGACATCTAGAACATATGCTGTAGAACGGAGAAAAAAAAGGCACAAGACCCTAGTGTTTTGATGTGATGTTGTGAATATAATAAACTAGTTATGACCAGAGTTTCATTTCATTTGGACAAAGCACTAAGAAACGGGGCCTAATCAGAGTTGGGGCCCGTTATTTTGGATCACCATGTATATATATATATATACACACACGCAATGGACCTGAAAATGGTTGATATGCCGTAAAACAAAACAACCAAATAAGAATAAGTTTAAAAATGTATAAAGTAAAAAGATAAACCGGAAAACCGCAGCAAACAGTATTACATATAGAAGTTCGCATAAAATAATAGAAATTTATTGTTTCGCTGAAATTGTTTGTACTATTACAAACATATATTAATTTATGAAACATATTAATTTCTTTATTTTATTAAAAAATTAGAATAATTGCTTTTTATTTGACATCGTTCGCTGCGGACTTCGAGTCGCCTGTTCTGAATCGCCAATAAAAATTAAGATTCATTTTATTCCAGGCAAATCGGGGTGGGTACCTTTATATTATCCAGCAGATGAATCAATGTTTATGAGTCTTGACATGTGCCCATCTAATCATATGCACCAATGACTCGCATTTGGAGGCATATGGGATTGGCAAGAGAGAGAGTTGCAGCATCTCTGGTGACATTGTAACCAGCTGTGTTGTTTTAATGAAGAATGATCGTTCCGTGGGAACTTAGATACCGATTTTGCCTCTACCTCATCCACCATTAGATGTAAACAAAATGGCGTATTCGAAAAACATTATATATAAGCCCCGAGCAAATATAAGAGGCAGGCCCGTTACTGACATTTAAAGCTGTAGTGTCTCTGCTATGACACTGAACTGCATCCAGTGTTTATCCTCCAATTAAGAAATAGTTGGGAATTTTAGCCACCCTTACTTTCAATGAGATTTTAGCAGTTTGAAACTGTTTATTTGTAAGATTTGTATGTAATCTCTCTCTCTCTCTCTCTCTCTCTCTCTCTCTCTATATATATATATATATATATATATATATATATATATATATATATATATATATAACTACTTCGTTTATTCACATAAATTAATATACGAAAGTATTTACTTCAACAGTGCTCAATAGTAGGTAGAGTTAGTTAGTAAGTATCCACCGCACCCTTCCTAATCAGCCTGCCTGCTCATTGGCTGATTAGGAAGGGTGCAGTGGATACTAGAAAGCTGATTGGCTAACTAAAAACTCAATAGAAGGTGCGTATATAAAAACGCGAGATAACCACAAAATTCTCGCATAAGCCTGAAGAATCCTAGAGTGGATGAAACGCGGAATATTCAGTGTAGCTTAATCGTCATATATATTTTATAACTTACAATATATATATATATATATATATATATATATATATATATATATATATATATATATATAGAACAAATAAACGACAAAAGTCTATATTTTAAGATTAATGATGTTGACCATCTTACAATTTATTCTTTTAACTACGTTGTCATTCACAATTCCTGACAGCACCTTTTTTGTAGCGCAAAATCATTCATTTAATTATTATATCACTCCATGAGTCTATTTTACTAATAACTAATCAGAAGAAATAGCACCTATCATTCATTCAATTCATGAAAACAAAATAAAATGCATATAGGGATGACTACAAAATCCGAAAATTAAAATTACCTATTATGGCGTAATAAAAAAAGGTAATTGCAGGTTCTCTTCCAATTTTCGGATTTTATAGTCATGCCCATATATACTATATTTTGTTTTAATAAATTGATAGGTGCTATTTCTTTTGAGAAGTAGAGCGCAGAATATATTCATTGATTAATATAATAATTAAATGAAGCATTTTGCGCTACAAAACAAGTGCTGTCAAGAATTGTAAGTGCCAACGTAATTAAAAGAATAAATTGCAAGATAATCAACATAATGAAACTTGGAATATAGATTTTTGTCATTTATTTGCTATATGCTCTGTAATTACATTGAGCTTCATAAACTAAGGATTGTTATAAATAAAAAGAAACATAATCGAAAAAGAAAGCATATTTCCAAAGACACACACACACATATGTATAAATACACACACACACATATATATATATGTGTATATATATATATATATGTGTGTGTGTTTATATATATAGGGTGTCCACAAATCTGGCTACATTATGTAGCCAGATTTTGTGGAAGCATCCTGTAGATTATGTAGCCAGACTTTGGGGGAACCATGTACACACACACACACACACACACCTGTATATATATATATATATATATATATATATATATATATATATATATATATATATATGCAGGGTGCCCACAAAGTCTGGCTACATAATCTACAGGATGCTTCCACAAGGTCTGGCTACATAATGTAGCCAGACTTTGTGGACACCCTGTATATAAATACACACACGCACACACACACACACGCACACACACACACACGCATATATATATATATATATATATATATATATATATATATATATATATATATACATATAATAAAAATTACAATAAGTTTACCAAGGTAATCAATTACATTCATATGTGCTTTTTTCCAAGGAAGTCTGCCTTTTGGATTATTTTGGACCATTTACCCATTGGATTGAAATTTAAATTCGACCGTTTTGGATTTTACCATTTTATGATTTTTACCCTTCAGCGGATTGTCCATTCATGTGAAATCTTTTTATCATTTTTCTTTAGCCTCCTGTTCCCCTTACCTCATCTTTTTTTTTTAAACCAAGTAAGATCTGTTACTTACTTGTAGTTTCATTAAATACTTTTATATGCAAAATCCGATCATTTCTTTTGTTCTAAAACCTGCCCTCTGATGAGAAGGAAAGTATTTCTTCGAAACTCCGCGGATTAAGGACTATCCACTTATCTTGTGTTTCCTTTTTTTAAAATTAAATATGTTTTTAACTCTTTTTCAAGATGTATTTTAACATGTTTTATTAATCATTTGTTCATATATATACATATATATATATATATATACATATATATATATATATATATATATATATATATGTGTGTGTGTGTATGTGTGCGTGTGTGTGTATGTGTGCGTGTGTGTGTGCTTTATCCTTACTTTAAATAAGAATATAGCAAGAAACACGGGTTTATTTAGAAGGGAATACATGTAACATAAGAGTAACTCGGCATATTTTCTGATTCTCTTCCTGTCTTTTTTCCTTTTGCCTCGGTCAAATCTATGAAGGGATGTTAGGTTATTCCATTACATTAATATATATATTTCCGGTTGAAATATATTCCAAAGATTAGAATCATTGAATTCAAACAAGGGTCGTTGATAGTGCTCAATGAAAGAGGGCAAATTAAAAACTTATTTCTCTTTATGTAAATATAATCATATTTCACTATGATGTGCAGACCGTTTCGATCATTATTGATCTCATCAAGCATGAAAGTGAAAAATTCAAATTTTTTAAAAACGTTTGAGAACATTTTTAATTTAAGAGGAGAAAAATATATTTTGCCATGTCTGACCTGAGGTTAATGTTAACCTTTTTAATTTTTAATCTGCTTGCCTGAAGATATCAATAATGATCGGAACGGTCTTTACATAGTAGCAAGATATAACCATATTCACATAAAGAAAATAAAATTTTAATATATATATACACACACACACACACACACACACACACACACACACACACACACACACACACACACACACATATATATATATATATGATGGACTCTTCCGTCGATTTTGACGTATGAGGTTCGACCACAACAACTAAATCCACACAGATGATTTGTTTATAGTGGTGGAGGCTTTGTGTAAAATCAACCACACTTTTCGGTATAACTACTGACTTTCGTCAGTGAAAATGACTGCCAAAAGGGATAGTATACAATATACCGTAGATTTTTAAATCAGTTTCCTTCTCCTAGGTGCATGTCTTAACGAAGACTGGATGTGCATCTCTCCCAGTGAATTAATGCGTCCCCAGATACCAACCTGGAAATTTCACCGACTAGGCACGATACATACAGCGCCTAACCTTCCCAAATGGTCACCCATCTGATACTGGCGAGGCTCAACGTTTCTTAACTTCGGTGATCTGGCGAGAAGCGGTGTGTTAACGTGATTGTGCCATGTCTCTCTCTCTCTCTCTCTCTCTCTCTCTCTCTCTCTCTCTATATATATATATATATATATATATATATATATATATATATATATATATATATATATATATATATATAAATGAAATTGTCTGTGTGTCTGACTGTGTGTGTACATTTCCTTACAAAATTACTCCGTTAATTTTCAGTCTACGGACTCGAGATTTGACATAAGATGTATTGATATTTGGGAAAATCTTTCTAATCGGTTTTCGGCCAGTAATTAGGCGGTCAAGTGGTCAAAGTTAAACGGTCTGACCTTTGAAAACTTTAACAAACTCCTCTGCCAATTGTAGGCCTAAACACTTGAAATTTTAGATGTAGGTTCCTTGAACCTGGATCAAAATTTTTAATTTGATTTGAGCCCAAAAAATAAATGTTAAGAGGTTAGAATTGGGATCAAAATTAAAAAGAATTTGACCACTCACTCAATTTTACATAAAGTTTATTTAGACATAGGGCAAGTATTTTAATGGGGTTTTGGCCGAAAATTTGTCTACCAAGAGGTCAAAGTTGAAAGAGTTGACCTTTGCAGACTTTAGTTTTGGGTCTAAACATTTGAAATTTTGCATAAAAGGTATTCAGACATGCAGCAAACTTTTTAATCAGTTTTTGGGCGAAAATTTTGCTGCTAAGAGGTCAAAGTTGAAAGAGTTGACCTTTGCAGACTCTCCCAAAATCCTCCGCAAATTTGGGATCTAAACACTTGAAATTTTAGATGTATGTTACCTGGACATGAGTCCAACTTTTTAATATTTTTATATACATATTCACATAAAGTTTTGAACAGTACATAGGGCCCGAGCAAAGCTGGGCTGAACTGCTAGTATATATATATATATATATATATATATATATATATATATATATATATATATATATATATATTACATCCAAATCTTCAAACTAACTACGTCATCTAACCTTTTTTTTACACAGGAATCACCATTTATCAAGGCCCGGAGGCCATCCGAGGCTAAGGGTTAATGGGTATACATTAGTTAATGTGATTAGAGCGTAGTAAAAATAAGTAGTGGGAATTTTATAAATTGAATGACTTAGGGGAACGGTTCATCAAGAACTTGTTTATGTTGGACTTGAATAAGATTCTAGTGGAAAGCAAGCAATCGGAAGAGAGTTTCACAGGCGTGCAGTTTCAAAAAAGAAGCTTTATTCATGGAATCTGCATTCAGGTTTATGCACAGATAAAGAGTGTGGGAAATTATTGATAGTGGTTTTGCTTTTTTGTGAAAGTTTGGCTTGCAGCATCGCTTCTGTGGGAAAGATGTTGCAGGGAAGAGAAAAGGGCATCCCCCACTAAGCTAGGAATTCTATTTTGTGCTCTGTCAAGGCAGGATAAGCTGCTTCTAGCAGCTCCTGCCCAGATGTGGCAATAGTACTCCATCTTCTGACGTACCTGGCTTTTATATAGGTAGAGAATTGCACCAGGAGTGAGATGTCTACTGGAGTTGTAGAAGAATCCCACCGTTTTTCCAGCGACCTTGACAATGCATTTTATATATGTGTTCCATTTCAGGTCAGGTGTAAAGATCAAGCCCAGAAGCTTGTCAAAACATGAAGCCTCCCCAAGACGAGAGCCATTCATTTATACCGATGTCAGATTCGCATCAGAGCATAGATGGTGTAGAGATAGACGCCTGGTTTTAGATGCATTAAAAGTAACCAGCCACTCCTTTCCCCATTGTATCACATGCTTAAGATCAGAGGAGAGAGAATCTGAGAGAACTTGGTCGTTTTCGGTCTTTGATTTGCTACCATAGATTGTAGTGTTGTCAGCATAAATGTTAGGAATGATATAAGGATGTGATTTGAAAGATCATTTATGTAGATCAGGAAGAGAGTTTGGCACAGGATGGACCCCTGAGGGACTCCAGCATTAATACTGAGAGCTTCTGATTTCTGCCCATCAACCACTACTCTTATGAACCTATCAGAGAGAAATAATTTAATAATTGAGAAGTCATTTCCAGCTATACCATAGCTTAATATCTTGTGAAGTAGGCTTTTATACCAAAACGTTATCAAAGGCCAAGAGAGATTGCCCTAGAAAGGTTGCCTGCGTCGAGAGACTCGCTAATCCTATGAGATAGAAGCACGCCCGCTGTAGATCTAGCAGAACGGAAACCATATTGCATGTCACTAAGAAGGTTGTTTTTGCTGAGATGGTTTACTACTTCTCTATTTAACACAGATCCAGCAGCTTCTTCATGACGCACAGGAGACTTATTGGTCTGTATTGAGAGGGAGATGACTTATCACCTGAATTCTTAAATACAGAGCATACTGATGAGATTTTCCAAGGTGTTGGGAAGCATTTCTC
>NW_027633103.1:172500-187500 GCF_053919585.1 Euprymna scolopes
TTCATGGTTGGGAAGAGGTGAAAGTCAGAGGGTGCAAGGTCAGGAGAGTAGGGAGGATGATGGAGGATTTCATAACCACACGCCCGTGCTTCTGATCTGGCGACATGCGAGTTGTGGACCGGAGTGTTGTCCTTCAAAAGGAGGGTACCTTTGCTGATCTTACCCCGCCTCTTTATTTTGATAGCTTCCTTTAATTTCCTCAAAAGTGAAGCATAATAGGCTCCTGTAATTGTGGTACCCTTTGCCAGGAAATCTGTCATCACTACTCCGTCCTGGTCCCAGAAGACTGTGAGCATGACCTTGCCAGCGGAGGGCTGCACCCTTGTCTTCTTTGGAGGTGGTCAGTCCAAGTGCTTCCACTGCATTGACTGGGCTTTGGTCTCTGGATCATAGTAATGGACCCAGGCTTCATCCTGTGTAATCAGTCTTTTGAAAAACTTTGACTCATCTTCTTGGCACATCTCTAAATTCATCCTCGAGCACTCGACGCGTTCTCGCTTCTGGAATGGTGTGAGCAACCTAGGAATCCATCTGGCAGACACCTTATGCATATGCAAATGGTCATGAATGTTAGTTCCCACAGACACTGTACTAATCTTGACATCTTGGGCTATTTGGCGAATAGTAATGCGCCGATCTTCCAAAATGGCAGCCTCAACTTGATGGACAGATGCCTCATCAATGGCAGAGGGGGGGGGGGCGACAAGGTCTGGGAGCTGTTTCCACAGACTTTCGGCCATGTTTGAATTCATGATGCCAGCATTTTACAAAGTCATATGATGGGGCATTATCACCATAAGTTTCTTTCATTTCATCAAAAGTCTCCTGTGATGTACGTCCTTTCAAACACAAAAACCGGATCACTGCCCGACATTCAACAGGCTCCATTTCACACCTACCTCACTTCAAACACCTGTAAAACAGAAACCACAATTAGTACAGAGCTGTAATTTGCCACATAACCCGTAGAGGTATAAATCATTGCACATGCAAAATTTCAGCTAGATCCGCCAACTGGAAGTGGGTCAGGGGCATTACTTATTGCACGCCCTAGTATTATACAATTATATATATATGTTATGTAATAGGTTGAACACAAGAGATTATTTGCTAGATATTTATCCGTCTCGATCTATCTATCTATCTTACTGGACAAATGGACGGGAGATGAATATGAAAAATATTCATAAAAACTGTTAAAATATAGCAAAGCAAATCATAGACAAGTTTACCGGAAGGTCTGGTCAGCTGATCGGATCTATGTGTATGTTACGTCGATCAGGTTAGCTGGAGATGATAGAGAGTTGGAATTTAGACGTTGAGCAGAGCGGACATTTTAACAGGTCGCCCTCCATATCTTCACGGGGGCGAGAGCTGACGTGTGTGAAAATAGAGACCTAGAATTAATCACGCAAGCAAAGATATTCACTTTCCATTCTTCTGCGATCGACATATGGAAAGTGAATAAAACCTTTATAAAACCAACCAGCGTTCTTGGAAATGAAT
Source organism: Euprymna scolopes (assembly GCF_053919585.1). Classification (NCBI taxonomy): domain Eukaryota; kingdom Metazoa; phylum Mollusca; class Cephalopoda; order Sepiida; family Sepiolidae; genus Euprymna; species Euprymna scolopes. The sequence goes on from NW_027633103.1 coordinate 174,007, forward strand.
GAATATTCGTCCAAACAGATTGCAGCCTTCCATCCAAGAACAAGATGAATTCCAGGTGGACAAGATTAACGACGCATGGAGGTATGTCCGAAATGCATGTATCACACGCACACACATGCATACACATACGCACACGCATATGAACAATTAGATATGAATATATCATAAATAGACAGCAACAACATAATTCTAGGGTTCAAATAGTGAAGAAGCAACGATAGATATTTAGGACACGTATACACATCAGGATGGACCTTTCGTACCAAGTACATATATTAGCTGTATGGTGATATCATTCACCATTGCACAACAGACTCCTTTTTATGACCCCCCTTTATGGTACCAATCATAATATAACATATATTATGCATGAGAAGTAAGCTATTCAGAGGTGTCCATGTCTCATTTACGCAGAAAATCATCAATCTTAATAAGCCTGATTATTTTTAATAGGAATGGACGAGAGCTGACGTGTAGCTTATTTGTCATAAATATATTTTATACCGTCACTACGAAGCTTTACTCACGTATTGACTTATAGAGAGTGAAGTTTCAATAGTTAGTCAGACGATGCTAAGAATATCTGGGGTTTTACTCGGTCGTGGCTAACGGAATGAGAGCAATCAATCTCGTATAATAAATAAATGGTTCAGTTCAAAATTCAGTACAAATTCCGTGTTCGAAATAAAGATTCCCGAGTTCAACAAGACGTACCCGAAGAAGGTCGAGAGTTATGTTGCTTGAAATGAAAATAATTGTCTAAATAATCTGATTAATACGAATTATCAATCATTATCTAAATAAAGTTAATATTCTTTTATCAAATTTGTATTTTAGTCGTTTATGATTTTCAATCTTGAAGACATTTGGTATCGCGAAATATTTATTTTGATATTATTTTCTTTTTGTCGACCTATTTATCATTACTTCTTAACCCTGTCTATAATGAGAGCGTTGTTTCGATTTCAAAATCCCAACGGCTTCTCACGGTGCGGTTCTGGTATCTATAAATATAGAATTGTTTTGTATGGCTAATTTTAATCGCCATACATGTTTCACGCTAATCTTCTTAGTATATAGAGTGTTTAGAAAATGGATGACATAAATTCGGATTTATGTTCAATATGTCCAGAAGTCCCGTACAGATTCCTGTGTTCGACAAGACGCGCCTTAATAAGTAGGAAGATATATCGGCCGAAACGTTGTTGTAATAGCATCTAAGATGAGAACAGTGGTTCGAATAATTTATAAATGCTATTTAAACCAAACGTGACTGGTAGACAAACGGACACAGCTTTATTTTTTTGTATAAAGATGCTTCGACGCAAGTAAAATAAAATACGTCCGTTCAAATCTACGCGTTTTGCAATAAGAAAGGTATTTCAAACTGAAACATGGCATGATAACGGCGGCAAAAGTCTTGGACGTATCTAAAAAAACAAAAACAACAAAAAAAAAAAAATAGAAAAAAGAAAACAAGAAAAAAAAAAAGAAGGAAATCTTCAGCAATTCTCCAAGAAAAAATTGAAGACACCCAAGAGTCAACAAATACCAGGATTTCTATTCTATCAATCATTTTGCTTTGATATTAAAAGCTCGGGGAAAAATCCGAATGTATGATTAACAAAAAACAAAAACAAAAACAGAAAAAAACCCAAAACAAACAAACAAACAAACAAAGAAACAAGAAATAAAAAAAACAGAAAAAACCCAAAACAAAGAAGAAAGTAACTAAAACAAAAGACAAAAGCAAAAACCCAAAGTAACAAAATCTCGACGCAAAGCAATGTGTGTAAACAGCATTAGACGCCATTGCCGCCCACAAGTTTTGATCGCATCATCCAAGACCAGATAGCGAACCGAGTCCCTCATTAAAAGAAGCTGATTTAGTTTTGAAACTTTTTTCGTTATCAGCATTTAGAGATGCGCCCATGCTTAAGCTCGAAGTAGTATTTTTGACGATTTATCACGCTGAAGTTCGCAATAACGTTTTTTTCATTGTTATGCTTAACTTTGAAAAGGCATTTTGTCAATGTGTTATGCGTACGTTAAAAAAAACAACACTTTTCATCCATCTATCACACTTACAGTTTAAAATAATGTTTTTTATCTCTCGCTCACGCTTGTAATGGCATTTGCGTGCGTCTATCACGTTAAAACTTAAAATTATATTTTAATCGGTGTGTCACGTTTAAAGTTAAAATAAAATTTCTGCTAGTCTGCTACGTTAAAGTTTTAAATAGCATTTCGTCTGTCTGTAACGCTTAAGTTTAATCACACTTAAGTTTAGTAAATACTTTCGTTGGGCTGTCATGCTTAAATTTGCAATAACATTTTCATCAGTGTGTTACGCTTAAGATTGAAATATCATTTTCGTCGATCTATTACGCTTAAGTAAAAAAACACTTTCATTGGTCTGTCATGCAGAATTAAAAAAATTATTTTGGTTGATTGCTCATGCTTGAGTTTGAAATTGCATTTTGGTTCGTGTGTCACGCTTAGGTTTGATATAACAATGTCACGTTTAGGTTTGAAATAAAATTTTCGTTAATCTGTCACGTTTTATTTAAAAATACGAGGTGCCTTAAATAAGTTTCCAGACATTTTTTGTACAGATATTTAAAATTGTCGTAGATGCTTGAAAAATCACTATGTTATTGGTATACATCTTATGAGATGACTGACCAATTGTTATGATTTCAGATTCAAATGAACAGCTACAGTAGGAATTGGAATACATCCTACTAAAGCCTGATTGTTACAGCTCGTAAATTTTAAAAATGCTATCTGGACGTGAGGACACTTTAGAAGAACGATGGACCATAAAATTCTGTTTTGAACTTTGAAAAATGCCACGGAAACGTATGGAATGCTTCACATTGCTTTTGGACCATCTTGCATGAATCGAACATCAGTTTTTTGAGTGGCATAAAAGATTCAAAGACAAGGAGTCTGGAGGGATGATGAGAGGTGTGGGAGGAGTAAGGAAGTTAGAACACCATTTGATTCAATAAATAAAAATTTCATGGATAAGGACCGTCATGTGTCTATAGAGACAATAATTTCACAGTTTGATGTCAGTGTGGGAACTGCACACACAGGTATTCGTGAGGAAATGAAGATGCGGAAGATTTGCGAAAAGTTTTTCCCAAGGGTGCTAAAACAAGATAAAAAGGAAAGATGTTGTTGTGACAACAGGAAGATGTTCAAGCTCATCTGTTCAGATCCCGCAGTCTAGACCTTGTTATTTTTGGTTATTCCCTAAGCCCAAAGAAAACCTTAGAAGCTGTCATTATGAGACAATTAAGGAGATGAAAGAGGCTGTGACGAGGGTCATTGACACTCTCACACAAGATAACTTTCATGGGATCTTTCAGAAGTTGTTGAAATGATACAAGTGCATTGCAGCCGGAGGAGATTACTTCGAAGAGGATTAGAGTTTCTTGTATGCACTATAAATAAAAGTGCACAGACGAAAAAAGTCTGGAAACATTGGTAACATGCTATGCTTAAACTGGAAGTAGCATTTTTGTTCCTATTTACAGTGTCTCCCCACGGGACAGAGTTAGACACCAGGGTCGTTTTTTAACGTGGAGAAAAGGGACAAAATTAAAATTGTCTCAGTCGTGAAGGATTTCTCCTCCACTGACAGAGTACAAGAAATTGAAATGCAGCATCTAAAGAACAGATACTACACTTTGAGGTATTTATTTGCTCCCCCACTGAGCAAATTAGGCACAAGGCCGATTTTTAAAGTGAGGAGTGAAGGGGAAATGGGGACCAACTCCCCGGGAAGTAGGGGAGCTGGATAGTGACAATTGGTATGAAGGGTTTCCCCTACATTGACCAAGGTCTTATATGTGGGGTCGCCTCCACATATGGTCTTTGCTTGCAGTATCTGCCGGACAGATACTATACTTTGATCCCGGCCCGAAGGCCAAGAAGTAGCATCTTTGTTGGATTGTGACAGTAAAGTTAAAAAGAGCATTTTTTTAGCTGTGTCAACGCATCTTTATTTAATAGTCTTTGTCCGTTTTATTCAAGTTTGTGATGGCATTTGCGTGCATCTATCCCGTTAAAACTTGAAATTACATTTTACTCAGTCTGTCATACTGCAACGCTTAAGTTTCGTTTGTCTATGACGACGAACTTTTGATCAGATTACTTTATACGTCCACGCATCTGTATAATAGGCGCTACCGTGACACTTATATTTAAAACAACATTTGTGGTTTGTCACGTTTAAACGTGAAACTGCATTTAATAGCATATTTATCGCATTAACATATCACTATAATAATCTCAGCTGGTCACATTCAAGTTTCAAATAGCGATTTTATTTGCGTCCATAATAGCCTGCATCCATCATACTCGATTTTGAAATAATAATTTTTACTGCATCAACCAATTTCTATAATAGTCCTTGTCCGTCATACTTAAGCTTGAAATATCATTTTTGCTATGTCAACTAATATGTATACATGACTGTCACACAAAATTTTGATATAACAGTTTTTGTTGCGTCAAACAATCTTTATAATATCTTCTTTTTGTCATATTTGAGTTTGGAGTAGATTTTTTTTTATACGCTAACCGATTCCTATAATAGCCTTTGTCGGTCACACATAAGTTTAAAATAGCATTTTTGTTGCGTCAATCAATCTCTATAAAAATCTCTGTCATACGTTGTCATAACTTTTGATTTTTGCTGCGCCAACATATCTTCATAATAGCCCCTATCTTTCATGCCTAAGTTTGAAATATCAATTATTTTCGCGTCTATCAATCTCCCTCTCTGATTCCTTAGTTTGAAATAGAAACTTTTGCTGTGTCAATCCATTTCTATAATAGCCTCTATCACACTTTTAGTTGAAATAGTATTTTTGCGGCGCCTACGAATCCTTATAATAACCTCTGTCTGTCACACTTAAGTTTGAAACAGCAATTTTTATCTTCGTCAACCAATATCTATAACAGTTCCTGTCCGTCATACTCAAGTTTGAGATATCGATTTTTACTTTACTATAAAATCTTCTGTCATGCTTAAGTTTGAAATAGTATGCTTTCCTGCCTCAATCAATTTTTATTATAGTCTCTGTGAGTCTTACTTAAGTTTGAAGTAGTATATTTTGATACGTTAACCAACATCTTTAATAGCATCTCTCTGCCATAATTAAGTTTGAAATAGCATTTTTGGCTGAGTTGACCTATGTCTATAATAGCCGCTGTCCGTCATATTTTAGTTGAAAATAGTAATTTTTGCTGCGCCAACCAATCTCTATGATAGCCTGGTGTTCATTATAATTGAACTAACATTTGCGGTCTAGCATGTTTAATTTTGATCGCTAACCGCACACGTTGAGTGGACGCATGCAACAAATATCGATTTGTTTTTATTTCCTCTTTTTCTATTGATTGAAGAATTACTCGATATTTAATGAATCTAACAGAATCAAATCAATATTTAAAATGTGCTTTAGTGTTTTTAATGCGTTTTTCTTTTATCTTTATAGGGATTACGTTTGCTTCGTTGTTGATTGCACTTGATTACGTCAATGCTAGAAGTAAGCACGTGGGAACACTCAGTAGAATCCTGGTCCAAACCGAATCAAATAAATATTAAAAAGTCCTAAACATACCTCTCGTTTTATTCCTTGTCTTCCTACAGGATAAAATTGATAGCAAAATATAATGTTTCTTCTTTATATCACTAATAAAAGATACTTTAGTTCTCTTTCACGTGTAAATTCATATCATTTATAAAATGACCGTAAATTCTCCTTCTAGTGTAAACGCAAACTACTTACAAACGCAACGTGAATTCACTTTGAAGTGTTAAAATAAATCACCTAAACATGAACCCCTAGTTCTCATCCATGTGTTAATCCATATCACTTATAAAAGGAGCCTTAGTTCTCTTTCACGTGTGAACCCATATCATTAATAAAAGAAGCCTTAGTTCTCCTTCACGTGTGAACCCATATCATTTTAAAAAGAAGGCTTAGTTCTTCACGTGTGAACCCATATCATTTATAAAAGAGGCCTTAGTTCTTCACGTGTGAAACCATATCATTTATAAAAGAAGCCTCAGTTCTTCTTCATGTGTGAACCCATATCATTTATAAAAGAAGGCTTAGTTCTCCTTCACGTGTGAACCCATATCATTTATAAAAGAAGCCTTAGTTCTACTTCACGTGTGAACCCATATCATTTATAAAAGAAGCCTTAGTTCTCCTTGACGTGTGAACCCATACCATTTATGAAAAAAATCTTATTCCTCCTTCACGTGTGAACCCATATCATTTATAAAAAAATCTTAGTTCTCCTTCACGTCTGAACCCATATCATTTATAAAAGAAGCCTTAGTTCTCCTTTACGTGTAAACCAATATCATTTAAAAAAGAAGCTTTAGTTCTCCTTGACGTGTGAACCCATATCATTAATAAAAGAAGCCTTAGTTCTTCTTCACGTGTGAACCCATATCATTTATAAAAAAGCCTTAGTTCTCCTTCACGTGTACACCCATATAATTAATAAAAGAAGCCTTAGTTCTCCTTCACGTGTGAACCCATATCATTTATAAAAGAAGCCTTATTTCTACTTCACGTAATGCTTTATAACTGGAAACCCTGTGCACGCTCACACCGTTTTGTGTACACTCGTACAGTTATCAAATATGGCAGGCTAACCCACGATGGAGAGGAGAGTGTTTTAACGGATTACAACACTCACTATCACCAACAGGGGTGGGGCTCCAGTGGTGTCACTCATAACTGGGAACCTTATGTATCCTCACACCGTTTAACGTAAAGCTACCGACAGCTACCGGGAAGGGGAAAGGGCACCCCCTATTAAACCACGAAGTCTATTTTGTACTCTGTCAAGGCAGGATAGTCTTTTTTTAGCAGTTCCTTCCCAGATATGGCAGCAGTACTCCATCCTTGGACGTACTTGGCTTTTATACAGATAGAGAATTGCATCAGTAGTGAGATATCTTCTGGAGCGGTAGAAGGATCCCACCATTTTCCCAGTGTCCTTGGCAACAGACTTAATGTACGTGTTCCATTTCAGATCAGGAGTAAAAGTCAAACCCAGAAGCTTGTCAAAACATGGTGCCCCCCAAGACGAGAGCCATCCAATTATGCCAGATGGGGATCAGAGCGTTGATGATGTAAAGATAGAAGCTTGGTTTTGGATGCATTAAAAGTGACCAGCCACCTTTTCCCCCACTGTACCACGCGCTCAAGATCAGAGGAGAGAGAATTAGAGAGAACTTTGTCATTTACGACCTTTGATGTGTTGCCATAGATGGTCGTGTCATCAGCATAGATGCCGACGAATGATTTAAGACGGTAGTTTCCCGTTGCTTTCCGTCTTGATTCGAGGTGCATCTCTTCAAGTGAGTTAAACGCGTCCCCAGATACAAACCTGGGAATTTCTACGAATCGGAGTACATACAGTGCCCAGACCTCCCAAACAGTCGCCTATCTGGTTCTAGCCAGGCTCATTGTTGCTTAACTTCGGTGATCTGGCGAGAACCAGAGTCTCAACGTGATTGTGACGTATAAGCCAGCCAGCCAGAAAGACAGACAGGCAGACAGACAGACAGCCAGACAGCCAGCCAGCCAGCCAGCCAGACAGACAGACTAAAAGAAATATAATATAGATGTAGATTTAAGTAAGGTAGTGCGTAACTGTTCACAATCGATCCGGTTTGAATTCTTGATAACGATTCGATAACATGTGCGACGATATGTCGCGAGGCTAAGAACAAATTCTGGGACGTATCTAAAACTCTCTGCCAAATTTGGTTTAGATCAGATGAGAAATGGAGACTTAAAAAGTAAAATAAAAAGAAAAAAAACGCATTTCTTTTGTCTTTGTGAGACAAAGACAATTGCGACGTTATTACCACAGATGAATGCCTAACAAATTCCTTTCTGATATCAATTGTCTTTGGAAATTTAAAGAGGAAAACATAGTAATGAGAAGGATAAGAAATCGATATCTGTATATGTTTGGTACGGGTTCTCAAGTCGGAAAAAGGAAGGAATTTAAGAAGAAAAGATTGTGAACGCGGAGTACATTTCTACTTCACACGCAAAAATATAATAATAATAATAATAATAATAATAATAATAATAATAATAATAATAATAATAATAATAAAAATAAAGTCGGATTCCTGCCTATTTGTTCACAATTTGGTTAATATATATAGAAAACTTACACTGTTTCACAAATAGACTTGATATTGCAAAACAGATTACTACAGGATTTCTATACAAACCTTGTGTATCACTTTCTTGCGGGTTAATATTTTTTAAATTTTGAATTTGCTATGAAACGCAGAAAAGTGAATTTTAGTGCTCTGGAAGAGCATAGCAAGTTGTATAGTTTCCCTGATTTTTTGTAGAATTTGAACAAATATTTTGAAATTTACACACACACACACACACACACACACACACACACACACACACACACACACACACACATATATGAAGATAAATTTAAAAATTAATATTAGCAATAATTTTTATATCTACAGACACTAGTCTTTCATACTTATGCAATCACCAGTGTAGTAATGAAAATTACAGACAGTTGAGAAATTCGAATCCCGTCACAGAGTAACTTTGACATCGTAGGTTGGAATTTTACCCGCAGACTACCAAAAATGAAAAGGATTGAGGGAAATTAAGTAGCTATAAATGCCAAATAAACGATTATAAACAGTAAACAGTGAAAGAGTATTCAACGATAGAAAGTAGGAATATTGCATTTTGTGCTTAAATTTGAAATTGCTTTTTTTCTTAATTCCCTTGATCGTGCTCAATTTTATTTTTAAGGGGTATTTTTAGTGTTGGATCGATTAATCGGAATCGGAATCGGACAAATCGGAAATTTTTGGGGTATCGGAATCGGAAAAATTTGTGGATATTTTCCAATGCCAACAACGATTCTTTTAATTGGCCTTTTTATTTGATATCTTTAAATAAAAATATTTTACCGCTGATAGTAATACTAAAATAGTGTATCTCTGTTGATTTCAACTTTTAAGTAAAACTAAAATCGATAGATCATCCCTCACAAGAGTATCCTTACGCTTAAGAAAATGTCTGCACATTTGACATGTGATTTTACGGTAATCGTGAAAAATAACAACTTTATAGTTAAATATGTAGCGATTTAGAAAGAATCGGAATCGGTAATTGTATTGGAATTGGGAATTTAATACGGAATCGGTAATTGTATCGGAATCGGTAAAAATACTGGAATCGTGCCATCACTAGAATTTTTATAACAATAATATTTTAAAATAAATATTAACAATTACTTTTGTACCTAAAGGCACTAGTACATCATGTTTACGCAATCATCAGTGTAGGAAGTGAGAAATACTGACATTAGGAATTACCTATGCTGATCGACTTACGTTTCGACGCCCACACGCTTCGATGAGGGTTCTAAAATGAATATTGCAACCAGTAAATAAGATAAAAAATAAAATTGCTGAAAAGATTGTCGGGGAAAAAAATTGGCAACCGAAAAAAAAGTTAACATTTTCAAAGATGTCATTTATTCTTCCAGCGATTTAATGGTTCTTCCTTATATACCAACACATTTGCTGAACACCCACCTCCAGCCTTTTCCTTCTTCGCCAAGAATGTACATATACTTATTTCTACTGCATACAGTTCAAAACAAACTGACATTTATCTGCTTTGATCTGGCCTTAATAGAGGGAAGACTAAAACATGCTGCTATGATTTCAAGTAATCTGAAACTATAGCAAAAGAAGGCTTGCTTTCAAATATTTCTCATATGTTATATCTCCTCTCTTTTGGAAAGAGGTTACGATTATGAATATCTCCAGTATCAAATAATCTTTATACACTGTGAAGTTTACTTTAAGTATGAAAACCAGAGAAGAGAGATATAACATCTGAGAAATATTTGGAATCAAGGCTCCCCTTGCTGTTATTTCAGATTGCTTGAAACCATAGCAGCTACTTTCAGCTTCCCTCGTTCAAGGTTAGAGGTTTTGGAGAAATATCAGATGTTTTGTAATCAATATGCAAAACTAGCAAAACAAATGATTATGATTGAAACATTTTATGGCTGCAAAAAAAAAAGGTGCTCTTATGATGATTGGTGATTCCCTTGATGTGTGACCTTAAGGGAAAATATCACATCGCCCAATACACAATTCAGATCAGTAACTTTCTAACGAGCCTTCATCTGTCAAATCCTAATGAATAGTCGCTAGGATTTGGAGCTCATAAAATTGCCAAAAAAAGGTTATATATATATATATGTATGTATATATATATATATATATATATATATATATATATATATATATATATATAGAGAGAGAGAGAGAGAGAGAGATAGAGATAGAGAGAGAGAGAGGGAGAGAGAGCCATCTACATACAGTACTGTTTCGCTGTTTCCCAGCTCATCAGTGCGGCTAGACAGGCAACTACCTCAAGCCAGGATACACACCCACACACCCACACACACATACACACACACACACACACACACATATATGTATATATATACTGATAGCTGCTTGAATATTGAATATTTTTGGTTCTGTGGGGCGTAACTATATGAACATTTTCAGGCTTTTTGAAAATTATACTATTCTATGGTTAAAATTTTGTGACAATCGGCAAAAATACAGGTATGAATTAGTACATCCCATAATTTTAGGCTAGTCGCATTTTGTAGAAGATTATATGTAGAGTGAATAAGAAATGATATTGCCAGTAGTTCGATTGCAATTAAGGATTTCCACGATAATATAATTAATTCGATATCATTCTAATTTGTCTATGCACATTGCTTGGATAGAGCGACAGCAATGGCTGTTCTTTGCTCTACCCCAAACATCCTTATCTCTTCGATCACCAGTTCTCTTTTTCCCTTTCCCCTTCTTTGCTCGTGCTATCTAGTCCTGCTCTATTAGTTTGAGTGATGCTTATTATGTCCTTTATTCGTAGACTACATGACGCCCCCTGTTGTGGCCTTAACGGCCGACAATTTTGTCCCTGATTTTATTTCTGGATATGCCTTTTTAATGATCTCGTCGGTTAAGTCCCTCATCATTCCATGGAGTCTCACTTTCACAATTTTGAACTCTTCCACTAGTGAAGATATTGGTAGCTGTAGGTGTCCAGAACTGGTATATAAACCCACTTAAAAAAGGAGGAACTCAAAACCCCTTATGTTGGTATGTATTACAAAACCGTTGATTCGTTCAACGCGAGATAATGTAATCTCATACATCTGTAAGGGCCATAAAATATGAGGTAGCAAACCATGTCGGTAACACCAAACCTACATCCTTCCGGTTAGATAAATTATATCAATTGATTCAAGGTTATTTTCATGATCTCTGTACCCCGGTATCGATCAGTCAAGGGGATTGAATAAATATTTACAAGGCTTTTAACTGAAATCTCCCTTACTGTTGGGATCGTATATGCCCCCATTTTGAAATGGATTTCCTTAACAGATCCCTCGACTAACGAAAGGCTTCGGCTTTTCTTTGGCTTAGCCTTTATTCTTGCCTATGTGAAGAGGCCATAGTATTATTGTAGAAGTGCATAGACATCACTTTTGAATGGAAGAAGAATTGTGACGTCATCCATAAAAGTTTCAGACGGAGAAATAATAAGATGTTCAGTAGTCATCAGTGCTTTCGATGTGTTCCCTGCACCACGCAATATAATTTCAATTACTAGAACGAAAAGAAGTGAAGAAATCACGCAACCAAATATAATGCCGATCTCAAGGATCTTCCACTTTCTGGAATAATTTTTTTCGGTACATATCATAAAAGCTGTAATGTAATATTTCATTATGATTCCACTAAGCTTGCCAGGAAAGTTAAAAAAAGCCAAGAGTCATTCGGATTAAATGGTGCAGAACTGAACGGTATGCATTTGCAAGATCCATCCATATTAATTATTGTAATTCCGTTTGATATTTTTTGCCGATAGTATTGAGCTCTATAACATTTGTGAATGTTCCGGGTATCCGGGGAAACCAGGCACCCAAACCTTCTGAACAGATGTGTTTACATATTTATTGCTCATCAAGAAGGTTGTCATACGACGAGAGAGAATTTCTTTCTACATTCATGATAAATATGGTGCGAAAAATTGATATCCTTCGATTGTATTTCTTTTGGTACCCAAATGCCATCAGCTAGATACCATAGCCGTTGTATAATACCTTGCATTAAAACCTGCCGGAGGAGGACAGTAATTCTCTTGAAGACACATGAGCAGTTTTTATATAATTTATATTTGGGGTGTTTTTCATTCATTCATGTTTGGGGTGCTACCAGCGCGAGATTTATGGACGAAATATCAGACTTATCCCAGTTTTATTCTGCTATCATTGAACATTACCATTCGATCTTTCGGTTTTGGTAAGTCTTTTAGAGGAGGTATTGGGATACCGCTCAATTCAACCGAATATGCCATCTTCAAATGACTCTCGAGTTCCTCCCTCGGTACATCAAGCTTACCACTTTTTGATTCCACGAAAGTTTCTTTGCAAATGCATAAGCTTTTGTGTAAAGGAATGATTTACGTGCCAAGCGCTTTTCTTTTTTTCGATGCTTTCTGATTTTCAGCCCTGGAGATCGGCAAAATATTTTAATGAATATCATCTGTGATATTCTGAACATCCAACCATTTATTATCTGGGGCATCTTTCAATCAAGGTCTCAGCAGTCTCTGTTTTGATCTCAACTTTCCTATTTGCAACTGTCGTCTATTCGGTCGCTGTTGTTCTCCTTTTTTTAAAAATTTTATGTGTTACTGTACCCAACCATTCCATACAAACCTCATATATAATCCTAGTGAAAAATGTCATTTGTTGATCAATGGGACCCTTAAGGTGGGTGGTGAGAAAAATAAAAAAGATCTTGGTCTAATCTTTTCCGTGTAGTTATATGATTACCTTTGAACTAGTGAATTCTTGGCTTGCTAGGAAAGTTTCCAGGCCGTTGTTGTTCAGCTATAAGACCTCTGAATATAGTCTCTGATTCATAAACCCATCATTCTATTTACATTCTCCGACAGAAGAATTACTTCGTTTGTATAAACGTGCCTAATGAATTCCTAACCCTCACAAGATTTTATATATTCTTTCGTAATCAGACGTTGGATGTTGTTTCCATTTGAGCTATTATGATGTGGATATATTCATATATTCCCCTTCCCCACTACAAACACCTTAAAATTGTTTTTCTTTTGTATATATATATATATATATATATATATATATATATATATATATATATATATATATATATATAGAGAGAGAGAGAGAGAGAGAGTATAACTCCTATAATTTGAACACCTGCTTCGTTCAAATTAGAGGATGCTGTTCAAGTTTCGTGATAAAAAAATGTGCTGCAGTTAACTTTAATTTTCTAAGAATTAAGAAATAGTAAACGAAATTCAT
>NW_027633103.1:192500-270000 GCF_053919585.1 Euprymna scolopes
TTTAAATGTATGTATATATGCATGTATGTATGTATGTATGTATGTCTGCCTAAAGCATTCCCCAGAGGCGACAGAATTTCACGAGATCGACATCGTTTTCAAGCTCGACCCTTTGGACGACAAATATCGAAAAATTGTCTAAAACATTCATTTCTTCACCCTCAACTGGGCATTTTTCTACAAGGAGGGGTTGCTTTTTTCGCAGTATTTGCGAAAGTCATTCTCTTTGTTCGATTAACTAGCCTTAATTTAAACCATCGTCACTTCCGGTTTGGCGATGGGCACAGCAGCAAAGATGTCACGTTTTTTTCACGTTCCGTTCACTCCTTCGCAGTATGTGTTCGAGCCTGGCTACTACCACATTTTTTTTGCTCAAATCACACTTACAAACACCCGGGCAACGCCGACCACCCAGGCTAGTCTTCTATATCTATATATATAAAAGGCAAAATGTATGTGTGCGTGCACTTTTTGCGTATGTCCGGCAAAGGCTTTTTTCTGGGGGGGGGGGAACTCGCGGGGCTCACTCATTCTTAAAACATTCGATAAGGTATGGTATAAAGGCCTATTTCACAAGATTTCCAGCTACGGTATAACTGGAAATTTATTCTCAATTATTAAATCATTTCTCTCTGATAGGCTCATAAGAGTAGAGGTTGATGGGCAGAAATCAAATGCCCAGATAATTAATGCTGAAGTCCCTCAGGGGTTTATCCTGAGTCCAACTCTCTTCCTGATCTAAATCAATGACCTCCCTAAACACATACTTAAATCATTCGTTGACATCTGTGCTGATGACACTACCATCTATGGCAACACATCAAAGGCCGTAAATGACAAAGTTCTCTCTGATTCTCTCCTCTGATCTTCAGCGTGTGGTACAGTGGGTGAAGAGATGGCTGGTTATTTTTAACGCATCTAAAACCAAGCTCCTATCTTTACATCATAAACGCTCTGATCCTCATCTGGCATCAATTGAAATCTATGCCTCTCGTCTTGGGGAGGCTTCATGTTTTGACAAGCTTCTGGGTTTGACCTTTACTCCCGATCTGAAATGGAACACGTATATCAAGTCTGTTGCCAAGGTCGCTGGGAAAATGGTTGGATAATTCTACCGCTCCAGAAGATATCTCACTACTGATGCAATTCTCTATCTATATAAAAGCCAGTACTGCTGCCACATCTGGGCAGGGGCTGGTAAAAACAGCCAATCCTGCCTTGACAGAGTACAAAATAGACTTCGTGGCTTAGTGGGGGATGCAACCTCTCCCCCACAGAAGAGACGTTGCGAGCCTGTCTTTGTTTTATCGTTATTTCCATGACAAGTGCTCGTCTGAGCTCCAATCTCTCGTCCCCCTCGTCAATCTTTCACGATAAACACCCGTCTAGCTGAAACCATTGTTAATAATTTTCTCCACTCTTTATCTGTGCCTAAATCCAAACGTAGATTCCATGAACAAAGCTTCTTTCTTAGAAGTGCATGACTGTGGAACTCTCTTCCGTTTGCCCGTTTCCCACCTGACTACAACTTGGAAGTCTTCAAGTTCAACACAAACAAATTCCTGATGAACCGCCCCTTAAGTAAGACACTTTATCAAATCTCCAATACTAACGATTACTACGATACTATCCCATTGATTACTGTACACGCAATAACCCTTATCCCCGAGTGGCTTCACGGTCTCCATAAGTGGTGACCACCATGTAAAAAAAACTTTTTATATGCTGTCTAAGTTATAATATCTACGAGGTCGCATGTATCTTTAATTTGGGTGACTTTTACACGCTATTTTCGAGATTTTTTTTCACTCGACGCGTCTTTGTTTCGCTTTTCAGTATAAAAGCATCAGTTCCCTCCCTCACAAGGACGTCCAGAAAGAATCCAGTTAAAACCGTCATATCAGACAATTGCTTTTCAAATGGACACCCCTATTTTTATGGGGAGATGGTTTCCCTCTTCCCCAAAATCTTGGGGAAACAAACCGCCAAAGTGAGGGAAAGAAAACAAAAACAAAAACAAAAAAAGCTGCCTCGCAGCAAAACTTAACTGGGAGGTATGTTTGACCCCATTATCACTATGCTCGCGCACCTGTCAATTAAGTTTTAATTGTTAAATTAAGTAACTTTTCTGTTACTCTGCCATCATGGGCGAGCGGGTAACATGTCAGAATTTTTTCCACCTTCGCCTCAAGGTTCCAGCTTTGATCCTACCTCATAATACGCTCCTGAACTGACCATACCGGTATGGTTCTTGATGTCTTGAACGACAAATATCGAAAAATTGGCCCAAAACATTAATTCCGTCACCCTTAACTGGGCAGTTTTCTACAAGGAGGGGATCACTTTTCCGCAGACATTTTTGCAAAGTCATCGTACGCGCTTGCAATGACTAGCCTTAATTTGAACGGCAGCGGAGTTGTATATCATGGTGGCCGCGGGAGTTAAACGGTTTGCTTTTTTTTTTTTTTTTACCTTATTTTCCTCCTTCGCGTTACAGGTTCGACCCTGCCTGGCTGCCTACTCCATTTTTTAAAACTTTTTTTTTCTTATTTCGTGGCTTACGTAATGGGATTTTTTCCTTTTAAAACAAAAACTGAATTATTTGCTTAAACTGTTTTTTTCACACCTCTCTCCATCCAGGCAACGTCTATTTTTTTCTGGTTGTATTGACTCTTAACTACACCACCTTTCCACACCCAGACAACGCCGGTTACCCGCGCTAGTAATGAAATAAGTATAAACATGTTTTAACTGCTTATGACAAAATAAATAATGTCAACGCGTCCTAGCACCACTAACATTTTTGAACTAAAGCGGCGATTTTTTTCTTATTTTGGAAAATAAATTGCTTTTTAAAATGAATAAAACCTTGAATTTGCGAATACCACGTGCGATACTCTATCCTCCTCACCCTCCAACCAGAGGGGGTTATATAGTTTCACTGGTTCAAGCGGTACCGTCATGCTTGCCACCACCAACCGCCTTTTGCCACCAGACAAGGTATATAATTTGTGCATGTGTATAATGACATTAATACTAAACTGCGAAACATGTGTCAAGACTTAATTTTCAAATCGGGTCTAGCTACCTGCAGTGACGCTAGGATTTCACGCGTTAGCAATTGTCGTTCCGAAATGAGACATAAATCTACTGTTCGTTCCAAGGCATATGTAAGTAGAAGAGAGAGAAAGTGTGAATGACTCAGAGAGAGAGAGAGAGAGAGAGAGAGAGAGAGAGAGAGAGAGAGAAAGAGAGGGAGAGAGGGAGAGTAAAAGTAGTCTGATCAAAGTTTAATTTCTCTTTGTAAATCTATGATCCAAATATCGTTCTTTCTTTCTTTCTTTTTCTATCTATCTATCTAGCTTGCTAGCTAGCTAGCTATCCAAACATTCTCTCTTTATATTTTCTTTTTTTTGTCTCTCTATATCTATATCTATATCCGATTATCATTCTTGTTTTCTTTCTTTGTTCTTCTTCTTTTCTTCATTCACGCTATCTATCTATCTATCTATCTATCTATCTATCTATCTATCTATCTATCTATCTCGTTTCCTCTCTATTTCTGCTAACGCGCACAAACGCGCAAACATTCACATACATATTCATTATATTTACGATACTAAAAAAAATTGAACGTATTTAACTATTTCTATATCAATCATTTTCCTAAATTCTAGGTGAGAATGATTGCCCCCTTCACTAATTTGATACTGTTGAGATAGATAGCGACTGTTGTTTCCAATGATATAGACGTTCTCTCCTTGTTGGGCCAGTGCAGCAGTCGGGTTAGAGAATGGGATTTGTTATGTGTAAAGCCTTTTCATCACTTAAAAAAAGCTTCATGCAGTTATTGAAATCTATTTTATTAATCAAGCAATTGCAATGTTTGAACATGAGTTGGCGGCCATTGCGATATCGAACCTGGTTAGTAATACTTTTACACCCTGCGGATTTATTTGGAAATCGTGTTTGTTTTTCAAAGTTTGGTTTGTTGCACAGCAGGAGATTTGATAAAAACAAGACGCAATTTTGTTTAGATTTGGACTTTTTCTTGTTCATTAATTTCCATACAGTAAATTAGTTAAAACTGCTAGTTGTCTTAAGCGACACACAAGAGTCGATGGCATTAGAAATACTGTACGATGTGGTCCGTCTGTATTGTGCAGAGATTTTCACACACACACACACACACACACACACACACACACACACACACACACACACACACACACACACACACACACACACACACACACACACACACACACACACACACACACACACACACACAAGACGCAATTTTGTTTAGATTTGGACTTTTTCTTGTTCATTAATTTCCATACAGTAAATTAGTTAAATCTGCTAGTTGTCTTAAGCGACACACAAGAGTCGATGGCATTAGAAATACTGTACGATGTGGTCCGTCTGTATTGTGCAGAGATTTTCACACACACACACACACACACACACACACACACACACACACACACACACACACACATGCGAGCCATTGCTTGACCGCAAATATAACACCTAAAATACAAATTATTTCTTTAAAAAGTCCACAAATTCCAGAGATGTACCATGGTTACATTGATATGGATTGCCGTGGTTGATGAGTTGAGTAGAATTTAAATGACAAAAGGCCAATCCACGTCCATGGTACGTCTCTGAAATATGTAACATAAAAATTTTAAATAATTTCTCTCTCACACACACACACACACACACACACACACACACACACACACACACACACACATATATATATAACTACTTAATTTACTCACATAAAATTAATATACGAAAGTATAAATTTATGCGTTAACTTTAAGTCTTTACTTCAAAAGTGCTCAATACGTAGGTAGAGCTAGTTAGTAAGTTATAAAATATATATATGGCGATTAAGCTACCCTGAATATTCCACGTTTCATCCACTCTAGGACTCTTCAGCCTGAAGAGTCCTAGAGTGGATGAAACGCGAACTCGCCATATATTAATTAATTAATCGCCATATATATTTTTTAATTAATCGCCATATATATTTTATAACTTAATATATATATATATATATATATATATATATATATATATATATATATATATATATATATATATATATATATATACCGTACTTTGGGGTAATTGTGCCGACAAGCTAAAAGTGCTCTTTCTGCAACTATGCAGCACTTCTTTTTAGTTGGCGCAATTACTCTCGGATTTGGCGCAATTACCCCAAAGTACAGTATATATATATATATATATATATATATATATATATATATATATATATATATATATATATATATATATATATATATATAGCAACTAATGGAGGGGCACTCTATCACCAACATCATAGAGTGAAGTTTCATGAAATGTTAAAACCATCAAATCTTCAGCTATGTCTTATGATTTTATTTATGATCTGCATACTATTTTCTTGCTTCTGATGAAAAGAACCTTACATTCTTTGAAACTCTACGGAATTAGGATATTTCACCACTCTTCTTTATTGGAGGTATTTTGTTCAAAAATAAATTTTTGCATGTAAATCTCCGGTTTATAGTCTTTGTTTATACTTATGATATATATATATATATATATATATATATATATATATATAGAGAGAGAGAGAGAGAGAGAGAGAGTGTGGAGAGAGAGTGTGTGTGTGTATATATATAGAGAGAGTGTGTGTGTGCATATATATATATATATACATATATATATATATGGAGAGAGAGAGAGAGAGAGAGAGTGTGTGTGTGTGTGCATTTAGACAGTATTCTTTCATTTAAGAAAACATTGTTTAACATAACAGACGCAACAAATTTTTCTGCTTGTTCATACTTTTTTAGACTTTTAATATAAAAGAAAAAAAATAGAATCTTCCATAAGTATCACTAAGACTTTTGATTCTTCTTCGAATCATCTTCAGTTAACGAAAAAATTAATCAACAAAAAAATGTAAAAAAAAAAGAGAATTAAAAACACAACCAAGAACGCCATCTGTGAAACCATTAGACGTCAAAACAACACACCGTAAGCACAATATTCTTCTGAAAAAAAAAAAAAAAAAAAAAAAATTAAGCTTTCTCGTTTATCGTAAATTTAATAGATTGATTTAACAACTATATAGTTCGTTTCACTATCAGTAGCGTAGATCACCGGTATCCAGGTACTACAGTTGGTACTGACTCCCGACATTAGTTTATCAATGTCGGAGTTGATAAGTTCACTGTGTCTAGCCACGCTTGTGTATTGTGAAACGACAAAACAGCTATCAATTGGTTTGCTATGTTACATGCATATTTATTTAATTACTAGCTGACCGCCCGGCGTTGCCCGACCGTAAAATACACATAAATATTATATTTTAATTAATACAAAAACTTACCATATGTATGCGACTATTATATATTTTTTTCTAAACCAGTCGCTTCTTGTAAAAAATACAAAAATACTCGAGCTGAGATCGAAACCAAAACCTACAGTGAGTCAAGTACGATAACCATGAAACCAGCGTGATAGGATCTTTAAAAGGTGTTCTCGAACTGCTTATTCTTAACATAAGTAATCTATGATGTGAACCATTCACGCAGGCGCATTCATTAACAGTTAACAAACAGGTACAATTCGATGACTCTCACGTACCAATTTTTAAAATTTAACCTCCTTAGCAGCCCTTTTCCTTCGACGAAAACGGATTAAAACGTTTTCCACATGTCTGAATATTCTATATACCAAATTTCAAGCCTGTAAATTAAAAATTAATTGAGTATATAGGTTGAGAAGTGTCCCCCCACACACATTCTCACTTTTATAGATATATAGATTGTTTCATAAAAATGATTATCGGGTATGCATATGTGATTTTAAATACGTTGAAATGTTGGATTGTGTATGAAATTTCGTTATAAAAAGTTCTCCATTTTCTTTATATTTTTCTTCCCCTCTTTTTTTTTCTTTGTCCAATAATTTAAAATTTAAATGATGGGATTTGAGAAGTTGAATATTAATATAATTTGAATATTTGTAATTTGTTTTTAGTTTTATAAATGCGCATAAATCTGTGACTAGTTTGAATTATTCACGATTGAAACAAGGAAACATGCGCTTGAAAGGGAAGGAGATGACGGTTATGTGTGCACCCGAAAAATATATTAGTGAGAGGGTGGGAGTCACCTGGCTAAACAATAAATGCCATGTTTTAATTGGTGTCAGTTTGCCAAATGTTATTTTTGTTAATACTTAAAAAATTATATTAGTTATTCTTTAATCATATTAGTCATTATTGAATCCCTGACGAGACAGTTAACGTCATTGTAACGTAGATCGATCCACACAGGCCTTTTTCTGATATTTATCCTCCCCCCCCACACACGTGTGCGCATACATGCATCCACATATATGTTTACACACACACACACACACACACACACACACACACACACACACACACACACACACACATATATATATATATAATATTAACAACAAATTAATATCTAAATTAGCAATAAAGCTCTTATAGTATAAAAATAAATAAATAGCTTTTAATAAATTCATGTTCCCCGGCTATGATCTGCTTGACAGCTATCAGGAATTCGTATTCCTTGCTCCGTTTTTACTGCCTATTTTGGGTTGTTTTATTTGTGAAAAAGGGAGATGCCTTATGTAATTATAAAAGACATGTTACCATTTCAGTTATATTAAATATTAAGTCCATGCTTAATAATTTCTATGCAAAAGATTTTAAAAAATATATAGATATACGAAGTTTTATAATTCCTGTATGTTTTTCTCTGTGTCTTTTCTGTATTTCATAACAAATCTTACCCTCTCCTTTTCCCCAGTCTATTGCACATATATTAAAGCCTGTTATCATGATTTCTTAAATTCTGAGTGACCCCGCTGATCATTTTTTGTGTTTGTAAATCCCTGCAGAGTTTTCATTACGGACTAAACTTTCTATAAGCAATATTGCTTGAAGAGGCCTCCAGTTACTTACGAATAGCTGACGGAAACATGCTCATGAATGTGTAGCGACATATTAATGCATATGTAAAACAAATTAAAAGTATATATATATACATTAGCAGTGCAGACCGGCTTTGCTCGGGCCCTATGTACTGGTTATAACTTTATATGCATATGTATATATATATAATAAAAAGTTTCAAATTTTTAAACCAGAAATTAACTGAGTAATTTGGTAGAGATTTTGACCCACCCTTAACATTTATTGTTTTGGGTTCAAATCAAATTAAAAAGTTTGATTCATACCCAAGTTACCTACATTTAAAATTTCAAGTGTTTATACCCCAAATTGACGGAGGAGTTTGGTAGAATTTTCAAAGGTCAAATCGTTGAACTGGATACTCAAATTTTTGGCCGAAAACCAATTAAAAAGATTTTCCTTAATCTCAATCCCCCTTATGTCAAATTTCGAGTCTGTAGACTAAAAATTGACAGAGTAATTTGGTAGAGAAATGTACACACAGAGACACACACACAGACATTTTCACTGTTTTTGATCCCAATAACTTCCGAATAACGGTCTATCCCTGACAATGAACCCAGAAGGATTGGAAATCACTCGGACTTACGACAAATATGGCAATTACATCAGTCAGTTCCTGCCAGATATTTGGACCGTTATTTAGACTTACGACAAATATGGCGATTACATTATCCAGTTTCTGCCAGAAGTATAAACCGTTATTCGGAAGTTGGAAAGGATAAAAAATAGAATTAATAGACAAAACACATCTATTTTATTTATGATATATATATATATATATATATATATATATATATATATATATATATATATATATATATATATATATATATATATGATTACTTCATTTAATCACATAAATTAATATACGAAAGCATATATTTATGCGTAAACTTTAAGTATATACTTCAACAGTGCTCAATACGTAGGTAGAGCTAGGTAGTAAGTTATAAAACGTATATGGCGATTAAGCTACACAGAATATTCCGCGTTTTATCCACGCTAGGATTCATCAGGCTTATGCGAGGATTTTAGTAATGTTTTTTCCAATTGGTTCATGTATATATATTTTTAAACTGTTTTTCTTACAATTTATGACTAAATACCATAAATTGTTGTTTCATCGAATGCATCAACCAGCAAATTCGAGCTTTGCTACAATTATAATTTGGTAATTTCTTGCTGTCCTTTGACGAGAAGAAGAGTAAGAGTTGCATTCTTTGAAACTCCGCGGAATAGATTGTTTGTGTAGTATTCTGTCGAATGATAAATTTAATTGTAAATTTTAATTTACAGTTTTAAATTCCTTTATTTTCCTCTTCAAAAATGCTCTATTGTCAAAAGTGTGTGTTATTCATAAAGTCTGAAGAAATACTGGTTTTGGAAAATTTTCAAACGATATAATGTTTGAAATTGTTCGACTGGACATGGAAACAATTGTAACTTAAAATGAAATACACTTTTTGTTGCCACCAGTACCATTTTTGAAGTCTTGATTTTGCTTTCACAGTATATAAATGCTCAATTATAAAATATAATAATTTTGTAGCTTACTCCTTAAGTCAACTCTTTCTGGCTTAAAACTCTTTTGTATATGAAAACTTACTGAATTACACGAACTCAGTATATTACATATAAGTCTCTCTCTCTCTCTCTCTCTCTCTCTCTCTCTCTATATATATATATATATATATATATATATATATATATATATATATATATATATATATATATATAAATAAGGTAATTTAGATATTACTAGGTACTACAATATTGTTTAACAGCGCCCAGTACTAAAATACTGTTATTACATCTAGCATGGTAGAATATTCTGAAAAATATATTTGCAAGATACTAAATGATCCATGTATCTTATGTTGCCACAAGAAGTTAGCGCATGATATTTCGCGACAAACACAACCTACTAAATAATAAATCAGAACGATCTATCACATGTCGACATGAGCAGAGGTCAATACGCATATATATAAGTTAGGTAGTCATAAAACGGCTAGCATGTAAAACAGAAATAACATTTATATACATTTGTATAAGATGTGTGTGTATGTGTGTGCGCGAGCGCGTGTGTGTTTATATAAAAAAACGATTATTCGATAGGATTAAAATCGATTTCAAAATTCTATCAAATTGAAGAAAAGTACATAAAAATAAGAAAAGCTTTTTTTTTTATTTTAGTCCAATCATCGTACGCATTTGACATCTTTTTGGTCCCCGACAAAAGGAGAGTAAACCTATAAATTCACCCTTGTCCGTTCGTCTGTTCGGCTGTCCGCAGTTTTCTCAATAATTACGCCTTGGAATTTTTTTGAAATTTTGCACAAACATTAAACGTTATTGGGAGACAAATACTCTATTTTTGATATTTTCTTAATTATTCTAGCTGAACAAGATATAGGAAGTGTGGTAAGTAGAAAAGACAATGGAGAGGAAGTTATTCACCGAGGCACACAAAGGTAGCTGAAATAGGATTGTTAATCAAGGTGTGGCAGGTGACATGAGATCAGGCATGCAAGTCGACATATTTAAAGTTAGTTTACGGACAGTTTTAGGACTGGTAGTGAATTTTCCGACAGATAACGACAGTTAACGACAGTTAGATACTGTAACACAAAAAAGGAAATAAAAAGGCAAGAAAGCAAAGCGTCGCTTTACTCAGTAAATGCGCAGTTACACCGTTATTTTGTATATGTATGTATATATATGTGTGTGTGTGTGTGTGTGTGTGCATCACCACTTATCAAGGCCAAGAGGTCACTCGAGGAAAAGGGTTAAGTAGTGTACAGTAGACAATTGGACAATATAGTAATCGTTAGTAATGGAAATTCGGTAAA
The DNA here is from genome assembly GCF_053919585.1 of Euprymna scolopes. Taxonomy (NCBI): domain Eukaryota; kingdom Metazoa; phylum Mollusca; class Cephalopoda; order Sepiida; family Sepiolidae; genus Euprymna; species Euprymna scolopes. The sequence goes on from NW_027633103.1 coordinate 203,376, forward strand.
TTTGTTAACAGGTGGAACGGCTCATCAGGAACTTGCTTACGTTGGACTTGAAGACGACCATATTGTAGTAGGCTGGAAAGCAGGAAAACGGAAGAGAGTTCCACAGGCGTGCAGTTCTGAGAAAGAAGCTTTGTTCATGGAATCTACGTTTAGGTTTAGTCACAGATAAAGAGTGGGGGAAATTATTGATAGTGTTTTTAGCTAGACGAGTGTTTCTTATGAAAGTTTGGCGAGGGGGACCATAGATTGAAGCTCAGTCGAATACTTTCCATGAAAATAACGATACAGCAGAGACAAACTCGCAACATCTATTCTGTTAGATAGACGTTGCAGGGAAGAGAAAAGGACATATAGATGTGTTGCCGCGTATACTGGTGTAGATGTACGTATAGGCCTACACTTCAGTACTAAAAAAATGTTTAGAACTATTAGTACGCGTATGTATATATGCCCATCTGCTTTTCTACGCATATCTAATCATAGTTAAATCAGGTATATTTTGTACATGTTTCAGCATAACTATGCTTAAATAAAGTATATGTAGCTATATGCCTAAAGTAGAGTATTAAAAGCGAATTGGACCAGTAGTGTGTGTATGTATATAAGCCTATCTATCTATCTATCTATCTATCTATCTATCTATCTATATAAAGTAAATTTCTTCGTACGTATCGCAACATCACAGTTAAACCGGTAATCTAAGAGCCGTAATGACCGCAGATTTTGTAATTAGCACTTTCGATCCGATGTTCTTACTGACACCCAAAGTTACTGAACCTTTCTAAAAACTCACTATTAAAGGCAAAAAAGAAAAAATGTAAAATAATATTTAAGACAAATATTCCGCCATTTTTTAGTGTTCCATTTCAATTTCATTTATCTCGTAAAAAACGGGCAAAAGTAACGAGTTATCACACGTGGCGAGAGAATGAGGAAATAAGTGTCGTTGTTAAAGAAAAAAGCGAATTGAAGATCTTTTTTTATTCTTTGTCTACTTTGCGACTGAGGCTACGATGTGTTGGTTCCTGGACAACGCTACAGAATTAGTGATTTATGTCAAATTTCTGGTCAAATATTGTTCAATTTGTGCTAATTTTTGCAGTAAATATTAAACCCATTAATCCCTATGAATATCTAACTGTGTATTGAACAAATACCATAATACTTAGTTCGCTGCACCTTATCATGGCAAAGGTCATTACAGAATTGCGGCTAGATCGAACCAGTAGTTTCAGAGAATAAATAAAACAGACAAACAGACAGATAATCTAAGACAAATATAATACACACTAGACTTTTTAGCCTCTTAAAAGGGAAACAAGTTATAATCCGTTGACTTGTGTCCTTATTTTTTGCATTAAATACTAATCCCTAATTATCCTTTACTGTGCATCGAATGTATACCATAATAGCTAATTCGCTGTAGCTTATAACAAAGGTCCACACAAAATTTCAACCAGAGCGACTCAGTAGTTTCCGAGAAAACTTCTAGAGTAAATGTGGTATTGTGGTGCCTATTCCATATTTATCCATATTAATCATGAACTGTGCATAGAAAAATACCATAATACTTAATTCGTTGTTCCTTATCATAAAAAAAACATACAAAATTTTAGCCGGATCGGCTGAGTAGTTTCTGAGTAAAAGTGGAACGGACAGACAGACAGGCAGACTAAAAGAAATATAATACAGATTAGCTGATCGAAGAGCAGACTTTTAAATAATCTTAATCACCACCAGTAAGTAAAAAAAGACATAAAATTAAGAAAAGATTTTTTTAATTTTAGTCCAATCATCGTACGTATTTGACATCTTTTTTGTCCCCGACAAAAGGAGGATGAACCTGTAAATTCACCCTTGTCCGTTCGTCCGTCTGGCTGTCCGCACTTTTCTCAATAACTACGCCTTGGAATTTTTTTGAAATATTGCACAAACATTAAACATGATATGAGTAAAAATATATCAGAACGGAGTTTTCGGGAAAACTCCGGTTGCCTCCCTAGCCGTGCCTTTCGGATTAAAATAGCTAAAATTGACACTTTTGTACTTATTAAAAAAAATTGTTGCCTTGGATTTTTATAAAACTTTCTGAAAAGTTGTAACTAACTGATTTTTATATAATTTTATTTGTCTATACTTCGCGATAACTCTTGAGTATGCCCCAGGAGCTATTTTAGGGCTAATAAAAACACTCCATTTTTGGGTCTATTTTACTATAATTGTCCAAAATTTTCTATGTCTATTTAGCAGTTTTGTCTGGTGCTGAACTCAAAATTAGAATATGTTAAGATCTTGGGGACTTCTGGGGCTAAATGGGGGGGGGGTGATAAACATTTATTTTTTCGCATGGTGCAGAACTTAAATTTAAATATGTTAATGCCTAAAACTGTACCGTTTGTTGACCTTCACCAGAATTTGAAATCCCCGGGGGATTTTTGGGGCTCAAAGGAGGAGGGGCAAATGCTCAATTTAGTCATTTTTATGCCACGTTCACTGTGCACTCACGGGGGACCATGCATGGATTTTTGTTTGTTATTTTAGATCTATACGGATAGTTAAAGCACATTAAAAATGTTGTATTCCTGCGCTGAACTCCGTTCCAGTTATTTCCTAAACCTGAACAATAGATTTTTATTTCGACTTAATTGTTTCCTTTAATCTAATACCAGAAATCTTCCGCAAATACATTATATTTGAGTAAAATTATTTTCACATGGCCAGTGTATTTTCGCAGTACACGTAGGTCGAGGTTCCAACCTCAATAATTAGCTCAACAGAAACTGGGTCATTTCGATGGCCATTTTGCTGTAGGATTGATGCAAAATGCTCTGTTTAGCCCTAGGAGGTCCACCCTCCCAGACTTCGCCTCCCGGCCTTCAGGATGAGCAAGTTTATCGCTTATTGTCTGAATGAATGCCGACGAGGTTACTCAGACTTACTTTTGTAGGACCAGAGTGCTCCTCCTGTACTGGCTCATTTTCCCATATTCAGAACTTGTGTCAAATCCTCCCGCGGTGGGAGAGTGGTAAATACTTTATTTTCCAAGATTTGCTTGACTTTAATAGGATAGCTACAGCATTTATACTATGTATAAAATGTGGGCCATTATAAAGCCTACATACCAACAAACCCTTGGTTGAATAATAGATGAAACTGATTGTATCTTTTCACTTTAGATTTTCCCAGAATACTTAAAGCTGAGATATCAGAGTTGCCAAGAAACATCAGACAGCAGGTGTAATATTTGAAAGACACTCACTTTTTATGATAAACTATAGATATCTCTGGAAATTTACAGATGTTGCTGACATATGTTAATTATTCTTCTTGTATGAAAAAGGATTAAAAATAAGTGAAACGGACATACAAAAAGACCGACAGACATATATCTACCAGCTGAAATACATGTCAGCAGTGGTTTCTTGCATTCTTTATGTAAACACAGTCATATCTTGCATTCTTGATTGAGCACTATCAACGACCTTTGTTGAAATTCAATTACTCTAAATTTTTGGATATCTTTTAATATGGAATATATATATATATATATATATATATATATATATATATATATATATATATATATATATATATATATATATAACCAACGGCTGTGCTAAACAACAAAAAACATTTTACACACACACAAACACACACACACACACATATATGTATAATTCTCCACATCCGTCACAATACAGTACTGTTTCGTTGTATCACAACACATCAGAGCGGTTGGACTAGCATCTTTCCTTAGCCAAGAATTGAACCTACAAACATCGCGCTAGTAGTCGGCAGTTCTACCTACTGGCCCATAGGAGCGGTGCTCGCAAATGATCTCAACAATTTAAATCTCATTTAAATAAACACTCGTCCAGCACTGTATGTTCATTTATAGTAAAAAAAACAAATAATATAGAGAATAAGTTTTATATGCAAAAATTTTTCATGTAATATCTTATATGTATATATATATATATATATATATATATATATATATATATATATATATATATATATTAGCAAAAAACATTAATATGGAGCATAAAACTAGTGTCGGTATCCGGAATATTTTCGTTCTTTGCGGTATTTGATCAACACTGCTGGAGAAACAGAAGATAAAATACCGTTTTGTTTTTAAATGGTTTCATGAGTTTTTACGGTAAACAACTGATGATCCCTACAATCATATTAAAATTAGAGTAAATTCTTGAAAGCAAACTGATATATATATATATATATATATATATATATATATATATATATATATATATATATATATGTGTGTGTGTATCAGTTTGCTTTCAAGAATTTACTCTCAGTTTGCTTCGAAAAATTTTAATATGATATATATATATATATATATATATATATATATATATAATGATCCACAGATAGAATGCCTCAAACTGAGATTTAAACTCGAATGCCCAGACGACGGTCAGTATTCTAACTTTGCTAAGTAGAGAAATGAAATTACAATGATAAAGCCTAGAAGTCCTAGAAGCAATTTGTAATTTCACTCAACCCAAGAATGTATCTCAGGGTGGGATCGAAACTCGAACACTAAGACGACAGTCGACGCTTCTACGCTACTTGGCCGCCTATAAGTAGGTAGGTGATATTACAATGAGAAACCTTAGTTAAGTACGCACCTGTGCGTATATTTACCGATACCTAGGTGCTGATAGTAATCTAATGACCAGAATCATTATCAATTCACAGCAGCTTCAAAGAAGTATTTATGCAGAAAACACTTATGTATGAAAATCATGGAAGATATCTACGATTCTAACTTAACCCCAGACCCATCTTCTCTACCTATCCAAACCCTCACCTAACCCTAAACCTTACACGCACACCAAACGCCAAACGCCAACCCACAATTCACACTCCTCTTAAATAGTAAATACATTGCATTCCGCCTCGGTTTCGTAAGAAATTAACTCTGGGGGTATCGTGTAAATTGAAAGCTCGACATATTGATGTAGGCCAAACCACTCATAACACGACACAATATAAAGTAAACGCACACGTCCAGTGCGCAAGCATTTACTTGTAGATACCTCTTATCCCTTCACAGTCCCAAATACTTACACTCAAATACAACCGTCGCACATCATAACTTGTAATAGGCTCGATGCCATATATTACAGGTTTTGCACAAAAATTCAAAATGGCGGACACACCGCCGCAGCAAAATTAGCCTTCAGATTCAGATTCAATGAGCTCAAACTTAATATAAAATAAAACTCAGCTTACTCAAAAATAGTTAAATATTTTAATCAAACCGTAAAAAACCCAATAAAACTATTAGATAATATCAAAAGCATATCAACAGATTCTTGGAGAGTTCTACATTTTAGCTTTTTTTTGTTTGATTATGCTTGGTATTTTATGTACGAGGAGCGTGCAATAAGTAATGCCGCAGACCCACTTGCAGTTGTCTGATCTAGCTGAAATTTTGCACGTGCAATGATTGATATGGCTACGGGTTATGAGGCAAATTACAGCTCTGAACTAATGGTGGTTTCTGTTTTACAGGTATTTGAAGTGAGGTAGGTGTGAAATGGAGCCTGTTGAATGTCGAGCAGTGATCCGGTTTTTGTATTTGAAAGGATGCACACCACAAGAGACTTTTGATGAAATGAAAGAAACTTATGGTGATAATGCCTCATCATATGACCTTGTAAAATGCTGGCATCGTGAATTCAAACATGGCTGGAAGTCTGTGGAAACAGCTCCCAGCCTGGTCTCCCCCCTTCTGCCATTGGTGAGGCATCTGTCCGTCAAGTTGAGTCTGCCATTTTGGAAGATCGCCGCTTTACTATTCGCCAAATAGCCCAAGATGTCAAGATTAGTACAGGGTCTGTGGGAACTAACATTCATGACCATTTGCATATGCATAAGGTGTCTGCCAGATGGATTGCCAGGTTGCTCACACCATTCCAGAAGCGAGAACATGTCGAGTGCTCGAGGATGAATTTGGAGATGTGCCAAGAAGATGAGTCAAAGTTTTTCAAAAAGCTGATTACACAGGATGAAACCTGGGTCCATCACTATGATACAGAGACCAAAGCCCAGTCAATGCAATGGAAGCACTTGGACTCACCACCTCCAAGGTGCAGCCCTCCGCTGGCAAGGCCATGCTCACAGTCTTCCGGGATCAGGACGGACTAGTGATGACAGATTTCCTGGCAAAGGGTGCTACAATTACAGGAGCCTATTATGCTTCACTTTTGAGGAAATTAAGGGAAGCTATCAAAATCAAGAGGCGGGGCAAGATCAGCAAAGGTACCCTCCTCCTGCTGGACAACGCTCCGGTCTACAATTCGCATGTCGACAGATCATTTATCGTTTATTTTTATTTTTTTTTACATCGTTCATTTCTATATTACGTTTAAGTTATTTTAAACCCCACTCTTCCCATGTTAAATAATAATTTCGAAATAAAACGTTAATATTTCAGCGTCCCAATTGTTCTTTTGTTTTTTTTGTTCATTTTAAACCCCACTCTTCCCATGTTAAATAATAATTTCGAAATAATAACGTTAATATTTCAGTGCTCAGGTCATGCGCGCATGCGCAACCGGACCTCGTAAACCGGAAAGTGGATTATATACATCGTTACAAGATCATTTGAGTTTTATAATTATATAGATTATACTATTCATTATTTGTTTGTTATGTCTTAAATTTTAACGTCATGACGTCATTTCTAGCAAACTTTTCACACTAAGACTGGAAGGCTATATGTTTTGGTTTCGGTTTTAGCTGATGCCATCCAAGTCATATTTTTAACTTTTGAAATCATTACTATAAATTATGTACAATATAATAATCAATGGAATATATGAAATCTACATGAACTACATGAATTAAGATATATTTAAGAGTAATTTACAACCAGGTCACACCAGAGGGATACTACTATATGTTGGGTACAATATAATATGAAATAGAGAATTGACTCTATAATAATAATAATAATAATAATAATAATAATAATAATAATAATCAGCGAAAAAAAATGATGAAATTGAACAAGAAGCATCCCCCAATGGCACTGAACGTAGAGAAACCCTACAAATAGAAGCCCCACAAGAAAAAACACCAAAGGCCGAGGACCAACAAAGAACGACGTCTACAAACGTGGAAATCGAGAACAATGAAACAGAACTAACAGAGAATGAAGCAGATGAAATAAATAAAATAATACAGCTGATGAACGGGGGCAAAACAAAGCTCCCATCGTTAAGGAACCAAGAGCTGAAGAAATTAAAAACAGAGAAGGTCAACAAGCTCCTCCCACATATCCCAACAGATATAATCATAGACCTAAACAACTTAATTTACGCAGGCGCTAAAATGATAAGTGCGAATTTCAAATCAGAAAAACAACCGGAGATAAGTGGACCAACAAAACCTGGATTGGAAATGAGACTAGAAACTCAAATACACAAACATAAAAAATTAGCCAAAATGATCAATAGGAAGAAAGCAATGTGGAAAAGATGGAAGATTGGAAATGTTATTGGCAGGGAAAATATTGACAGAAACATGAAGAACTGGACTAAAAAATAAAAACAAAAGAAGCGAGATTAAGACGATATAGAGATAAATCTGAACAATGCAAACAAAACAGGACATTTGAAAATAATGAAAGCCAATTCTACCAAAATGTGAACGGAAGAAAAACAAAAACAGAACAACCAAATCCGACAGAAACAAAACTCTACTGGAATAAAATATGGGGAAAGCGACGAGATCACAATAGAAATGCCGAGTGGCTAAAAGGCATGAAAGAAGAGTTACAACAAATCGAAGAAGGAACAGTGAATGAAATCAGCAAGGAAACCTTAAAGAAAACTACACGGAAAACTGGAAAACTGGAGAGCACCAGGGCATAAAGGGATACATGCATACTGGTTCAAAAAATTCACAACCTTACACGAAAGGCTAGCTCAAAACACGAAAAGATGTATACAGGAAGCAAGCGTGTAAGATTGGATGACAAAAGGTAGAACCACACTGCTACAGAAGGACACCGAGAAAGGAACTGCCCCCAGCAACTATAGGCCGATCATGTGCTTACCCACTATGTAGAAGATACTGACAGCACAATTGAGGGAACAAATCTACCACTCCCTGAATAATCGTGGACTCATCCCCGAGGAACAGAAAGGATACCAAAAAGGAAAAAGAGGAACACATGATTTGCTATATATAGATCAAAAGATCTTAAAGGAGGTAAAAAGAAGGGCAAAGAATTTAGCCATGGCATGGATCGACTACAAAAAAAGCATACGACAGGATCCCCCAAGCATGGATAATAGACTACCTAAAAATGTATAAACTACCAAGTGGGATCATCAACGTAATAGAAAATGCAATGAAAACATGGATACTGGAATTGACAGCTGATGGACAATGCATAACAAAAATTAACAAAGAGGCATCTTCCAAGGAGACTCGCTATCACCATTACAGTTCATCATAGCCATGATGCCCCTGAACAGTATTCTGAGAAAGTGCCAAGCCGGATACAAGTTCTCCAATACAGAGGAAAAATGAACCACCTGATGTACATGGACGATTTGAAACGTTTTGCAAGAAGCGAAAGGAGCTAACGACACTAATTAACACTACCAGGATCTTCAGGCAAGATATCCAAATGGAATTTGGAATGGAAAAGTGCGCACTACTATTTATAAGAAAGGGGAAACTGGAAACGACAGAAGACATAGAACTACGCAATCAAACGGAGATGAGAGCACTAGGGGAACAAGACGACTATAACTACTTGGGAATTCTGGAAGCGGACACTATCAAAGCAACAGAAATGAAAGAGAGAATTGGAAAGGAATACCTCAGGAGCACAAGAAAACTCCTGGAGACGAAATTATATAGCAGAAACCTAATAAAAGGTATAAATACATGGGCAGTATCACTAGTAAGATACTCTGGACCGTTTATAGGGTGGACAAAAGAAGAACTGAGACAACTCGACCAGTAGACCAGTAAACTCATGACCATTGACAGACTCTACGTGAAAAGGAAAGACGGCGGGAGAGGACTGGTCTGCATAAAAGACTGTGTGAATGACACACACACACACATACACACACACACAAAAGAACTAGAAAAATACACAATGCAAAATACTGAAAGGATAATTATGGCAGCGAGAGACGCTGAAAAAAAAAACCCAACAAAACAGAAAACAGAGAGATAAATAACAAAACGAGAAAAGAGAAATGGGAAGAGAAACAACTCCATGTAAGATTCATAAGAATGACAAAAGATGAGAATAACGAAATACTTGGACATGGACGCGAAAGGACATATAAACCGAGAAACTAATAACTGCAACACAAGATAACTCGATAAGAAACAACCATAATCAAAGCAAAGATTGATACAACACAAGAAAACAGCAAATGCAGACTCTGTGGACAAAGAAACGAAACGATAAACTACATAGTAAGTGAATGCAGCAAACTGGCCCAAAAGGAATACAAGAACAGGCACGACCAAGTAGGGAAGGGCAATACACTGTGAATTATGCAAACAACTGCATCTCGAATGCACAGACAAATGGTATAACATAAGCCAGCAAGAGTACTTGAAAAGGTGAATCACAAAATCGTACGGGGCATGGACATACAAACAGGCAAACCCATCCAAGCAAGGAGACCGGATGTCGTAATAATTAACAAGAAAGAAAAGTCCGGTCGAATCATAAACTTTACTGTTTCAGCTGACCACAGGGTGAATATCAAAGAAAAGGAGAAGCGGAAGAAATACACAGAGTTAGGCAGGGAGCTGAAAGGGATATGGAAGATGAGGAAAATCAGGATAATACCTATAAAAGTGTGAGCACACGGAACGATTCCGAAAAGCTTTGAAAAAAGAATGGGAGAAATTCGAATCAGAAGAATGGCTGAAAAGGTACAACGAATAACAATAATGAAAACAGTTGAAATATTAAGAAAAACTCTTGAATGCGGAGACTAATACACATGAGCCACATGCACGGGCCAGACGAGATGCTGCAGAGGCAAAACATGAAGAGCGTTACATAGATTCAAGAACATTGAACCTGAAGATCTATATGTTCTATATCTCCTCCCTTACCCCTACCATCCCCCCATCACCGCCCTAAAATAGTGATATCAAATAGTCGAGAAGGGTCAAGGAGAATGGAAAGACCGAGGAGAGAGCGCTGGACAATTTCGAAGAGAATTGGGACGTTGGGGAGTCTTATTGCCACTCAAATTTCAGTGGAAACCAATGGTCGCTGTCAGCGAGAAATCAATGATAAACGGCTGTTGCGATAATGCAAAGTCATTTGCGAATGTTATCGAAAGAGGTGGAGAGTACTAGAAATCTGGAGAGACTTTTTACTCAGCTTCCAGGGAAGACCACAGGTTATCTTCAAGGAAGATCCTTGATGATCTGTGTGGAAGCTCCTTGTGAGCCAATAATAATAAATACGAAATTTGCATAAATAAACATATCATATTTAAGCGTATCTTACAGCTGAACAATGTTGGACGGCTTTTTAGTTTATTTCTAAATTTAACAAAAGTATCCTAAACTGATTATTTTGATTTATCTCGAAATTGTACAAAAGAGTTCGTTTAAAGAAAACAATATTTAATTAAATAAATGTTCCAGTGATTAATGTGTTCTTTTGTGTTACTACGCTACTTTGATATATTTGTTATTATTTTCCGAAATTTTTTTTGTGAAAATTTGATAAATTATGAAATTGTCTCCCCTTACCTCGAATCGAACTCTTCCAAAATTAAAAAAAAAAAAGCTAAAATGCAAAAGTGCTGATTCTCGTCCAAACTAAACACTCGAGCTAGGTGTTTTAAGCATGTACTAGCTGTATCTGCTCGGCGTTCCCTGGGAGACAGTGAAGTTATTATTTTTAGGTTATACTGTAGAACCCCGGTATACGGTGGCCTTAGGATACGGTTTTTCAGGTTACGTTGTGGAATACGATGTTTATTCGGTCCCTGTTTACGGTATTTACTCCGCCTTATGGTGTGGTTTATAATGCTATTTGATTATATAGATGTGTATTATACACTGTACTGTATTTTGTTACTAATTTTTAATATTGAATCCCGGGGTTCTACTGTATTTCTTTGGCAGAAATATCACTCATGGAGGGTAAGGGCCAAATATCAAAATAATGAGAAGCGAAAGTAACGAAATTGCTAAAATTGAACCCCACTTGTAGAGCTTATACGCGCTTTGACAGTTGCTGTTTACTCTTAGAGTTGCACCGTGTAAAGAAACCTACCTCATCAGTGAAGGTCTGCCTTATGAGTATGTCAGTTTAGTCGTTGACAATTCGACCGGTAATAATTATTTATATGATACTTGATAGCAAGAAAGAAAGAATATCAGACGTGACCTTAGCAGATCGGACTTAATATTAGGCAGACGAAACTGACATTAAACAGACCAGAATGACATTAAGCAGACTAGACCTGGCATTAAGCAGAGATGATTTGACATAAATAAGACCAGATCTGAAATTAATAAGACCCGACGTGATATTAAACAGGTCAGACGTGACAGCAGACCAAATCTATTAGAAGACAAGATCTAACATTAAGCAGAACGAGCCTGGCATAAGCAGACCAGATCAGATATACAGACCCGACATTAAGCAGACCTAACCTGATATTAGCAGATCAAACCTGGTATTAAACAAACCAAATTTGGTATTAATTAGACCACATCTGACATTAAACAGATGAAGTGAAAGCCATGTTTAATTTCAGAAAAGTTTCCAATGGGTAATGGGTAGCTATCTGTATAAGTCCTGGAATTGAAAAGATACTGCCAAGCGTTGTTAATCTGTATAAGTCTTGAACTTGAAATGTTTTGTAGATAAAGAACAAAGATCTATCTTGAGTTTTATTTCTTCCGGTCGTCACACCAATAATTTCCTTGAGTTTTATTTATTGTAGACAAAGAACAAAGATCTATCTTGAGTTTTATTTATTCCGCCCGTCACACCAATAATTTCCTGGGTAAGGTTAACACTTTTGTCCAAACTTCCAACTTCTGTACACGTAACGCACCTTCTCTCAACTCCCAACGTACTTCTGCTAATTCAACTTATTTCTTTGAAATCCAACTTCAAAATGAACCACCCTCTAAAAAATCAACCCTCTTTTATCTCAAACCAGGAGCATCTAATTTGCATATCGGGTGGTCACATTGCAGGCATATAAAGAGATAAGGCAGCCATTTTTGTTTCTTTCTTCTTCATTCATTTCATTCCATGACCGACCCATTGAATTATGCACACGTGCTAATTAGGTAAGTCGCACGTTTCCTTACAGTTTTGTAGACAAAGAACAAAGATCTATCCCGTCAGGACACAACAAATTATGCGCAGCAATTCTAAAAAGTCAAGTATTTTTATGGAGCGATTCCGGTTGCTTCGGTAAAAAATTTTTTTTTTCAGTTATATTTCATTCTTTGTGTATACCAATCCTTTTTATTTAGAAGCTCAATGTATGTTACATATACTAATAGAGCATACATAAGAGAATAAGAGTAAAGTTACATTCCAAGATCCAAATATTTAATTTTCATGAAAAACAGCTCCTCCAGAGTGTTAAAATTTCGGTACGTTTTTTTAAAAATCTGTTTCGTTATGCAGAAACAAACGGTTATTATTATTATATCACCACCGTCTATTTTCATGAATATACTCTTCAGAACAAGTAGACATTATTTGCTTAGATAGAAAAAAAATTATGACAATATTACGCTGCAAGAAGAAAACAAACACATGATGTTAAGTCTTCTATGAACTTTTTCATGCTGGGAGAGCTGTTTTACATGAAAAAATATATATTTGGATCTTGGAATGTTACTGCTATTCTTATATATATATATATATATATATATATATATATATATATATATATATATATGTACTAGCAAAAGTACCCGTCGTTTACTGGGTTCAAAGAGATAGCTTCGAATTTGGGGGTATGAAGACCAAAGCAAAATATGATGAAAGTAAAAATAATATAGATGAACCCCATAATTTATCATACCATACCTGTTCACACTTAAACACTTATCACAATATTATGTGGATCTATATTAAAAAACCTTGTTAAACTTTGTGACATATTTCAATTCTATGGAGGTCAGGCGCGAACGAACACCCCATAATTTTTTTTATACCATATTTCTTCAAACTGAAACATAATTATCAAAGTATACTTACACAGATAGATATGAAAAGTATTTACCAAAGTTTGTGCCTATTTCCATTCTATGGAGGCCAGGCGCGAACGCAGACCCCACAATTTTATTATACCATCCCTATTTAAATTAAAACATACATATCAAAGTATTATTATGTACATGTGTATCAAAAACACTTGTAAACGTTTTGTTTTTAATTTTTAAATTTTTTATTTCCATACTTTCTGAATCAGGCGCGTACGAAGACGCCACAATTTTAATGAATCATCCTTATGCCAGATCAAACATACCCATTCCTGTGTCTCGATACATCTTCTATCATTATATATGATCAGTTTTCTATAATAGTCAACCATATAGGAGCCTATTCGTGACCAGACACACACACACACACAGCCGTTCAGCTTTATATATATATATATATATATATATATATATATATATATATATATATATATTCTCTTTCTCTTTTCTCTCTCTCGCTCTCTTTTCTCTCTCTCTCTCTCTCTCTCTATATATATATATATATATATATATATATATAGTGAATAAATCACAAAAAACTATATTCCAAAATTTATGATGTTTTATTATTTATTTCTTTAATTCAGTTGATATTTACAATTCTTGAACTGTAAATGTCAACTGAATTAAAAGAATAAATAATAAGATGGTCAACATCATGAATTTTGGAATATAGTTTTTGTTATTTATTCACTATATTGCTCTGTAATTACATTGAGCTTCTTAAATAAGGTTGAGTATATATAATAAGAAAATATATTTCTACAAATATATATATATATATATATATATATATATATATTTATATCAGATTATACATGTTAGTTTGAACTATAATTATAGGTGAAACATTGATATTTTACCCTAATAGCCATTTGAACACATTTACCAGATCAAGTAAATAAAATTCCAATCCTTTCATCGATTACATATCATTTCCGGCCCAAATGTTCTTTTAGAACGACACAATTTTAGAACTATTCAGATTTTTTTTTTCATCGGATAATCATCTCTGTCTATTAACCAATGAATAATCATCTCTGTCTATTAACCAATGAAGTTGTTGAATTTGTTACAGAGACAAAATTTTCAAATGTCTTCTGTTCTCATTTATTTGTTTTTATTTCGTTTTTCAGGCGCTGGGGTTCCAAAGTCTATGTTTGCAAACCGATTCCATATAAAAGTCTGCAAACGAGACAAAGCAATAAAATGATGATCTGGAATGTCCGCGGGAATTGCAGTCCTGGAAACGAAGGAGTTTCCTTAGAGACTAAGCCATCAGACAATTTGGTAAGATTTGCATAATGTGTGTTTGAGAAATAAAAAATCGTAGTTACACAGAATCGTCGAGATTACACTTTGCCTATAAACACGCCATGTGGAAAATCGTACAATGATGGGATAATCCAGATTCGTTCTGATTTTGACTTATCGATTTCTATTTCATAATAATGATAATGTCGTTCATCGAATTCTGTCTGTGTTTATTTACAATATCACGTCAGCTGATATTTGGGCTTGATGATCTTAAAAATAGTCTTTCTGTTTTCTTATAGATAAACAATAAGTTCTATAGAGGAATATTTTGCGTTTCACCGGCGAAGGTTACACCGGTGTAACGTAAAATTTATCCCTGAAAAAAAAAATTCTTTTTTTTTTTTTATCTATAAGAGAAAAGAGACTACTTTTTAGACAGATTTTTCGGTTTTCGATACTAATAAATTCATGTACAAAACATATCTAAGGACACTGCCAGACGTAAATTACCTTTGTGTGAAAATTGCAAAAAAATAGGCTCTTTGTATGAAATATTCAAAAGATAGTCTCAGCTGTTTTGAAACCTATGAGGAAGGAAAAAATGCTTGCAGATTTCGTAGTTTCGTCCCATAGAACCAAAGATACGAGCATTTCAATAGTCAATTTGGCAACTAGTATATATATATATATATATATATATATATATATATATATATATATATATATGATTAGTTTTTTTTTGGAAAAAGAATTCCAGCAGAGTGCTCAATTAAAAGGAAAATCCAAATTTTAAGAGCGTACTTATATTTTGTGTACAGAAAGTTGTTAGTTGAGACAGGTCATTGGTACCGTCGGTTTCAAGCCCGATAATAAGGCCCGTTTAAGGTATCCTTATCAAGCTCTCTTCAGCCAATATTCGTCTCGACGAATATTGGCTGAAGAGAGCTTGATAAGGATACCTTAAACGGGCCTTATTATCGGGCTTGAAACCGACGGTACCAATGACCTGTCTCAACTAACAACTTTCTGTACACAAAATATATATATATATATATATATATATTATACCACCTTTTTTTAGCAATTTTCTGAGTCTCAAATCTCAGTAACTATTAGCTAGAATTTAACAAATGAATGCTCGTTGGAAAGGTAATGACCTGAATTAGGTAATGGGCTATGTAATATTCGCCTTTAAGTTCGCACATTCCGGGGACCATCCATCATCCAGAGTTTATTTTTTAAACTTTTTACAGCCATACAAAGTTTCAGTCATAGTCATTTGTTTTCTTAGTTTTGCATATAAATTACAAAATATCTGATATTTCCCCAAAACCTCTGGCTTTGATTGAGAGGATACTAAAACTTGCTGCTATGGTTTCAAATGACCTGAAATAACAGCTAGGGGAGACTTCATTCCAAATATTTCTCATATGTTATATCTCCCATTTTTGGTTTTCATACATAAAGTAAATTTCACAGTGTATAAGGATTATTTGATACTGAAGATATTCATAATCGTACCCTATTTCCAAAAGAGAGGATATAATATATGAGAATATTTGGAATCAAGTTTCTCCTTGATATTATTTCAGGTCATTTGAAATCATAGCAGCAAGTTTTAGGCTTCACTCCATCAAGGCCGATGTTTTTTTTTGTATATATATATATATATATATATATATATATATATATATATATATATACATAAAATATATTATAATATATATAATATATTATATATATATAATTTATATATAATATATTATGATATATATATAATATATATATATATTAAATATATATAATATTTATATATATAATATATGATAATAATGTATATATAATATATAATATATATATATTAAATATAATAATATATAATAATTTATTATAATATATATATACTACATAATATAATATATATATAATATATATATATAATATAATATATATAATATATATTATAATTAGGCCTGTGACAACAGAATATTCTTTTCATTGTTTTGAATGCGGATTAATAAGGTTTAATATTTATGGAAACTAGAGAACTTATCTGGCTGAAATTTTGTATGGACCACTCTGCAGTTAATATTTTATATGTTTTTATAATATAGAGTGATGTGGTTCTCTGTTGATTAACTGAGTTTACCTGTGTCGGATATGTTCTCGAGAATCCAAACAATGAAAAGAATATGCTGTTGTTACAGTCCTAATTATAATATATATAATATATAACAATATGAAATTTTTTGTAATTGTGCTCCGCAATGTTGAACACTAAGAACGTTTACAAAGTCAGTATAAAATATTAACTGTAATATATTTTTCTATAAAAAATCGGTTGTTATATGATCTCTTTGTGATATAAATACAAAGTATAATCATATTGACATACTATGTTATGCTAAATCACCGCAGTTAAGTTAAATGCGTTACTAATTGCAGGTAGCAGGTGTTCTATGCGCTTACCGTTTAATTATGCATTATTTCCAATTATCTTGGAGTTCTCTATTCCATTAAAATCAGTCAGTACCGATTAAGGAATGATGCGGTTGGGGATTTTTTTTTTCATAGACATCGCCACTTATCAAGGCCAAGAGGCCATTCGAGGGTAAGGGTTAAAGAGTGTACAGTAGACAATTGGACGATATAGTAATCGTTAGTAATGGAAATTCGGTAAATTTGTTAACTTATATGGAACGGCTCATCAAAAACTTGTTTACGTTGACCTCGAAGACAACTATATTGTAGCATGCGCTGCAACCTTTGCTGGCCTTTGAAGCGAGATCAAAGTGTAGTATCTGTTCTTCAGACGCTGCACTTCAATTTCTTGTTCTCTCTCAGTGGAGGAGAAGTCCTTCACGACTAAGACAATTTTTTAATTTTTGTTCCTTTTCTCCACGTTAAAAAACGACCCTGGTGTCTAACCCTGTCCCGCGGGGAGGCATTATAAATAACTATAACTTCAGTTATAGTTACTGAACTAAACTTTTCTTTGTTCTGGATTTTTCCTTCTCTTACATGTATCTTACTCTAGTTGTTTGCTTGTTTTTATGTCAGGCTCATTTTCTCTCGGAAACTACTGCGACTGACTAAAATTTTGCATGGACTTTTGTTATGATTAGGTGTATCGAGCTAAGTATGATGGTATCTGTTCGATGCATAGTTAGATGTTAATAGGGACATGCGGGACCTGTGGACATTTCACAGGGGACTCATTAATATGTAATATATTGATGTTGGCATTCTGTAGATGTTCAGTGTACATGGAGACGCTCTGATATTATTGTAGCTTTTTTGTTAAAACTGCAAAAGTATTTATTTAAGCTAGCACAAACTACCGACAAATCCAGGTCGTAAAGTACACTTAAATATGATATTTTGATTCCTGCAGATTTCGTATATATCATTAGAGTTAATGTTCTATCATTTTTATATATTAAAATGTTGCAATTGCAAAAATAAAAAAAATATATATCCATATGACTTGGGTGCATTAGCTTGAATCGAAGCCGAAATAAAAACGTATGAATATATATATATATATATATATATATATATATATATATATATATATATATATATATATATATATATATATATATATATATAACTGGAGTTCCTTCAGTCTTAATCGAAACCGAAACCTAAACTTATGAAAAATTCTTGATAAAATTATTTATAAAAAAAAAAAAAATAGATGACTTAAGTGCCATCAGCTATAATCGAAACCGAAACTAAAACTTATGAAGAATTCTTCGTATAAATTATTTATGACAAAAAATGGAAGTACATAACAATTAAACGACCCGGATGTAAGCGTGACACAGAAAATAACACGCTATCTTTATATTAATATATATATATATATATATATATATATATATATATATATATATATATATATATATACTTTTTTTCATAAGTGTTGGTTTCGGTTTCGATTAAAGCTGATGCACCCAAGTCATATATATATATATATATATATATATATATATTGAAATCGCAACTTTATAATATATAAAAATCGATAGAACATTAACTCTATAATAATACATACAAAATCTGCAGGAATTAAAATACTATATTTAAGCGTACTCTACGGACGAGCTACGCCGGGCGTCCCTGCTAGTTTAGATAAATCCTTTTACAGTTTTTACAAAAAAGCTACAATGATATTAGAATGTTTCCGTTTTCGTTTAAAATCTACAGAATGCCAGCATCAACATATTTCATATGAAAGAGTATGCTGTGAAATCTCCACAAGTCCCGCTAGAATAGAGTAATATTTAACTTATTTAAATATGGTTGAACTATTTATGGACATTTGTTATCATAATGTGCAACGAACTAAATATTATGGTATCCGTTTGATGCACAGTCATGGATTAATAGAGATTAATAGAAATTCGTATTAATGCAAATACGAGCACAATTTTCACCATATTCAACAATTAATTCAGCATAAAAAAATTCAATCTAAGTCAACGGCCTATAACTTTTTCTGTTTTTAGATAGATAGCATTATCTTTCAAGTGCGTCTATTTATCTATCTATCTATCCATCTATTTATCGCTATTTATATTAATGTATCTCTTTAATATCTTATCTATTTCCATTTCTTCCCAACCATAATAATTGATTCACATTTGGTTAAAAGCATGAGATCATCTTCGCTGTTGATTCAGCATCGCACAATGGAAAAATACATAAATCTAATTTGTGAAACAATTTCCTGAAAGCATCCAACGTCCTCTCCCCAACCAACGACTCAACATTATATCGATGACACATCTACCAATCCAATACGATATTTAAACCAACAACACCCAATCCCATTGTCCAATTGCTCAGAGCGGGGATTTACTAAATACAGGATATTTAACGTAGCGCTTTCATTTCTCGCAAATGCAATGCGCGCAATAAATAAATAAATAAAATGATACCGAGTTAAACAAGCAAAGCATGTGTGGTCCCTTTAGTTAATACAGGGTTAGTCACGAGAAACGGATGTTTTTAGAACGCCCCTTGCTCTCTTTGAATAAGAGATAGGGAGTGAGGAAGGGAATCTTTAAACCTGTTAAGATGCCGTTTATTTTGTTTTGTTTTCCTTAAAAAAACATCCGTTTCCCGTGATTCACCCTGTATAAGCAAACGATGTTACTTTAACTCTTGGTTTCTCTGTTTGTCTGTCTTTTTTTGTCCGTCTGTTCCACTCGGAAACTACTCTGGATAGCATTTCGTAGGACTTTTGTTTCGATAAGTACAATAACCTAAGTATTAGGGTATCCGTTTGATGCACAATTAAAAGTTAATGCGTATTAATAAGGATTAATATTAAAGGTCCACCTTTTTACGGAAACTAGCGAACCGATCTGACTGAAATTTTGTATGGACCACTGTGCAGCGAACTAAGTAAGATGGTATCGTTCGATTCACTATTATGGATTAATAGGGATAAATAGGAATTAGTATTTAATGCAAAAATTAGCACAAATTTAACCATATTCAGTCATCAATTTGCATAAAACACTAATTCTAAGTCAACAGGCTATAACTTTTGCGCGTTTTTTTACAGGTAAAAAGTCTATTTTATAGACATTTTCGAAAGATTGCATTTTGTTACTCATAAAGTCAGAGTGCATTTTCGTCTTCGCACTCTAGTGCGAGGTGATCTAGTCTCTTTTCTAAAGCCGCTTTTCCACAGAAGAGACGTTGCTAGTCACTTTCGACTCTATTGTTATTTCTATAAAAGGTGCTCGACTGAGCTCCAATCTTTACTTCCTCTTCGTAAGACATTCATGGTAAAAAGACTCGACTTTTGGCACAACGAAAAAAAACTTTGCATTCTCTATTCCATTATGCCAAGTGTCAGGCGAAGTTTCCACGCCAAGACCTTCTTTATAAGGCTTCTCACCCGTAGAAGACATTATCGTGGGACTGATATCCTGATGGTTACAACTTAATCGTCTCCAAATTCGCTGACAATAAATTCTTGTCACGAACTGTCACACTGTTTCCTGATACAGTGTGACGAACTGTCACACTTTTTCTGTGCGGCTATCCATCTTCAACCAGTAATTAAATATACAACCATCTAGTTGATAGTCGGCAGTTCTACTTACTGAGTCATGAGATCGGCGCTCGTAAATGATATTTACATTTTTATATTATGCATATAACTGATTTCACAGTCAACCACTATAAATAAAGTAGCAAAGTATCTACCCAGCGTTGCCAAGAATATAATGTAGTCAATATTACTTTTTTAATAGGTTGAAGTAGTTTGCTTGAAGCATTGTTTGATGTGTATGTAAGAAAAAAATGTAAGTTTCTAGAAGGCAGAACAATGCAAAAGTGTGACGGATAGACTGAAACTGAGGTAACTGAAGATATAATGGTGTAACCAGTCATGAAGTTTCACTTTTATTTATCTAATTCATGTATATATATATATATATATATATATATATATATATATATATATATATATATATATATATATATATATATATATATATATATATATATATATATGCATGTATATATACACATGAATATATATATACACATGGACATATATATATATATGTGTGTGTGTGTGCGTGTGTTTTAATACAATATTTTACATGTTGGATTTTCTTATTTGCGTCAGGTGGTGTGTCCGTGATGCTATATTTCGGGATGCCTTCCCTTCCTCAGGCGTGTGTTTAACTTTCAAACGTGCATGGCAGGTTTTATTGTTGATGTAGAGTACTGTTAATTTGCATCAATTACTCCATTTTCTTAATCATATGCAGAAAAAGAATTAGAAATTAGTGATAAGGGAAAGCATATTTTTATATTCTTCAATTAAAAATCTGAATTATTTCCCTTGATTGATTTGAGGTTTTATTGCTTAGTTAGAAAATGTTCGATGATGTAGCTTTTGAAGACCGTACAGCATACGTTTCTGCATCTTATCCCAAACCTTCAAATGGGATCTAGATCCATCAGTCTAGATATGACAACATAAATGATCTGATTGTAGATTTGTAGAGAGAGTGTTTGGAGCGATAGAAAGAACAGAGTTTACGAAGAGCAGAAAGAACAATGAGTTTAATGTATGAACCCATAAAAAAGGTTTGATGAGAAATAAAGACACAAAAGTCGATTTTCCTCAAGAGCTGAGCCATTCATGAGATTCTCAAGAAGAAAAGGGGCACGCCTACGATTGAAAGACACAAGCTGAATATTGTTTAGATTATTTGTACCACTGTTCTCATCTTGGCTGTTATTCTCGCAATGTTTCAGTATAGACCCATGGCGTAACGGATATAAGTGCTAAGTGTTATCAGTTCTAAGTGACAGTGTTTTCGAGTTTATTTGGCCAATCAACTCTGGTGTTCTGACGTCCTTATCTCTCCCACACCTCTTATCATCCTTGACAAACTCTGTACTTTCTTGAATCTTTTATTTCACTCAAAAACTGATGCTCGATTCATGCAAGATGGTCCAAAAGCAGTCTGAAGCATTCTATATATTTCTGTGGCATTTTCCCAGGTTTAAAACAGGATTTCATTGCATATCGTTCTTCTAAAGTGTCCTCATGTCCAGATTGCATTTTTGAAATTCACCAACTGTGACAATCAGGCTTTAGTAGGGTGTATTCCTATTTCTGCTGTCCCTGCTTATTTGAACCTGAAATCATAAAAATTGGTCACTCATCTTATAAGATGCATAATAATAACATAGTGAATTTTCAAGTCTACGACAATTTTAATGCATGTACAAAAAAAGTCTGAACACTTATTGAAGGCACCTCGTAATTGTGTGTATCGTACATATAATGAGTGTGTATGTATATGTAGTGTCTATATAAATGTATTCTTGCATATCTATTCATCGCCGCTCGTATCGTCTAGGAGATGTATGTGCATATATATACGTGTCAATGGTCACCAAGCGGTGGGTGTGTGAGTGTTTACACGTAAAAAATCGGACAGATTGCAACCTGACAAATTAACATTTGAGAGATAGTTCTTTAACGTGACGAATAAACAATTTCTCCATAGTCGCAACACATCGGACAAAAAGACACATACCTTCTTCTGAGATTCATCGTTCTTCGATGTGCTCCTGAAAATGCAAGCCATTTCTCCTCCTCAAACTCATTGAAACGAAATTATATTTCAGACATAACATTTATTTTCATGGTTTCTTTTGCTTTCGTGAGTGCATGCTACTTCTCTTTCGTGATTACATCTCTCTAATTTCTCAGCCGGTGCTTCCACCTCTGATAACTCCAATTCTCAGATTGAAAACTAAACTCTAACTAGTCTGTTCTACAATATAGGAATATCCTCTCTTTGTTAGTTGACTCTCCTACGTCACACAACCAGGTTAGTCCTTATTTCCGGTCATTATTTCGATAATTAAATTCTATTTAATTAAGTTTCTAACAAATTGTTTAAGTTTCCAACATTCCAAAGTTATATAAATATTCCACATAATATTTTATTATATTAAAAATAGCTAATCCGTTTCAATAACATTTCGTTCTTTTTTATTGAAATATTCACGCTCTGAATATTTTGTATTTCTCAACACTGAAAATCGCCCACTTCAATTCAAATTAGGTAACCCAGTTCGAAACGAATTTACTGACAAACATTTACCAGTGAATCATTGAAGAAAGTACCGTGACAGTGGAGACAGACTGTATGTTAATAAGGCTTGAGCTAATTCTTCCAGTATGATTTGCCGGTAAATTCATTTTGAACTCCATTCTTCGAGTTGTTGTCATTTTGTGAGTCGCTGATGATTTGTACAGATTTTTAATGGCATTTTAAGTGGAAAAAGATTAATCCACGTTAATGATACCATGGTGCGTCTTTTAAATATGTAACATATGATGTTTACATAAATTATCTGGATTTAAACTTTCATATTTGCGATCGAGCATTTTACTTTTTTTTCAACACATCTTAAAGCCTCACACACATATGTATGAGGAATATAATTTTGTGATAAATTATTTAGCGAGTTTCCGCTATTCAACGAAACACGTGTAACGACGGTAAGGCGTAATTCATAAAAATGTGAATAAAATATTATGAGTGATAATTAAATACATCTGCTGGTTTTAGAATGTTGAATAACGATATATATATATATGTATATATATTTATTATTATCTGTATATTTCTGTAGAAATATATTTTTCTTATTATATATCAATCCTTATATAAGAAGCTCAATGTGAATACAGAGCAATATATAGAATAGACGACAAAAATTTATATTCCAAAATACATGATGTTGACAATTTTATATTTTATTCCTTTATATAAATTGATCCTTACAGTTCTTGACAGTATCTGTTTCGTAGCACAAAATCAATCACTTAATTATTATATCAATCAGTGAATCTATTAAACCCTTAACTCATCAGAATAAAAAGCAACAATCAATCCACCAAAAAGGAATTAAAATGTGATACGACATGGTGAGAATCCGAAAATTTAAAGAGAAGCTTCAGTTACTTTTATATTTTACCATTACGCCATCTTGGATTTTAATCAAAGTCCTTGAATCTCTCTCTTCGCACTAACCATTTAATTAATTTATGACTCTTCTGACAAAATATTCCATTTGATAATTACTAAATTTATTAAGTTTCAGTTATATATACCTACTTACGAGAATAATATCACCAAAATTATAAATTACAAATAAGTATACATGCCCTTATATACGAAACTAAAACTAATTTACACAAAAAAGGAAAACCCACTATACGTACTAACAATCTCAATCTATGAATCTACTACCTAAATTTTCTATTTAATAATTAGTACATTGATTATTTCTAAATCATGCATAAATACTTATGGAAATAATATCAACAAAACTATATCAACAAAATTATAAACTACCATATACGTATATAGGTACGAAACCTAAACTTAGCTACAAAAAAAGGAAAGCCAACTATTCGTCCTATCAAATTAGTTTATTGTATCTTCATAACAAAATGTTCTATTTGATAATTAGTAAATTCAATAATTCTAAGTTGTGTATACATAATTTTGAAAATAATGTCAACCACATTATAAATTATCCTAGCTGTTTATATATACGAAACTAATTTAAGCTGCGAAAAGATCGATTTTTTTATAATAGCCAAATGACCACACACACACACACACACACACACACACACACACACACACACACACACACACACACACACACACACACACACACACACACACACACACACACACGCACACACACGCACACACACGCACACACACACACAAATATATATATATATATATATATATATATATATATATACTTCAGAAAAAGTTATCCAACAAATCAACTAGTATGGAAACCCCTGTATATATATATATATATATATATATATATATATATATATATATATATATATATATATATATATATATATATATATATACCTAATTTAACTTGTTGCAGAACTTACCTCAAAACGCTTTTACTAGTAGATACGAATAACAAAACATACACTCGAGAGCAGAGACCCGAAAAGAGAAAATATTAACACTTGTCAATAGGGTTATATCCTCAAAATATAGTAAAATTTCAACATCACACAAGATACTAATGGTCGAAGAGTTGAGTAAAAAACGAGTAATATTTTTTTGATTTTACAGATTTTGTGTAATAGTCATATTTTAATGTGTAGTTAACCAGTTTTATTTTAATAATGCTTCATCGTTATCTTTCTTAAATAATAATTACGTCTGTGTCCAAATAACCTCAGAATAAATTTCAAAATGATTCTGCCACATTAAATTTCAAGATGTCCGAATTAGAACCAATGTATCATTAACCAGTAACAGATAATTAAAACACCTGAGCCAATAAGCCGTTTAGAATGCCTGTAACAAGTAAGAGAGATGTACAGGTGTGATGGTCGGACGGGCCTACTCAGCGCTCCTACGTAAGACGTTATCTATTATTATATAATATGACATGTATTATAGCTGACCTCGAAATAATTACTACTTCTAATAATAGCAACATGGCCGTCAGCAATGTCGCAAAACACACACACACACATACACAAAAATGCGTGTAACTATTTACTTGTATCACGAGGGCAAAGTTAAAAATAAAGTTGTTTTTTAATCTCGGGAAAATCCAGCTCCTCAAAAAGAGACACTCTGGATTGGAAACAAATTAAAAAAAAAAAAAATGACAGTTTAGAAGTACTTCTACTTACTTAACCAAGGACAGAAAACCTACAGTCATGGCCAAAATTTTTGAGACTATTAGACGTTTGATATTTTCTCTTTAAGTTATTAAGAAAAATGTTTCCTGATGTATTTTTCTAACACGTGATTTGCTACAGATTATCTAAAAGTTTTTATATTTAATACTAGCTGGAGATTTTGTCCCTTGCATTAAAATTGTGTTTTTGGCTTATTCCTGCAGAAGGTGGGATTAGATAAATTGGCTTTATTATTAAGTCACAATGAGACATTAACATAATGAACAATAACAATGAACATAAAAAACTCATAAACATGAAATTTTAGCAACATTTTGTCATTATTCTTACATTTTAATTCATTATTCTTACATTTTAATTTCATTATTCTTAAATTTTCTTCAGCTTTTTCCAGGTTGAAAAATGGTCTTATTAAAAGAAAACTACCAATGCTATGCATCAAAGTGGATTGAAATGCAAATATATTGTAGCCAGTGGCATTGCGACAAAGATACAATCTTCAGAATCATCAAACGGGTTACAGAAACAAGTGATACTCGGGGAAAAATCCTCTGGACGACCAAGACTGTCGAATGTTCGTCAAGATCGCCTCGTAATAAGGTTTCAACTTAAGGATCGGACTTCATCCAGTGCCACACTTGCTGAAACAACGGCTGTGAGGAGAAGACGTTTCGACAGTTGCCTTAAATCAAGGAGAGCAGCCTTTTTTATCAAGAAAAATATTTCAAACAAGCTAAAGTTTTGCAGAAAATATAAAGATTGGACAGTGGAGGATTAGGACAAAGTGATATTTTCGGATGAGGCACCATTTCGCTTATTTGGAGCTTCTGGAAAATCCCTTGTTAGGAGAAGGAAGGGGGGATGCTTCGGTACGGTAAAGCACCTGGACACCGTTCACGTGTGAGGTTGCTTTTTATCTCGGAGAATTGGAGCACTAACTATTCTGCCGAAAAATACTGCTATAAATGGTACCTGAATGTGCTTCAAAATCATCTCCTCCCAAAAATTCGAGAGCAATCTCAGAGCACAAACTGCTTTTTCCAGCACGATGGTGCTCCTTGCTATACTGCACGTATAACAAATTTTTTGAATGATAAAAATATCGAAATCTTGAAACCTAGGCTCGGGAATTCACCAGATTTGAATTCGATAAAGAATCTCTGGGCAATAATTAAACGAGCAGTGGATAAGCAAAAGTCATCGAACTGTGAGCAGCTGAAAGAACTTATTACTCAAGAATGGAACATTATTAGTGCAGAGACGATTAAAAATTTATTGAAAAGCATGCCAAAGCGTATTGAAACATTGTTAAATAAGAATTCAATTCCAAATATTAGCTTTTATCATTAGCTTGTTATTTCTAAAGAAATTCATTTGACAGCGAATTTGCTGATATTTTTTCTTTAAATTATTCATGCAGCATTTTGAAATAAAAGTAAATAGTTGAAAGGCTCCACTTTTCTTGAAATCCTGAAAATTACCATATTCTCAAAACTTTTGGCCATGGCCGTAAATGTGACATCATGCAACACTTTGTAATATTTATTTGCAGAAATATAAAAATTACATCTTAAACATGTTAAACAAATCAGGCACAAGGTCATGCAAATATGAAGTAAAATGAGTGTCATTAGTTACAATGGCTAGAACATGTCTATCCTACTTTTAGTTAAAATCATCAATATCCATAATACCACATTCACTCCATGTCACTTTTGGTTATTCCCTAAGCTCAAGAAAAATCTTTTTTCTTTTTTCTGTTGCTATGAGAAAATTAAGGAGATGAAATACGCTGTGTCGAGGGTTATTGACACGCTCACACAATAAGACTGCCATTGGGCCTTCCAAAGGTTGTTGGTCAGTAAAAAAAGTGCATTGCAGCTGGAGGAGATTACTTCAACGGGAACTAGAATTTTGTGTGTGTACTATCAATAAAAATACACATGTGAAAAACGTCTGGAAACTATTGAATTCCCCAAATCGTTCAAACAGTTTATTGGAAATTAACATATACTTTTTCCCAAAAAGTTCATAGAAAATAAATAGATACTTCTATTACAAATATTTTTTCCAAAAAGTTAATTGCAAATAAATATATAATTCTATATACAAATATTTTTTTCCAAAAAAATTTAGAAAATAAAAAATTTATTTTTTTCCAAAAATGTTTATGGAAAATACATATATACGCTTATGTACAAATATTTTTTAAAAGATATAATTGAAAATAAATATATACTTCTATACACAAATATTTCTTCCAAAAAGTTTATTGAAAATAAATATATACATCTACATACAAATTTATTTCCAAAAAGTTCATTGAAAATAAGTATATATTTCTATATACAATTTTTTCTAGAATGTTTATTGAAAATAAATATATACTTCTATATATAATTTCTTTTTTCCAGAAAGTTTATTGAAATAAAATATATACGCTTATATGCAAGTATTTTTTTCCAAAAGGCTATGCTAATTACTATTATAACCTTCCCTGTTCCTCTCTTTTCAACAAGTTACATTCCATCAAACGTTAAGTTCAAAGCAACATTTTCTGTTAATTTGTTTTCATGTTGATTTATCGCAAAATGTTAAACAGCCAACAGAAAGAGAGTTAAAAAATTTGCAGTTCTTAGATAGAAGCTATTTGAAGAGATAGCTGTATTATAATGAGATATGAAAACAGCGAATTAATAGAAATTACTAGATCAACGAGTCAAACCAACTGGGACAAAAGAAGCAAAGTATGATAGATCAGACAATTTTGAACAACACATTCGCACGAATTTATAAATAAGAATTAATATCAGCAAGTAGCCCATGTTTCGCTTGTATCAGTTGGCACTGAATAAATGACGGCCTAGCTGTGTCGAGATCGAATCTAATTCGACCAATAGTACCAATTTTTTTTGCCTTGGAGTACAGTTTGAGTCGTTCAAGAGAAATCGTCGGAGGTGGTTGTTTGTCGGTTCCAGGTGGTCAAGTTGGAGAACCGTGTGAACAGAGAAAACGGAAGTGAATCACGTGAGGAGTGACGTCATCAACGACGTTAGGGAAGGTTTTTCGTAAAAATGAGAAACCGACCGGGAGCGAGTCGAGCAAGACGTATAAAATGAAAACAAACTTAGTTTTTTTTTCTCTCTTTCTCATCCCACCATGTCGCGAGGACGACTAAAAAAAAAAAAAAAAAAAAAAAAAAAACACAAGTTGTCGTTAATTTATTAAAATTGATATTAAATGAAGAAGTACATCATCATCATCATCATCATCATCATCATCATCATCATCTACTTCCTTCTCTTTCACCCTTTTCAAAGAACAGTGATGGAATTCCGAAGCAATTCTCGAAGACAATGAATTACTCCGCGACTCTTCAAAATTTGAAAATAATTTGGAAGCATTTAAACTGTCTAATAAAAATATTTACAATGTCTGTAAAACGCTTAGCAAATCCTCGTGGTTTAACATATTGAAAATTTTAGAAGCTATTTACACTGGATAATTAATAAATTCGCATACGTTCTCCTTTGAATATATTTTCAAAACTGCATCAACAACAGTACCGTTTTTTAACTATCAACAACAGCACCGTTGGACAAGAACAACGTCTTGTTTACCTCGTCCACTCACAGGGTATTAGCAGCTGTTAAGCGTCGATTAATAAAGGATGGGTAGAAAAAAAGTATTATAGACTTCAAGAAGATTACCGGATCACATAACGTGATTCTCAGCTTTCTTATATTTACATACTCCTACATATTATTATTTATCTCATACTATCATCTATTTCAACCGGGAGATCTTTTTAAGGTTCTAACCGTCACTTCAAATGTAATTGCTTGGATCTCTCTTGCACTCGGTTCACCAGGTATATTTGTCAGGTAGGTTTTGAAATTCTTTTTCATAAGCCCAGTGGTTACTATAATAACTGGAATGGTGGAACTCTTCCTAAAATTTCAATTTCTTTTCATGTCATAAGACCTTGGTATTTCGTTATCTTTTCCCTCTCAGCTCTGTTTGACCCAAAATAATTCGGACACTACTAACTTCTACTAAGGTTGCTTCTTTCTCCTTCTTGTCCCATATCAATATGTCAGGTTTTATAGCTCCGTTTTCAAGGTACGCAGCTGCAGGATTTGCATAGTTATGGTGGATGCTGTATGACTTATTTCCGACTGATCTTGCTGGCCTATTTTCCCTGAACTTGCTGCTGCATTTGATCTAGAAGGAATGATAGAATGAAGACGAAAGTGAGGAAGGTCGTGACAACTACTACGTGCGGTCACAACTGAGTTTAAGTGAACTTAATTAGGTAAAAACAAAAAAACAAAATAGAATCAATGGAACATACTTTTCATGCAAGTGCGCAGGTCCAACCGTACGTAACAAAACATAAAACCTAGACGTTTTAAGGAGTTAAAAATGAGATGAAGTTTTAGCACGTTGACTAAGAATGAATGTTTTATATCAAAGTTTGGGTGAATATGTTTACAATTGTGCGCATTTTTACATTAAATACTAATCCCTATTAATCCCTAACTTGGCATAGAACGGATAACATAATACTTAATTCGAAGTCCATACAAAATTTTCACCCAGATCAGCCCGTAGTTTCCAAAGATTTGATGGAACTTAAATACTAATCCATATCAATCTCTTACAGTGCACCTAACGGGTATCATAATACTTAATTCGCTACATCTTTTCATAAGAGATATTTATACAAAATTTTAGCCAGATCTAACCGGTAGTTTTCAAGAAATAGTGAAACGGGCAGACAAACTGACTGGCTGAGAGAAACTACATAGAGATTATAAAAATATTATTTAGCAACAGTTTTATAACAAATAGATTCGATTACTAATTTAGTGACCAAACGATATCATAATAATTAAATTTAACTTTCCAAATCCTATTTAAAAAATGATTTGGCATGAAGCAAATGGCAGAAAAAAAAAACAGATTGCAAGTCAATACTAAGTAGCTACAACTAGTTGTGTATAAAAGTACCGAAATCGACTTGAACTTCGCATAGTCGATTTCATTGTCCGTCGCTTATAACACACTTCTCATTAGATTTGAAAACATGAGGATATTTTAGGAAGAAATTTTCAAGTATTTGGCGATGATTAAAACATTTGAACAGTATCTACGATTTGCTGTTTAATTTTTTAAAAATCTTAATAAATCACCACATACCAAGTCCAAAAGCCACTCGTGGATAAAGATTAATAGAATTAATAGCTGGACGACGAAGAACATTATTAGAGGATTGAAAAAAGATGGATGAAATGGACAGTGGCTAGGTAATAGAACGGCTCAAAAAATATTTACCGATATCGGGCTTGAAGATGACCATGTTGTAGTCTACAGGGAAGCAGCGATGTAGAATTTTTTTTATACACATGGAAAGTTCTTGTAAAGAAAGTTTGGTAGAGCGTTCAGTTAGCGAATCAAGAAATCCTTGATAATGCATGCACCGAAGTGTCATGTCTGCAGAACTCAAGATGCTGATGTTGGCAGATTTAATGTAAGCAGAAAAAAAAGAAAACGGTTAGATGGAATCAAAGAAATCGTTGGATCTGAAGAGCGAACGAGGATTGAAATAAAAAAATATAAAATGCCCCCACCCTCTAAAAAGACATCTCCATGTAATAAAAGAACAACGAGAAGAAATGGTAGATACAAAAACTAACAGCGATATGTGATCGATAAAAAAACAGAAACTCACAAGATATGCACAATCAATTTGCGCGGTTATCAATGAAATGGAATACTTCCTGTTTAAGCACACAGATCAATCGACAAGCGATAATTCTATTTTGCTCAATAAATTAATATTTGCTCTAGCTTATTGTTACACTGTATTAAAGAGCAATTATATATTCTTCATGTTATAGTCTTGACGTATATTTTCCATAAATGATATTAAAATTTTGAACAAATATTAAGCTTAATAGAAGTGAATTCCAACCCCAGAGCGTGTATACTATTAGATATCATTAATATACTAAAATATAAGATTACTTCACACTCCAAATTTTTATTAGATTATATTTGTCCTGGACAAACACTTGAATTTTAATTATATCTCCATAGATAATATTTTGATTGCAAAAATTCCCCTCTGAACCAAAGTACCGTCAGCTTTCAACAAAAGATGCCACATACAAATTCAATAATCTACCCTGACAGCCACTATCTTATGTAGCTTATGACCACCATTTCTGCCACATTCACTCGTGATAATAAAATGCTACATTATATCCGATGAGCAACACCATCACAATCGTCACATCTACAGAGGAAGGAGTTCCTATTTTTCTCTCTTGATAGTCAATGCTCTCACCGCTACCAATTGACGCCGGGACAAATTCTATATTTTCCTACGATATCGTGCTTGCACCGCCATTAATTGGTTATTATATATATACACACATAACATACTATTTTCATTTTCCGGTCCGCAAATACTCCCGATCCGCAAATAATAAAATCTCCCCACTTTATTCCGATAATTCTGATTAGTTAAGCTCTGACCATTCTTAATATTCGGGATTAACAGTAATATCATCATAAACGAACGCTAACCTATCATTCAAATATGGTGTCGTAATGATACCTATTTTTTCATCTATGAGTACATTGCTGCGTTCCTTCGTCTTAACGAACACACGGACATAGGACATAGCAACATGCAGGCAGCATGACACAACAGCGAGGGATATATATATATATATATATATATATATATACATATATATATATATAAGGAGTGTCCCAATAATATGTATACACTCTATAAATGACCATAAAACCAACATTTATCATGAGAAAGAAAAGTTTCATGTATCAAAATACTGTGAACAAACATAGAAACCAATTATCGAAAGTGTTCAAATTATTGGCCATTGTGGTCAATGAACTGCTGACAACGTTCACTGATTGGTTCGAAAACGTTCCTAATCAGTTCTATTGGTATATTAACACATCTTCTTTTAATGGTTGCTTTCAACTCATTCATTTTAGCTTGCTATGTGGTGTGGATCCTGTGCTTAATATCGCCTCCCAAAAAGAGAAAAATCCAGGGGGGCTCAAATTCGGTGAACGTGGACAATACTCGATATTTCCTCTTCGTCCTAACTTGTTTCGCAGGTGATTATATATTCTTACGTCATGATGATAGGGAAGTGCTCCATTCTGCTGGAAGTGCCATTCTTTATTCCTGAAAATCTCTTTGGAACGTGGCATAGCGTATTCACGTAGTCAGTTGAGATAATTTAAAGAGTGTATACATTTTATTGGGGCATCCTATATATATATATATATATATATATATATATATATATATATATATATATATATATATTCGGCATAAAAAGAAATCTAAAAAACGTTTCTATTACCCCCTCTCTCTTTCTCCCTCTCACACAATATATATATATATATATATATATATATATATATATATATATATATATTGTGTGTGATAGAGAAAGAGAGAGGGGGTTAATAGAAACTTTATATATATATATATATATATATATATATATATATATATATATATATATATATATGTATATATATATTGTGTGAGAGAGAGAGAGAAAGAGAGAGGGGGTAATAGAATCTTTTTTAGATTTCTTTTTATGCCGAAAACAAAAAACAAAACAAACATTATTTACAGTAAACAATTTTTTCTACGAAGTAAATTGTTGCCTTTCTCCCAAACTCTGTTAGTTGTTGAATACGGTTAGTATATTTGTGTCGATATTAAAAAGATCCGGTTGTAGTTTTTTTTAATTAGTATGACTTGTAATAATTTTAGTCTTCGTGTACAATTGTTAAGATAACACGGCTATTTGGACACACACACACACACACACACACACACACACACACACACACACACACACACACACGGCTATTTGGACAGAGAGCGTTCGAAAATAAATATAACTATAAAAAAATTAATGGCCGAAATAACCTTGTAAATGAAAATTGCGAAATATGAAACATCGGCCATATGTAACGAAACACGTATTTCAGCTTTTGAAAGAGAATCGTTAACTGGAATTTGAATAAAAATAATAGAATAAATAAATATAATCAACTGCTTTTGGGGGCGGGGGCGTTGTAAATCATTTTTTTTTCAACTATTTATTTTGTACGAAGAATTGGTAAAAAAAAGCACTCCTGATACGTTTTTAGTGTTTTTATAGGGTTAAATATTTAAGAAATCTTATCAAATGTAAGACACTTTTCGACCTATCTGAATACTACTTTAAACGTTTGTTCGCTTCGAAAAACAAATAGTGTTTAACATTACAAGAAAACAATAAAAATGGCCGCACATTGACGCGTAACTATTTGAAGTCTCGTTACATATCACAGTAACATTTCTAACAGTATTTTGTTGTATTTGCTTCTTTAAAGTCATTATCAAAACTTTAAAGGCGTGTGTCCATTAGCGGCTATTTTTTAAAACTTATTCAGATAAGTAGAAGAGTAACTCATCTGGCCTCTGATAACATTTATTTATTATATATTTGTCTTTTTTTTACCACTTCTTCGTACGTAATAAATAGTCGGAAAAGAGAAGACGAAAAAAAAGTTTTACAACACCCCCTTCGAAAAAATAAACACACACACACACACACACACACACACATACACAAAAACAGTCGAATTTATTTATTTTATTTTTTTATTCAAATTCCAGGTGGTTTCGGCCATTAAATTTTTCGGATATTCCTTGTCAAAATAGCCGTAGCAACACACACACACACACACACACACACACACACACACACACACACACACACACACACACACACACACACACACGCACACACGCACACACACACATACGTATGTATTCTATTCAACTCTCTTTCTCTGTGCGTATATATATATATATATATATATATATATCACACAAACTCTCTCTCACACTCTCTATCTTACATACTCTCTCATTCTCTCTCGTAACACACACGCTCTTTGTATCCCACATATTTTATCCCTCGCTCGCTCTTCTGTCACTCCCATTATTATTTCTCTTGCGTGTTTCTGTTCTCGTGTGTTCATTGTAAAAACCGGCTCGCTACGCTAGATTGCTATAACAAAAAACAAAACAAAATTTATCTACTTAATTTACATTCCGCATTTATTTACAGATTCACAGATTATCATGAATCAACAACTATAAAAGCTGAGGAGAACAGTCCGCAAATAAATAACAAAATAAACTATTTTTCTTTACTAATTAACTTAAGGATATTTGCTTATAATGAAAAAAAAAAAAGGAAAGAAAAACAGTTTTCCATAAATTTTGTCTTTTTTTTTTTGAGGGGGTTGCCCCATTTAAACAAACTGAGCCACAGCAACGCGTGACCGGCTATGGCTATTATATACATAACAATAAAACATCAGGAGTCTGCCCAAAAGAAGAAACAAAAACGACAAGAAAAATTTATAAGTGTGAATTGATTTCATCTTTTGACTTATGGAATGGCTGGAAAATTGTGGGTACTGGCCGCCGTAGCCAAAATAAAATCATTTGACCTCAACTGTCGAGCATTGTCTGACAGTGGCAGCTAGCAGAAGCCATATACTATCATTGTCAGCACTGGTGATTACTGGCTATTAGTGTTGGTTTACGGTGGTTACTTGCGGTTACTGGTGTTTATTGCTGGGCACTGGTTGCCTTTACATCTGTCGCTGTCAGTTATTAGCGGTCATGACCAGTATCAGCCTAAATTAGACTGTTTCGAAACGAAATTGGAAGTTTTACGGCGGTTGGTGACGTTTTTCGACGGCTACTTATGTTTACTTTCTTTACCGGCGTATACTGTGGGCACTGGCTACCTATGCAAGTCTCGGTCATTGTCGGTCAGTGTTGAACTGCTTCGAAATGATTTTGGTTACTGGTGACCAGTGATGGTTTCGGGTGGTTTGTTACGACTGTTCCGAAATTAAATTGTCTGCTTACAATGGTGTCACTGGACACCAGTGGCGAGCACTAGTGGTCACTAACTTTTAGTAGCGTTCTGGGGTGTTTTGAGGCATTTTAGGCGCGTGGCGAGTACTGGTTGTCTCTGCAACTATCAGTCATTGTCGATCAATGTCGATCATGAATATTCTCAGGGTCCATTGTACTGCTTCGAAATAAAATCGCCTGTTTTCAATTGCTATCCAATGGACCGCATTGTCTTCCTATGGCAGGCACGTTCATTCAGTGACGCGCACTGTTATTCAGCCATCCAACGGCGTTTATGACTGTTATTGACAGTAACTATGGGTTGGTGATCTTTCAAGGTGGTTACTGTCACTTGATGGCAAGGGTCAGGCACTGGCTGCCTATGCGCGTATCGGTCATTGTCGGCCAGTGTTGCTCATCACCATTTTCGGTGTCATCCAGTGAAGGTCACTGCCATCCTGTGGTAGGTACTGTCATCCATTGGCGGTAACTGGAAATGTTTTAAACTTGAAAATGCTGTTAAAATAAATAGAAGCCCTCGACCCATCCCCTTCCATGTCGTAATAAATAGAAGCCCTCGACCCATACCTCTCCATATCGTAATGATGATGATGATTAAGAAGAAGAAGAAGAAGAAGATCAGCAAATAATTAAAAGTAGGCTAGAATGCGTTGAACACAGCTTTATGTTTGCTGCTTGTTTGTGACTGCCAAAAGTTTTTTGTTTTTTGTTTCTTTTCTGTCTCTTTTTTGGTAGGATCCTAGGGAGGACAATGGTAGGTATTAGTTTATTAAGTGTTTGTGAAGGAAATTGAACATTTATCAATAATATATATGACAATCTTTGTAATGGCAAATATTAAAATCTCAAAAATAAATATTTTTGAATAGAATAGTTCAAATCAAGTTCTGTCTGGATTTGTTTACACTTACGTCAGCAGTTATTTGTGCCGTACAATGAATGCCCTAGAAAAGACACGACTGATTAATGCATACCGGTTTTAAATTATAAGCGCAATTATAGACTTGTGCAAAACGCGTATATTACAGAAGATACTGAAACAGTTCCGTCAAAGTTATGGATATAATAACGGCAATTTACAAATTTAATGAATATTAGCTGACTATTAATACAACGAAGCGATAAATTGAAACAATCACGGACGATTGATTGGAAGCTATGAAATATTTGGTAACGGTGTAAATTGGATGACACAACAATGAAGTAGAAAATGTCTTGCTACCACCACTAAGTATTACTTATTTGGGAGAGTGATAGTCTTCGATATTATTGTAGGAATTCAGTAAATGGATTCAAATCGGTTGATAATAACCGCAAAACACGCATCAGATATTGATAGGTAGCGTAGCCATTTTTGAATTAAAAGTCAAATAAGAACAGGGAAAGTTATAGAGGAAAAAATGAGGTATTAAACAGTTGCATTCAATTTAGCTTACATTTGCGGTTTTTATAAAAATGACAAATGCGGGCTTTCTTTTTGGCGCCACTATATATATATATATATATATATATATATATATATATATATATATATATATATATATATAAACAATGAAACACGTGTCCATGGATAATCTCACACGCATACGCGCATATAATATAATATAACATAATGTATATACATACAGTAAAACTCCTTTAATTTGAATTTCCCCAAAAGTTGGATTTCCTCTCATTTGGACTTCTTCTAAACTTGCACTTTCTCTAAACTTGAACTGTCTCGTCATTGAAATTATATTAGCATATTTGATGCGGAATTGTAGTTAAACTGTTTACATGGTTTAGTCAGATATTGCGCAGAAATGTTAATATTGGTAGTATGTAATTAATGTAGATTAGCTATTGATAATTAATTTACACTAAATGTAATTTTTTTTCAGATTACTATATTTAAAATAGTGTAAAACAACCCATCACAATGGCTTGCAACTCTAAAAGAAAACAAGTGACACTAACTTTACTCGAATAAATCTGGTCTAGAAAAAATTCTTGAAACCAAACGGTTACCGACCAACCATGCTGTTCTTAAATCACTTAATGCAAATGATGTTGAAATGTGGGTGCAACAAGATGAGGAAACTACTGATCAATATCCTGAAGGCAGTAATGGTGATGAAAATAGCGACAGCTCCCATTCTCTTGACCCTAATGTAAATAACCAAAAACACTCTGATGAAGCAATATCATGGGATGATGCAGAAAAGTCTATGGAGACGGTTATAAAATTTCTAGAAAAAAGTCCTTACTTTAGTGACAACTATGTTTTGCAAGCAAAGAGATATAATCATAAAGAAGCTACAGAACCAAGAAATTGTAGATTTTCGTGATCGCTTACGGAATACAATGGCAGCGCCCGAGAGCTCAATCGATGAAAATAGAAACTGCAATGAGACTCATTCAATGAATAAATAAAAAAACCCTGTATTTTACATAAATGTATGATTTCTGTAGATGATAACTTAGATAATAAATACCTAACAAGTAATAATAGATTTAATTTATTTACAATGTTTCTGTTCCTGGTAATAATATTTAACAATTCTTACTTGCAATATATCGTAAACTCAACGTAATATATACTTGAAGTATCATATAGCAATGAGTTTCATTTACTATTTCTTAATTCTAAGAAAATTAAAGTTAACTGCAGCACATTTTTTTATCACGAAACTTGAACAGCACCCTCTAAATTGAACGGCGCAGATGTTCAAATTATAGGAGTTATACTGTATATATAGCGAGGGACTCAACATTCAACTTATCCACACTGGATCTACTTTAAGACAACAGCTCAACCGAAAACATCCATCGCATACACCTTCCCCTTGTTCACTCTCTAATTGCCCAATATCACACACAGGTTTATGCTTTAAGAACCACGTTGTTTACGACCTACAATGCGCTAAATGCAGTGCATCTTACATCGGAAGGACTACCAGATTGCTTCACCACCGCATTAAAGAGCACTTAAACACTACTGCTTCGTCATTCTATAAACATATTCGCACTTGCATTAATTCAGAACCAGATTTTCACATCAATATTCTTGCTTCTTCAAGAAACGTAGGTCAACTTCGTATCCTCGAATCTTTAATTATTTCAAAAAATACTCCCACACTAAACAATAGACTGGAATTGAGCTCCGCTTTTATAATATAAGTTTAAAACACAAGAAAAACAATAATTAAAATAATAATAAAAAAACAAAAAACAAAAAAAAACTCTTGCTTGAATAGTCATCTCCCTTGATTCACAAACGCAACAAGTATTTCAAACATTAACTGATTTATTTTAACGTTCTCTTAACGTCATTTTTTGTTCTATATTTCGCGGTATTACGTGGCAAACTCCGCTGTCTTCTCTTGAAAAAGGACTAATAAGTCTGAAATATATTGAGATTTATAACACCATTGAATACAACAGAAAAAAAAATTACTGTTGTTTAGAGTTAAAATTTGTGTGAAAAAGAAAAAACAAACAACAAAAAAAAAGAAATTTATTTCTTTTATTTTCATTTAATTTTACTCTATAAAAAAATCTCGCATTGTTCTTGGCTTTTAATTTTACCTTATATATATATATATATATATATATATATATATATATATATATATATATATATATATATATATATATATATATATAAAGCTGAACGTCTGTGTGTGTGTGTCTGGTCACGAATAGGCTCCTATATGGTCGACTATTATAGAAAACTGATCACATATAATGATAGCAGATGTATCGAGGCACAGGAATGGGCATGTTTGATTTGGCATAATGATGATTCATTAAAATTGTGGGGTCTGCGTACGCGCCTGGTCCACAAAGTATGGAAATAAAAAATTAAAAAAAAAACGTTTACAAGTGTTTTTTTATATAGATGTACATAATAATACTTTGATAAGTATGTTTTAACTTAAATAGGGATGGTATAATAAAATTGTGGGGTCTGCGTTCGCGCCTGGCCTCCATAGAATGGAAATAGACACAAACTTTAGTAAAAACTGTTCATATCTATCTGCGTAAGTATACTTTGATAATTATGTTTCAGTTTGAAGAAATATGGTATAATAAAATTATGAAGTGTACGTTCGCGCCTGACCTCCATAGAGTGGAAATATGTCACAAAGTTTAACAAGGTTTTTTAATATAGATTCACAGAATATTGTGATAAGTGTTTCGGTGTGAACATGTATAGTATAATAAATTATGGGGTATATCTATTTTATTTTTACTTTCATCATATTTTGCTTTGGTTTTGATACCCCTAAATTCGAAGCTATCTCTTTACAACCTTTCCTTTTTATAACCTATCATACTTTCATAAATCAGTCCATTTTCTGTAGGTTGTTTTTGAACCCAGTCAACGACGGGTACTTTTGCTAGTATATATATATATATATATATATATATATATATATATATATATATATATTACTTTAAACAAAATAGCCGGCAAAACCCGAGGGTCCCCTTTCATCAACAGACTCATCGGGAGTTAATCGTTGATCATAGAAAAATAAATAAATAAATAAAATATTTCGCAAGAACAGACTTGAACGGTCTGCGTAAGAGAATAGAGACTGATTCTAAAATCCGCAAGTGATTTTGAGAGTCAGCCCGATGCAAAATCCTAATATCCTAAAATTTTATACGCATTTGCACACGCTGGATTTTCATGGAGCTGCTAGCCAATGGCAGATTCCAAGGCGAAAGAAAAAGGGTAAGAGCGACAAGGCTTCCCCAATCTTATTTTTGCTGGAACATGTTCGTTGATTCGGGTCTGCAAATTTAAGGAGGTTCGACCTACATAGTCAGCAGCACACTGATAATTAAATTCATAAACTACATTACTTTTTGTGATGTAAGGTAAACCATTCTTAACTAGAGCAAATGCAGACTTTACACCAAAGACCAAATGTAGAGCAATGGATGGAAAGCAATTTGAAACAGATTTAATGATTTGTCTATCCAAACACTGACCGGTCTCCCCAATCCAAGAGACCTTTAAGTGGACAGGACACCTGGAGGGACCAAAGAACGCAGGAGAATTGTATTTTTTTAACTTTATTTTTAATAATATAATCAATTAAATTCTCTGAATAACCGTTTTGAATAAAGATATCCTTGATGGTCTTCAATTCACGTTCCAGTTTACCAGAAGAACAAATTCTAAGGGCTCTATACACTAACGTCTGAATAAACCCACTCTTTCTGGAAGTAGGCACAAATAAACGACAGTTCATACATAGGCCGGTAAATGTCGGCTTATGATAGAGTGTTGTAAGAAAAAAAAACTCTTACTGCGTTCAACTAAAACGTCCAAGAAAGGCAAGCAACCATCATTCTCGTTCTCCATAGTAAATAACGTTGTATGGAGAGAACTGAGTTTGTTGAAAAATGTTTTCGCCTTATTTTCAGAGGCAAAAGCTTGTTCAAAGCAATGTATAAGTTTTGTATCGTCAAACAGCTATATATATATATATATATATATATATATATATATATATATATATATATATATATATATATATATATGGTACAACTGGTAATTAGTAAAAACATGAAGAAAGTGCTCAACACTATTGCAGAGCAAATATGTGCTTAATTTTTTTTATTACCGTTTTATCTGTTTGGTTACATATGTTTCAGATGTTGAACCATGTTTACAATCCAACAGACTCGTCAGACCTTATAAAAATAAAACACACACACACACACACACACATACACACACACACACATACACACACACAGACACACACACACACACACACATATATATTTATATGAAATTATCCATGGATCATTTTAATTATCCATTTTGGATAATTTCATATATATATATATGTATATATATATATATATATATATATATATATATATATATATATGAAATTATCCATGGAGACGTGTTTCGTTGTTTACGATTAGCAGCGTGGTTGAAGACAATTGCATTAACTCATCAAAAACACTTGAATTCTCACATACCTTTTTTCATAAACGCATGGTTAAAAATGAGAATATCCGAGTCTATATTCCCGCCTCTTTTGTAGACTAAAGGGTCAGTGCAGATGACGTTCTTAATACAATTCCGAATTACTTAATACTTCTACTCGATCATGATTGACAGAACAAGAGTATGCTAATCTTGTGGATTAAATAAAGGGTTCCGTTCGAAATTCCGTGCATATTTCCGAGGTCAATAGAAAGAATCACGAGTTCGACAAGATACACCTAAAGAAGGTCGGAGGTTACATCGGTCGAAGCATTGTGAGATTAATACTCAAGATGAGAAAAGTAGTTCAAATAATCTTCCAAATGCAAAGTCTTCTTTTCACGTTTTTTCAACCTAGAATTATTCTCACTTTGTTTATTCGAATCAATGTACTCGTCTAACAACCACAATTGCAAAAGACTTCTCATTTTTCCATATATACCTAAAACTAACGGAACTTCTATGAACAGAGTTTCTTTCCAATAACTTATAATCGTGAGTGATTTGCTGCTGCCTGCAACATGACTGTATTCAAGTCTAATTTCAACAAATACTTGTTAAGCCATCTTTTAAAGTAATTAAACGTTGCTCTTTTCACCCATTGTTTCCAATTCTCTCCAAAGTCCGCTCAAAGCAATATTCACTGTAGGCGGGTTAAACCGGATTCCTCTGAAGGAGAAAGTGTTATGGGAATATCAAATTCACTAGCGGTTCCCAGTTAGTTATATATCGGGTGAGATGACGACGTTATGTTTTACAAATCTTTGCAGGTAGATGTCTACGCCCTCATACATACAGCGCCTAGTGTTCTAAAATAGTAACCCATTTGGTACTGATCAAGCTCAATGTTGCTTAACTTCGGTGATCGAAGGAGAACCGGTGTGTAAACATGGCGATGCTGCTTCCATGTATCGTTCTGAATCCAATTGGCAATCTCATTATCATTTATTCTCGAGTGGTTCCTGGGCCTTGGTAAGCCATAACGAAGATATTTTGATTAAGTCGAACTC
Source organism: Euprymna scolopes (assembly GCF_053919585.1). Classification (NCBI taxonomy): domain Eukaryota; kingdom Metazoa; phylum Mollusca; class Cephalopoda; order Sepiida; family Sepiolidae; genus Euprymna; species Euprymna scolopes. The sequence continues at coordinate 246,188 of NW_027633103.1, forward strand.
TACAAATCCGTGTATACCAAATGGATCTACCGGCCGAAAACGGTTCTATCGGCCATGTGCAATTCAACCACAAAGACGATTACGACAGGCCAACAAATAACCAAGAAGAATTAGAAGTTGTAAATAGAAAAGAAAAAGAGCGATTTATTTACAAGTCAAACAAGATAAATAGCAAATGCTATGTCTTCGAAATCATTGCGCAGAATATATCTTAGCCAGAGAGCCATAAGAAGAGTATTAATAACCCTGAAACGAGAATATTGTCTGAAGCATAAAAATAGCTAATGCAACTTAACTTCACGCACGTATTTCGCATATACGAGTATACTTACATAATAAAGAAAAATAAGATGACTATATTTACATCCATGTTCTACGAAAATCTGCGCCGTATTTCCAGGTATTGAAACTGAAGCACTATACTAGACATTTACCATATTAAAAGCGGCAAAAGTTATAGCCCCTTGACTTAAGACGATTGTTTTGCGACAAATTGATTGTTGAATATGGTTAAAATTGTGATCATTTTTGCATTAAATACTAATCCCTCTTAGTCCTTATTAACACCTCACCGTGCATTAAACGGATACTATAAAACTAAATTCGCTGCACTTTATCATAACGAAGGTCCATAGAAAATCTTAGCCACATCCGCTCAGTAGTTTCCAAGAAAACATATTGAGTAAATATGGTATTATGGTATATCAATCTCGAACTATGTATAAAACGGATACTATAATAATTAATGCTCGGCACCTTATTATAACAAAGATTCATACAAAATTTCAGCCAGCTCATCCTTGTAGTTTCTGAGAAAAGATAAAACAAACATACAAAGAGAAATTTAATATAGATTATACTAAAGCTGAGTCAACTCTCAATACGAAGTTATTATGGTCAATCAAATAGGTGAACTTTCATTTTACTTTATGTATAAGATGTTTACAAAGCTATTCCAATCGATCGAATGAGTTATGATATCACTTTCCTTATGTGATATGTGCTTGCGAAATCAACTAGGTAAAAATCTTACTATTATTCAAGTATAAGATGTTTACAAAGTTATTATCGCCAATGAAATAGGTGAAATTTCACTCTACTTTATGCATAAGATGTTTACGAATCTATTACGGTCAATCAAATAGGGGAAATCTTACGTTACTTTATGCATAAGATGATTTAGAAGCTATCACAGTCAATCAAATAAGTGAACATTTTACTTTACATATTGTATAAAATGTTTGCGAAGCAGAAAATCTCACTTTTACGTTATGTCTAAATTGTTTACAAATCTATTAAGGTCAATCAAATAGGGGGGAATCTTACGTTATTTTATGTATAAGATGTTTACGAGGCTTTTTCATTCTATCAAATAGGGGGAATCTCACTTTACTTTATATATGATACTAATTATATTGGAATATCATATTGTTTTATAAGTTTCTATAAGAAATAACCTTATTTAGAAAATCTTATGATATTCAAGAACGTGTTACACTTAGCGGATATTTTTTTTTAATGAAAACCAAAGTGTAATATCTGTTCTAATGTCAAACACCATTCTTTTTCTGTCTTCGTTTCGTAAAAGTGAAAACTTTCTAGACTAAGATATTTTTTGCTTTTGTTCAAATCCATAGTGCCCCTTTAAAATCGACTTTGTACCTCTCTCCTTATGAAGTAAATAGTAGAGACACGCTGATTGGGTGTCATACGGCATAATCACATTGACACACTGATTGATCACAAAAGTTAAGCAACGTTGAGCCTGGTCAATACTAAATGGATCACTATTTGGGAATACCAGACGCCGTATGTATTTAGGTATGTTGGGTATGTATAATACCCCAGAAAGCAGAACGCCCCTGTCTTGCACAGTTCCACGTTAACCTTGGATAAGGTGTAGCATCTGTTATTCTACTTCTGATATCCGAAAAGGTTACCATACAGGGAGCAAATGAGAATCCTCAGTCGTAGTGAAAGCAACCCATCTAGGAGAAGGAGACTGATAACCCCGTCCCCCCAAAAAAAAACGGATAGAAAGAGTCCATTATTCCTGTAAAGCAATCTGCTAATGATGACGTCAGAAACAAAACACGTACTTCCAATTTTTTCTGACGCTAATACGGAAGTAGTAAGGCTTAAAAAACTGTCTTGAACATGTTTATTTCAGTGAACAGTCTGTATTAAGTAGAGATAGCGATACATAATAAGATTGAATGCCGGATTTTTGTATAAAGGCTATTATTGAGAGTTAAGGCCAGCTATGCTAATTACTGTACTAGCCAAGCAGACCACTTTACAAAAAGTAAAAAAACAAAACAAAACAAAACAAAAAAAAAAAACAACAAAAAAAAAACTAGTTCTCTCCAGCGTATATTTTTTAATTAAAATGATTTATTTCACGCCATACCTTTCTTTTGTTGGCGTTCGTTTTTTACTTGTGTTTAAATGTGAGGTGCTTATCGGTCATTCTTTATAGAAATGAAAAGAATCAAGAATGGGACGTTTTTTTAAGCAATGTAGGGGGGGGGTGGTGGTCCTCAAACGAACTAGACGGGGACTTAAAATGTCCAAACATTTTTTCGAAGTAGATTTAATAAAATTTCATGATTAGAAGTAATAAAAAAATGTTACTTTTGCGAATATATTGTGCAACCACCGTCCCATCAGGGGTGGTAATAACAACGACCTCAGAGAAGGGATATCTTAAATCATTGGATATTTTCTTTATTTACAAGGGTCATTCCAAAAGTAATGCCTCCTATTTTTTATTCAGTCCGAATGGATCAGAGGAGATTGAAAATTACATTATCATGATGACTGAACTTATACATTTATGAACTGGAAGTTTTTATTGCAGATATTGACAGTGTGAGACTAAGAAAGCAACCCCCTGTCATAGACTTGCGATAGACACAAGAGTATGTCATTGAAGTCCTCCACGCAGAAAAAATTGAACCGATCGATATTCACCGGAGCCTATTGAACGTTTACGAAGCCGATACAGTTGATGTCAGCACGGTTAGGAAATGGGTTGGTCAATTTCAGAAGTAGCGGCACAGATGTGAGGGGTAAAGCGCGCTCCGAACGCCCATGCACAGCTAATACCCCAGAAAACATAATGCGCCTCGAATAATTCATCCGAGCTAATGAACAACATATGTGTAAAGTTGAATGTGGGTGTCGATACACTGCAAACGATGTTGTCATCCCTAGGACACAGTAAAGTGTGTGCTAGGTGGGTTCCACGAATGCTCACGCAGGACGAAAAGGACGGGTGTCTGTCAGGACTTGTTGGATCAGTACAAAGCTGAAGATAACGGATTCTTGAATCGCATCATCACTGGTGACGAGACGTGGTGTCACCATTACGAGCTGGATTCCAAACGTCAATCGATAGAATGGCATCACTCACATTTGTCGGCAAAGAAGTTCAAGCCGCAGACATCTGCACCGTGAGATGCACCGTCTTCTGGGACATGAAGGGCATCATCCTCCTGGATTTCTTTACTTTGAAACCTTTACAAAGTTGAAGGCCCGATTTGCCCGTGTAAGGCCAGAGGAAAGTGAAACATCCGTTTTCAACACGACAACGCCAGGCCATACACAAGTTTGAAGACCATTAAATGTGACAAAGTTCGACTAGACGCTGCTGTTTCACCCATTATATAGTCCATACTTGGCGCTGCCAGACTTCCACTTGTTCTGACCCCTGAAGGATGCATTACGTGGGTAACATTACCCCGACAATAACGTCGTAATCGCAGCCATAAAAAATGCAGTGAAAATATTGATGACTATGTAGAAAAATAAATCCTGGAGCACAAAATATCGCTCGTTTCAATGGTACCACTCCCGTCTTTGTAGATCTTTAACTTTTGAATAAAAAAAATAGGAGGTATTACTTTTGGGACGATGCTTCCGGTTGTCTATATCGAAATTTAGCTAATCAGACACAATCCCTTTGGGAGCCGAGCACCTATTCATAAAACCTATATAAACAACCGCAGACGCGCTTTACAGTAAGAAAATCAGTGAGAAGGCCAACTTTCAGAAGAAATCATAGTCACGTTGAACACTGCCAAACTTCTTAGCACGCAAACAAACACAACTGTAATCACTGACTTAACTTGTCGGCACATGAACTCGTAAATATAACGACATCTTGTCAGTTATGGATTTACTTCCAAATAACACAAAGCTTACGAACTCATTCAACACATGTGTACGCACGGCCATAAAACATCTTACCTCGTCTGCACTAATGGACTAATAATAACAATCTTGACTTTAGTACCTTTTACATAACACGTTATAAATTAAGGCGCATGGATATTTAATAACTGGTTTTCTTATCGGATAAGACGTGGAATAAAGTTAGAAAATATTTGTTATTAATTTACTTGTGACTAATTGTTTTATTTCTACAATATAAACCCCCAGAAAATTTAGATTCCGACCTATTTTGAGAAAGAAACACTGTTATAGACACGCGTAAGAAGAACGACTCATCAAGTATTTGTTTGCGTTGGACTTGAAGACAACCAAATTGCAGCCAGCTGGAAAGCAGGAAAACGGAAGACAGTTCCACAGACGTGTAGTTCTAAGAAAAAACTTTGTTCATGGAATCTACGTTTGGGTTTAGGCACAGATAAAGAGTGGGGAAAATTATTGATGGTCTTTTCAGCTAGAGGAGTGTTTCTCGTGAAAGTTTGGCGATGGGGGATCATAGATTGGAGCTCAGACGAGTACTTGCCATGAAAATAACGATAAAGCAGAGACAGGCTCGCGACATCTCTTCTGTGAGAAAGAGGTTGCAGGGAAGAGAAAAGGGCATCCCCTACTAGGCTACGAAGTCTATTTTGAATTCCATCAAGGCAGGATAGGTCATTTCTAGCAACTCTTGCCTAGATGTGGCAACAGTACTCTATCCTTGGACGTACTTGGCTCTTATATAGATAGAGAATTGCATCAGCAGTGAAATATCTACTGGATCGATAGAAGGATCCCACCGTTTTTTCAGCGTCCTTGGCACGGATTTGATGTATGTGTTCCATTTCAAATCAGGAGTAAAGGTCAAGCCCAGAATTTTTTCAAAACATGAAGCTTTATTGAATTCCTTGCACAAGTGCATACAGAACAGTTATGACTGCGTAGAAAAATAACTTCTAGAACATAAGACGTCGCTCATTTTAATGGTAAAATTCCTGTCTTCGTAGCTCTTCAACTTTTTGAGATAAAAAAATAATAAGTCTTGTTTTTAGACCGACCTTCGCATGACAAAGCGCACTCTGGTCGCCCACACACAACCATCGTTCATCTATGGAAAAAATGCATTGAGAATGGCGATGAAATAAATTATGGAGCACAAAAGCTCGCTCGTTTTAATAGTACTATTCTCGTCTTCTATGCTCTTCAACTTTTTGAGTTAAAAATAGGTTTTACTTTTGGAACGACTGTCGTATGTAATAAATATTTCAGTAATATGTAATAATAAGTAGCGATATATAGTAATAGATAATGAGACTGTAATCTAAAAACAAAAATATGTTGAAGTCTGTTAAAATTCATACGAGGAGTTTTCACATGGATAAAGTGCTAAGTAACATTTCAGTCCTTAACAGTACATTCTTGAAGGTTAGGGTGATAGAAAGAATGCAACTTCAAATTAAGACAGAACAAGACCATGCTATCCCCGTGGATTAAATAACGAGTTCCATGCAGATTTCATCCAGAGAAAGATTCCCGAGTTCTACAAGATATACCTGAAGAAGATCAGAGGTTACATCGGCCGGAACAGTATGATGAGCAAAGTAGTTCGAAAGATGAGCAAAGTAGTTCGAAAGATGAGCAAAGTAGTTCGAAAAATCACAATAATCCAAATTATTAATTCTTATCTTAAAACGATAATTACATATATATGTATAAATGATTCAACATTACTTATTTGTGGGTTATCCTAGACTTTCAATTGTTTATTTGTTGTAATTCTTACAGGCTGAGACGTCTCCTCTTTGAACAATGGCGACCCAGGTTGGAAGGATAACACTGAAAAGTTGTAATTTTCTTGACGGATCGCCATACATCCAGTATTATGCGATGCGTCACAAAACAGTCTTCTGCGGCTAAAGTCACACACTTCATGTGCTAATGTGTATGCGTATAAACCGAATTCGGCGGATCTAGAGGAGTCAAACCGTGATACAAAATTTCTTGTTATTTGGGGGTCATCCTGTACTCCAAATAATCTGCCCTTAGTTTAATTGTTCTAAATGTAACAACGATATTCACACTAGTAGGATTGAGCTGACTTCTTCCTTGAACTGCACAACATCTCGAACGATAGGAGGATTACGTCGCAAAGACGCGACGTCTTTAAATGATCTATATCTACTCAGCATTATGCAACGATCGATCGATGCCTCCGTTCAGTCTCGAAAGACAAAGGATACCCTGTAGGGGCAGTTGCGCTTGTAATTGTGAGGCAAGGGTCGCGCAATCCCTAACCACACCTCTCTTAATCGATACTGTTTGGGTTCAGTGGCAAGGAGAAGACCAAGACGACTGGAAACTATGCCGAGATAAGCGGAGAGCACATACAACACCTTAGTACTAACCAGACTCAACGTTGCTTAACTTCAGTGATTCAGCGGGAACCGGTGTGTCAACGTGATTATGCCACATGCAACACGTGCCAAAACATTGTGCAGTTACAGTCTGTAGTTAATTTCTCTATAGAGAACAACCGTTCTTACGTGGAGAAGCCTCACACTTCATGAGGTTACCTTGCTATTATGTGTGCGTATAGCGGATCTAGAGGAGTCAAACCACGCTAAAAATTCCTGTTTTACGGATAGTTATAATAGTTGGCGATTATCGACAGACGAACTTTCGACATAAAGAACGTGGCTGACATTTCCAAAAGGCGTTTGCATCGGAAACCAGTGTCTACTTTTGGCCCTTCAGACTCTCCGTCGATTTGATAATCTTTGGCACACGAGAGTTTCACAATAGGCTAGTGCTGAGGACTCTTCACTCCAATAAATTCTCAAGAAACTTTTTTCGCATGACAAACACAACTTAGCTTAATTAGGAGGTGCCTAATCTTTACCACGGCATAATCATATTGATACACTGTTGCAATATTTTTGACCTGGTTGTACTGGGTATAATTACAAAGTTTTAAACGTTTATGTTTACAGCCAGGGGTGATGAGATCGAGCTAATATGGTACCAGAAACGTCGTATAAACTATACTGAATTCTTTTTAATTTTTCAGTAATAGCGTTTCGTCTTAACACGAGAAGAGTACCACTAATCACCCTGAGTCAATTAATATTGCCATTCTTTATCTGAAATTCTTTACAATTAATAACTTCTCTGACTGGATTGGTGCTGTTAATTTTGGCTTGGAAAAACTACATGTAATATTCACAATTGGATACTTTTCTTTTATTGAAAATACAGTTATTTATTTTGCCATTTCTTCTGGATGATCTACAGTAGAATTCTCCAAATCAAGCCATAATAAAATAATAAATAAGCAATGTTGAGCCTACCCAGAGGAAATATATATATATATATATATATATATATATATATATATATATATATATATATATATATATATATATATATATCTTTATTCGATTGGCAAAATTTTAGAATATTTATAAAGAAGTGAACCATCGCCTAAATTCAATCAACTGAAAAATGGAAAAACGGGGTGAGGAAAAGAAAAAAAAATAATGGGGCAAGTTATATGTACAATTCAATAAAATAAATAAGTCGATTAAAAACGATCGTTAAAATATACCCAAAGCGCTTTTCGTTCAGACTAACATTTTCAAGGGTCATAAGTCTGAAAATTATTGTTTTTTTAGAATATTTGGTAGTGGTATGGAATAAGAGCGGAGAGGAGGTTAAGAGAGAGAGAGAGAGAGAGAGAGAGAGAGAGAGAGAGAGAGAGAGAGAGAGAGAGAGAGAGAAAAACCTGACTACCCAAATAATTCTAATTGAAGCCGGAGGTTTCTCTGCTTGCACAAAGTAGGGGGGTTAGCTATGATGGCAAGTGCTTCGAGGACAGACAGGTGGAACTTTGTGCGTCCTCGGTACAAAACAGAAAAACACTCCGGAGAGAAAACAAGACCGCACTCCTTTTTATCGACCAAGTGTTGGCCGATGGACGATTCTATCAGTTGAGATTTTCTGGTAGTAGGTTGATGATCTCGGATGAAACGGGGAACATGTTGGGCGATTCTGACCTGAATATATATATATATATATATATATATATATATATATATATATATATATATATATCATTATTATTATTATTATTATTATTATTATTATTATTATTATTATTATTATTATTATTATTATTATTATCTGTATTATTTGTATTCTTCGGACAATTGTTCTCGTCTTGAATGTTATTAGCACAATGTTTCGGAGGATGTAACCTCCTACGTTCTTCAAGTGTATTTTCTCGAACTCGGGAATCTTTGCATCAAACTCTGGAATCTGGACAGGATTTCGAACGAATTTTTTTTACCGAGTACTTTATCTGTGACGTTCTAGGCCTATGACGTCATGAACAAAGTACTATGCGCAATACGGTTGTAAGTTACACTCTTTCAGAGGTTGAAGTTTAAATCTTCAGTGCAGACGATACAAAGAATACACTTGCGAATTATTAACCGACGAAACGAGAGCATACTACCCTCGTGGATTAAATAGAAGGTTCTGTTTGAAATCCCATGCAGATTCCCGAGTTCGAAAAGAGAGACCTGAAGAAAGTCGGAGTTTTATTTACTGAAACATTCTACCAATAATACTAATGCCGAGAACAATAATCCAAATAATCCAAATAATCAATAGAAAAAAAAATATCTTAATCTCGTTATTTGCAGGTGGTTACTTACGTCTTATAATGCATTATAGACGCACAAAAAATATAAAATCTTGTGATTTCAAATAACAATTACATCGATTATTCCTATATCTGTAACTGAACATTGAACCGAAATCAGCCCGGAAGAAAAGAAGGCAAACGGATCTTTGGCGATGGCTTTCAAATATAACAGACGTGTCTTCTTCATCGTTGCTCGGGGTGGTTGGAATCCGCTTTTGTGGAGCCATACTCAAGCGTCAATTAGCAATTGATATTCAAAGAGATAATAAAATCTTCTGTCATGATTAAACGGATTAAACATAGGAACTAATAAACAACTGCATACACACATACATACATACATACATGCATACATACATACATACACACCTCAACACACATGTTTTTGTATACATTTCATATCTCTCCATGTACACATATACTTGTGCACAAAATTCACATCCGTTCACATCTGCATATATATATATATATATATATATATATATATATATATATATATATATATATAATTTTACCACGAATTCTTTATAAGTTTCGGTTTCGGTTTCGATGATAGCTGAACGAATACACCAAATATATATATAGCAAAAGTACCTGTCGTTCACTGGGTTCAACAACAGCCTACAGAAAATGGACCCTGATTTATATATTAGAAGTTATGAAAAGGAAGGGGTGCAAAGAGATAGCTTCGAATTTGGGAGTATCAAAACCAAAGCAAAATATGATGAAAGTAAAAATAAAATAGATAAACCCCATAATTTATTATACCATACCTGTTCACACTGAAACACTTATCACAATATTCTGTGGATCTATATTAAAAAAACTTTGTTAAACTTTGTGACATATTTCTATTCTATGGAGGTCAGGTGCGAACGAACACCTCATAATTTATTATACCATATTTCTTCAAACAGAGACATAATTATACAAATATACTTACACAGATAGATATGAAAAGTCTTTATTAAAGTTTGTGCCCATTTCCATTCTATGGGGGCCAGGCGCAAACGCAGACCCCACAATTTTATTATACCATCCCTATTTAAGTTGAAACGTACTTATCAAAGTATTCTTATGTACATCTATATCAAAAACACTTGTAAACGTTTTTTTCTTTTTAATTTTTTATTTCCATACTTTGTGGACCAGGCGCGTACGCAGACCCCACAATTTCAATGAACCACTGTTCTGCCAGATCAAACATACTCATTCCTGTGTCTCGATACATCTTCTATCATTATATGTAATCAGTTTTTTTTTAAATAGTCAACCATATAGGAGCCTATTCGTGACCAGACACACACACACACACACACACACATACACACAGACATTCAGTTTTATATCGTATATATATATATATATATATATATATATATATATATATATATTCACACATACACATATATCGTGTATATTATTTATTTCTACAAACATTTTTCGCTACCTATGTGCATACATATTTCTATGACGAGATCCCTGGCGACACCAGACGATCTTGCTTTTCAAATAGAGGAAGAGAAGATGGGAGAGGATGAGGTATGGTTAGGGGGGACACTTGGTCAAGGAAAAACAGATGTTATATATCTGTTAACAACGGAAAGGTTGTTTTTAAAATCTCTGTTGAGCGATATGAAAGACAGCTTGGGGTAAGGGGTCGCCGCCAGGCATTGTTCGACCTGGGGTGACTAATAACTCCTAATTACATGATAAGTTAACACCTCAGTGCAATGAGGGTTAAAAATTGGTATAGATAAAGCCGAGAGGAGAAGTAGAAATTAGGGAAACAGAGAGAGGGAGGAAATTCAAAAGAAGAAAAAGGGAGTACAAATTAATATGATAAAAGAAGAGAGGGAGACGAAGGGAAGAAAAAGAAAGAATAACTCCAGAAAAGTGGAAGGGGAATTTCTGATTTGATAAAAACGATTGGCAGAGAGGGTGTTAGGGTTATATTTCAGCTGTGATTTATTTCTAAATCTCGCGTCATTAGACCACTAGTGGCACACAACTAGCCAATAAATTTTTTTTAAATAAAAAAAATTATAAAATATAGCTTTACATTTTATTGAGTACTATTTTATAAACACCGAAGTTGCATTGGATTAATATCTTGGAAAGCACATCAATACAATTATATATATTAGAACTGCTGACTCTCAACGCGATGGTTCTAGGTTCAATCCTCGGCTTGGTAGAGGTGCACTGATGAGTTGTGATACAACGAAACAGGACTGTATGTCGATGATTACAAATATATATATATATATATATATATATATATATATCATAATGATAAATACAAACTGCAAATAAGAAATTTACATGTACATCCAATATAAAGCAGGAATATCCTTATTCCGCGGAGTTTCAAAGAATGTAATGTTCTTCTTGCCAGAAGATAGAAACTAGTTAGCAGATTATATATACATAGCGCGGAGCAAGCATCTGCTGGTTTTAGCATTTTCTGAAACTGCATTTTATGATAATGGTAAAAAATGTGTAATAATGCTTGTAAAATAATGTTTGCATATAGTGTTTGTGTAACAACATTTTTTTTTAGAAATTTTCGTATAAAATTTGTCAGGGTGTATAAACAAACAAGAAAAATTATAAACAAACAAGAAAAATTATAAACAAACAAGAAAAATTATAAATAAACAAGAAAAATTTATAAACAAACAAGAAAAATTTATAAACAAACAAGAAAAATTTATAAACAAACAAGAAAAAATTATAAACAAACAAGAAAAATTTATAAACAAACAAGAAAAATTTATAAACAAACAAGAAAAAATTATAAACAAACAAGAAAAAATTATAAACAAACAAGAAAAATTTATAAACAAACAAGAAAAATTTATAAACAAACAAGAAAAAATTATAAACAAACAAGAAAAAATTATAAACAAACAAGAAAAAATTATAAACAAACAAGAAAAATTTATAAACAAACAAGAAAAAATTATAAACAAACAAGAAAAATTTATAAACAAACAAGAAAAATTTATAAACAAACAAGAAAAATTTATAAACAAACAAGAAAAAATTATAAACAAACAAGAAAAAATTATAAACAAACAAGAAAAAATTATAAACAAACAAGAAAAAATTATAAACAAACAAGAAAAAATTATAAACAAACAAGAAAAATTTATAAATAAACAAGAAAGAAGAGAAAAAGGAAAAAAGAAAAAAGAAAAATTCCAAACCGGACTGGTTGAATCCAAGATGTGATATTGTTCTTTGTAAATATTATGAATCGAAAGATGCATACATCTGTTTTGGAGTTTTGAATGATGCTGGTGGAGATTTGAAGGTCATAAGTGGTCGTCATTTTTTTAAAACCAAAAACTTTTAAATTAGATTCATTGTCAGAGAAAACAGAAATAAACACAAAACGCCAGCACCAAATTCTCTTCAATGATATGCTCCTCGCTTCTATTCTGTTGTATCGTTCTTTTATTTACTTGGTTGGGATAATATAAACATTGATACGTTTATTGGACTGAAGCTTACTTTTGCATTTACCCAGTAAACTTCCCCTATTAATTACATGCTTATATATATATATATATATATATATATATATATATATATATATATATATATATATTCCATCGTAATAACATAAAAAGGTATTTGTTTACATTAGGTTCACCTCCACAATTCTTTTTAAAATGACGACTTTGATTGGTTTTCGACTATACTGAATAAGAAAATCTCATTTAAATCTCGCAGTGACAAGTAGTTTTCGAGATATAAAGACTTGTATTATACATTTTGTTATAAAAAAAGGGACATGTTGGGTCGACACTAGTATATATATCGTAAACAGAAGTTTGTTTATATTTACGTGATTATTGAAAATGCCATCCTGTGATTAAAATTGAATTAAACTTAACCACGTTGTTTAACACATAAAAAAAAAAAATGCAAGATGAAGTTTTAAATTGATTACATGTATTTTATTTTATAAAATAATAGAATCGAATATAAATAAAATATTGGTTTTGTCCTCGAAAAGAAATAATGAAAAATGAAGTTAGATATTGAATTCCTGTGGAGACGCAGAAACAAGGAAGCAGTGTTTCCGCGTATCATCATATGCATCCAAAAAACAATATAAAAACAATAAAAAACAATATAAAAACTGTTTAAAAACAATACAAAAACAATATAAAAACAATACAAAAGCAATATAAAATTTAACATCAAACAAAAATCTTATTTGTATTGTTCAGTGTTTTAAATGTTAAATTCTAAATTAAAAATGTTAAATTATAAATTAAAACACATTTAATCATTTTTTCTCTCTCTCTCTCTGTCTCTGTCTCTGTCTGTCTGTCGACAGCTAAATAGATGGCATTTTTTTTATATTCCTTTCATTATTCGCTATGCAGGTTCAAGCCTGCTTGCCTGCCTGCCTACCTACTATTTTTTCTTTTTTTTCTCACATTTCTCCGTCTAGGCTGACTACTGTGTGAAATTATTTTTATTTTTACCCTCGCTAATATTTTTAATTTTTAAATTTTTTTAATTGCTGGGGCTTGCTAAATATTCATATAGAAGTTGGGGGTGTTTAGGGCAGAAGCAACAGCAGCAGCACCACCACCACCACCACCACCACCACCACCACCACCACCACCACCACCACCACCACCACCACCACTAACAACAACAACAACAACAACAACAACAACAAACACCAACAACAACATCCGTTCTTTACTTTTTCTCGCGGGGGGCACGCTTCCACCGGGCAACGCCGCTTGGCGGGTACTGTTAGTTGAGATATAAAAAGAAAGAGCGGAAATGATAAGTAACAGGATTGAAGCCTAAGTAATCGCTGTGAAATATAAAAGTAATTCAAATTGTCCAGGGAAATAGTAAATGAAAAAAAAAAAAAAAAAGAAAACAGCAAAGAAAAAGAAAACAAAATGGGGTTGACAATAGCTCCAAAATAGAAAAATAAATATATTGGTACCCGTAAAGGTTGTTTTTTTTTAGTATGGGGTAACAAAACAATGCTGTGTTTAAATTTTTTTAGAGTGTTCCGGACGTGAAAAAACGAGGGAAACAAAGAAGAAAAGGAAGACAGAATAGAAGATACATATGTGTGCGTGATTATCGTTTGGTAAAAGACGTTATGTAATTATCTGTTGTTTACTTCTGCATGATGATTTGCAAAAAAGATGCCAGTATCTTACAAAACTTTGAGATAAGTTAAGATTGCTGTTTATGAGCGGTTATTATGTCGCTATTATTTTTTTTAGAACTATTACCTCTCGTAGAGAGCGAAGCCATATTGTTAGCTTTCTGTTGCGTTCATTTATAAAGGAAATACTTTGATTCTGGAATATGAGAATTGTTAGGCATCAGCCAACCAGAATGGGTGGAATTTGAAAGGGAGACGTTATTATTTAGAAATCGGAAACACTATGTTATGGCTATGTGTAAATGGGCCAGTTACGATCGGTGTAATCACAATACCTGTGGAAAGTGTATATTTCCTTCCGGTGTTGAATGGTGGTGGTGAGGGGACTAAATATTTAGAGGGAAAATAGTTACTCCTTCCTCTAAAGATGTTACGATTGTGATGGTGTTACTCCTAGTATTTTATTATAACGATTAATGTATGTAAAATGGTGGTCGAAAGTTATATAAGATAGTGGCTCATAGCCTAGACTTATTGAATTTGTATGTGGCATCTGTTGTTGCAAACCTACGATACTTTGGTCCACAAGGGAACTTCTCCAGTCATTTCATATATACATTATATATATATATATATATATATATATATATATATATATATATATATATATATATATATATACACTACCTTTCTCGCTGCATTTTATTGTAACAAAGCTCCATACAAAATTTCAATAAGGTTGGCTTTGAAAAAGTGCAACAAACAGACAGAAATACAAACAAACAAACAAACAGACTAAGAGAAATATAGTATACATATATATATGTATATATATATATATATATATATATATACAGATATATACATATAAATACACATATATAGATCGGTCTGTTCAGTCATATCAACAGCTTTCACCTATCATGACAGCCTTCAGTCGCGATTCTCCATCGTCTTTCTATATGGAAGGCCGCCATCAACAATATATATATATATATATATATATATATATATATATATATATATATATATATATATATATATATATTTATATATATCTGTATTTTTATATTTATATATATATATCTGTATATTTATATATATATATCTGTATTTATATATATATATCTGTATATTTATATTTATATATATATCTGTATTTTTATATTTATATATATATCTGTATTTTTCTTTAATATATATATATATATATATATATATATATATATATATATATTAAAGAAAAATACAGATATATATTTGTACATATGTATATGTGTCTTTTCTTAAAATAATTGTATTTACTTCCTCTTGACCTTATTTGTTCCTGCTTTGCGTAACACATGTCCGCCATCAGCGCCCTCCGTGCATGGTTCTGCATCTGTTCTATATCCGGTTCATCTGTACAAGGTTCCGCCCAAATTGTCTGTCGACTGCTTATATAAAGGCATAATTTATTTCCATCGGTCTCTTCGTGTTTGTTGAGCGAACTGACGTTTACTAGCGGTTATTATTTCATCTTTTGAGGATATAGTTAGCAAGATGGAAAAAAATGTAAATGAGTTTTTATTGTGAATTTTCTACAGCTAGAACCATAGGTTGACGTTTAGTAAAACACTTGTCATGAAAATAAAGATACAGCATATGAAGACTAGTAACGTCTGTTTCGTGAGAAATAGGTGATAGGGATTTGGAAATCAATTTTGTTCTATGTCAAGACAGGCGCAAGAGCCAACTACTCAATTTCTAGGTACAAAAAGCATCTTATGAAAGCCAAAAAACTCCTCAATAAATCAAGCATCTGATTGAGCCGGAGATGCTCTGGTTCTTCCGAGGATTATTTACACCAGCACAGAACAGCAGATATATTTTGATATATCTTTACTAATGACCATATCTTATCAATATTTCACCGATTTTTTTTTAGTCAGAATTCTTACTAGAAAGACACCGTGGATTAAGGGAGGGACCATATGAAGGTTTCCAACATTCTATATGAAAGTGATTTTTGTGGAACGAAGTGGATTAGAACTTGGGACACCCAGGTCCTCAGTCCGTGTCGTTAACCAATAGACCACTGTCACCTCCCATGTCCGTACTAAAGGCTCCGTAATGGCGTCTTATCTTTGTAAAGGGACCCAAACTACATTGACTTGCTGCTCACTGTTGTAAAGCTTTGGACGGAGAGGAATGTTGCGGGAAAGCCATACGCGTGGTTGCAGGACTCAGTTCCGTGTCATTGCTCAGAGAAAATCCAGAAGAAAATTTATAAGGACTTCTATGACTTCACGAATTGTAACATCTTCACCTCTCCTTCAACTAGCCTGATTGCAACCTCAGGATACGAGGATAATACATGTGACTGAGAACCATTTGTGAATTGAATATTCTCATATTTCAGAAAGACATCAACAGTGGAGCGCATTTCAGAAAGACATCAGCAGTATTGCTCGCAAAACCAAGAGTTGATTGCCGATAAGAAACTGGTGTTCAGGCATCTCTCGAAGGCATAATCACGTTGACAAACTCGTTCTCGTTAGATCACTGATGTTATACAACGTTAAACCTGATTAATAGCAGATGAGTGTCCATTTGGGCTCACTGAGCGCTGCATGTGAGAGGACGTCGATACCTTCCTCTAAGAACTGGAAAGCCTAACTTTGTCTTCTTCTCTTACGAGGATAATGCATGTGACTGAGAACCATTTGTGAATTTAATATTCTCATATTTCAATTTGATGTTTCCCTGAAACTTCCTCCTTCTAAGCAAACCGGTTCAAACAGGTGAATACTGCATCAGTACGTTACGGTATCTCGAAGGACACTGTGGAAGCCGCATGCTCCAGTTTCCGAGAGAGAGAGAGAGAGAGAGAGAGAGAGAGAAGGAGAGAAAGAGAGAGAGAAAGAGAGAGAGAGAGGAAGAAAGAGGGAGAGAGAGTGTGTGTGTGTATGTGTGAGAGAGAGTGATTGAAAGAATAAATTAGAAAGAGAGAGAGAGAGGAAAGTGGAAGAGAATAAATTAGAAAGAGAGAGAGAGAGAGAATATATAACATACAGTGGCCCAACATGTCAGTCATGTAGGTCATGTAGGTGCATTAGTACCCAATGACAACATCGTACATAGACCTACTACTACTACTACTACTACTACTACTACTACTACTACTAAATTCCAGCTGTCTATGTCCCGTGGTTTGACTTCGGACACACAGGCAGACATACTCAATCTTATGAAGTAAATTGCGCTATTTTATTGTCCATGGAATTCAGAACATAAAAATCCCGTAAAGAAATACTTTTCCTGAGATCACGTGATACCACAGTAAACACAGGAAGCAGAATCCGATAAAAAATTGTTTTCCCAAGAAATCCGCCTGCGCAAATCAAAAGTAGAAAAGGAGGATTTTGATGGACAGGATAACAGGAAAATGTTGAGTTTGATGAGGATGAGTGGTTCTCTAATATAGAGGTAAAAAAAGAGAAACAGTCGCGCCATCTTGTTTTTTTGACACATTCATTTTGCGCGTCTTAATCAAAAAAGTTATACAAGACTTTTAAGAAAAGAAAATAGATTTCCGTAATCCATAATAACAAAAGAATTGTCAGTAGATTTTCGAAATAATATGCATATTCGCACCGTAAATGAAATATACATACATACACACACACACACACACACACATATATATATATATATATATATGTGTGTGTGTGTGTGTGTGTGTGTGTGTGTGTGTGTGTGCGAACGCGCGCAAACACTCTAAAATTGTCATTTGCACTCGCCCGAATTCGGCGTTTAATAGTTCTTAATTCCCTTCATTCCCGTGGTAATTTTTTGGTAGCCCTTAAGTAGATGTTCTGCAAATGGAGCAGATGGTGGCTTCGTGGCTAGCTTCGAATCTCATGACCGTCAGGAATTCTTAGCCAACAGTGATGAATATGTAAGCAGGAAACACTAGTGTTTGAAGGTAAAAATGAATAGTTATTATTTAATATATATTTTTATTTATATAGAAAAATATTACACTAAAACATGCTACTATTTCGGACAATCGGTTGGCATGAACCAAAAGTCCTCGCCAGGCGACATAATAAAGCTTACGTGCCACTGAAAGCGACTGGTTCTCAAATAGAAGAAATGAAATATATATATATATATATATATATATATATATATCTTTTTTATATATAAAAAATGATAAATTAAAAAAGGAAGGTGTGGTAGGTTAAATGACATTTTAGACTTCAAACATAGAAAGCGACACGCGTGCGCACACACATACATGTGTGTGTGTGTATAACGATATTTTCAAATAAATATCAATATTATTTTGAAAAAACTGACAGATATGCTTTAAACTTACGTTGTCATCAATGTAGGACGTAATAATTATTGTCAATCAAGAGATTCGAACCCAGTCACAAAGTAATTGATTATATATATATATATATATATATATATATATATATATATATATATATATATTATATTTCTCTTTTCTCTTATATATATATAATATATATATATACATATATATCGTAGTAAATTATAAAAATATATATGGCAATCAAGCGACAGAGTTTCATTCTCGTGAGAATTCGTCAGGCTTATGCAAAGAGATGTGTTTATCGCCCATTTTTACATACGCACATGCTATTGAATTTTTAATTAACCAATTAGCTTCCTAGTTTCCACCGCGCGCATCCTAATGAGCCCATAGGCGGGCAATTTAAGGACAAAGGTACAATTGAACTTAGGTTCACCCTTTCCTTTGTGTGTGTGTGTGTTTTCATGGGAAGAGTGGATATCTAAGAAAGCTGTCCTATTTTAAACCTCGGTGTAGTTAAATATTAAAAAAAAAACGAATTATAGAAAAAAATCAAATAACTAACGTTGTCGTCGTCATTTTTTTTAAATATCTGACTACCCCTAGGTTTAAAATAGGTCAGCTTACTTAGATGTATGTGTGTGTGTGTGTGTGTGTGTGTGTGTGTGTGTGTCTGTGTCTCTATGTTTGTGCCTGTTACCAAGGATCATAAAAACACTGTAACCGTCGGTTTGAAATCTAAAACAAAGGGGACCAATCTCAATACCGATTTTAATGATCTTCTGTAACATATACACCATATATACACTGCATATTTCATATATTTTCACTAAGTGTTAAACGGCCACCGCCGTTAAAGACACTATATGGTGAAGCTACTATATATGTACTGCTGATCAAACATTGTATAGTCTCTTTCTTCTGATGTTAATGAAGTAATAACTGGGGTTCAATTTCAGACTGCAAAATTAAAGGTGCATAAGCATGAAACACTAGGTAATTGCAAGTATATATACTCGAACAGCTTTAAAACTTGTCATTTAGAAAGAAAATGTTAAGGTGGAAACCAAGTAAAAATTTACCCTATGTTTTTATCAACCATTCTCGTTTTCATTCTTTCTTCCTTTCTTTCTTCTTTCTTTCTTTAATCTTTCTTTTATTCCATTTTCTTCTTCCTTCCTCGAACTCATGTGTATTTTTTCTTCTTACTTTCCTTTTCATTTATTTATTTTTCTCTGTCTTACTTTCTTTCTTTCTTTCTTTCTTTTATTCCATTTTCTTCTTCCTTCCTCGAACTCATGTATATTTTTTCTTCTTACTTTCCTTTTCATTTATTTATTTTTCTCTGTCTTACTTTCTTTCTTTCTTTCTTTCTTTAATCTTTCTTTTATTCCATTTTCTTCTTCCTTCCTCGAACTCATGTATATTTTTTCTTCTTACTTTCCTTTTCATTTATTTATTTTTCTCTGTCTTACTTTCTTTCTTTCTTTCTTTAATCTTTCTTTTATTCCATTTTCTTCTTCCTTCCTCGAACTCATGTATATTTTTTCTTCTTACTTTCCTTTTCATTTATTTATTTTTCTCTGTCTTACTTTCTTTCTTTCTTTCTTTCTTTCTTTAATCTTTCTTTTATTCCATTTTCTTCTTCCTCCCTCGAACTCATGTGTATTTTTTCTTCTTACTTTCCTTTTCATTTATTTATTTTTCTCTGTCTTACTTTCTTTCTTTCTTTCTTTAATCTTTCTTTTATTCCATTTTCTTCTTCCTTCCTCGAACTCATGTGTATTTTTTCTTCTTACTTTCCTTTTCATTTATTTATTTTTCTCTGTCTTACTTTCTTTCTTTCTTTAATCTTTCTTTTATTCCATTTTCTTCTTCCTTCCTCGAACTCATGTATATTTTTTCTTCTTACTTTCCTTTTCATTTATTTATTTTTCTCTGTCTTACTTTCTTTCTTTCTTTCTTTAATCTTTCTTTTATTCCATTTTCTTCTTCCTTCCTCGAACTCATGTATATTTTTCTTCTTACTTTCCTTTTCATTTATTTATTTTTCTCTGTCTTACTTTCTCTCTTTCTTTCTTTAATCTTTCTTTTATTCCATTTTCTTCTTCCTCCCTCGAACTCATGTGTATTTTTTCTTCTTACTTTCCTTTTCATTTATTTATTTTTCTCTGTCTTACTTTCTTTCTTTCTTTCTTTAATCTTTCTTTTATTCCATTTTCTTCTTCCTTCCTCGAACTCATGTATATTTTTTCTTCTTACTTTCCTTTTCATTTATTTATTTTTCTCTGTCTTACTTTCTTTCTTTCTTTCTTTAATCTTTCTTTTATTCCATTTTCTTCTTCCTCCCTCGAACTCATGTGTATTTTTTCTTCTTACTTTCCTTTTCATTTGTTTATTTTTCTCTGTCTTTCTTTCTTTCTTTCTTTCTTCAAGCCACTTTTCATTTCATGTTCCATTTCTCTGTATGCGTAGACTACTTTTTTCTTTCTTTCTTTCTTTCATTCTTTCATTCTTTCTTTCTTTCTTTCTTTATTCCCATTTCTTCTGTTCCTGTTTTCTATCTTTTCATCTTACTATCTATTTTTTTACATCGTTCCCTTTTTTTTTAAAATTATTTTATTTATTTCATCCCTTCTCTTTCTTTCATTTTGTTTTATCTTTATCCACTATTCTTTTTCTTCTCTTCTCTCCATAATTTCATTGTACTTTTCTATTTTAATGTTCGTTTTGTTATTTTTCCTTTAATTCCTTCCCGCGATGCATTTATTCTTTGAGTACCAAACGACAGTCCGCTATTTTCTTGGTCGCTATCTTTTTTTTTTATTCACGTTAAAGGCCAACAGCTGCTGCTCAGCGTAAATCACTCAACCTAACTCACACACTGTGCCTCTCTCTCACCTCGAAACCCGGTAAACTATTCATTGTGTGTATATTTCTGTATCTTTTATAAAATACTTACTTAAATTGCGTTTCTCTTTTGACACGGTCAATGAATTGGCTCCCGAATAAATAAAACGTGCTAATGGCGGATGTGAAAAACTGATTATGTCCACTATAAATGCAGAATTAAAAAGAAAACGACCTTAGCGTTTAAATCTAGAGCAAAATAGGAAAGAAATAACCATAAATAAGAATGATAAACATCAAAGAATATTGTGTTAGAAGGAAAAGAGAGTATATCTACATAGTATATATATATATATATATATATATATATATATATATATGTGCATACATATATGTGCATATATATATATATATATATATATATATATATATATATATATATATATATATATATATATATATATATGCTGTAGATATAATTCACGAACCGCGTAACAACAGCTGAATAGCGTAACGGTTAGAAGCCTCGGCTGCCATTTGAGTGGTCGAATTTCGATCCTATCTTGAAGTAATTGCTTGTCTAGCTGAACTGATGAACTGTGATACAGCGAAACAGTACTATATCTGGATGACTGTAATGCTCCGTATCTTTGGTTGAGCATATTAGGAAGTGATATACAAACTGCCATTAGCGTATTAAGCGATGCTCTGTGTGGAAACAAATCGAGCTTAGGCATTTGGATGATGTCAAAATATTGTTAATTCGCTACCCGTTTAGTGGCAGCCGAATAGCGTAACGGTAACGGTTACTCGACTGTCGTTTGGGCGGTCGAGTTTTGATCCTGACTTGAGATAGTTGCTTGTCTAGCCGCACTGATAAGCTGTGATACAACGAAACATAACTGTATGTGGATGACTGCGTATAGGCATCCACATGACCATATATATATATATATATATATATATATATATATATATATATATATATATATATATATATATATATATTATATCCAGATTAGAAAAAGAAAATAAACTTGTATTATTTGAATTATTCGGACAGTTGTTCTTATCTTGTATGTTATTCTCACAGCGTTTCGACCGATTTATACATACAATTTTCTTCAGTTGCATCTTGTCAGACTCTGCACGGAATTTCTAACGAAGAATTTTATTTTATTTATATATTTACCACGAGGGGAATAATGGCTTACCAAGGTTTGAACGCACCCCAAAGAAAAGGATTGATGAACAGTAGTAGTGAAAATTTTGCAAACTTTATTATTTCAAAGAGTGACCCAACAAGACTTTGTTTACATTGGACATGACGCATTTAATCCACGAAGACAGACTACTCTCGTTCCCTCAGCCATGACCAGGCATAAGTAATTCTTAATGATATCTTTACTATAACATATATTTAAGAGTTCAAATTGGTTATAAATGAAGGAAGGCGGAGATTACTTCTCTTATATTGTGCTGTGCTCAGAAACATACTCAAACTATCAATCCTGGTATATATATATATATATATATATATATATATATATATATATATATATATATATATATATATATATATACGAGACAATCACGTTGACTCACTGGTTCTTGCCAGATCACCGAAGTAAAAGCAACGATGAGCCTGGCCAGTACCAGATGGGTGACCATTTAGGAAGGCTAGGCGCTGTATGTACCACGGCGAATTTTCAGGTTGTTCTCTGGGGGTGCGTTTAATTCACTGGGCTGATGCACTTCCGAAGAAACTGGCCTGGCGGGTAGGCGACAAGGGGGTACTCCACGTAATTGTGTACCGGCAACCTACTGCAAGATGCCTGTCTGAACCTGCATGTCAAGCACATGTTTGCCTCATTCAATGGAGACACTGGAGGTTGTGCAAGACGAAGTTGCGCCTCGTGGATCAACTAAAACACTTCGAAGCTGGGCTGGTTCAATACTAACGAGCAAAATGTATACTCGTTCTGCCAACGACGACGACCAGAAAAAATTACGACACTTTGATTTATAAAATATAAATTAGCTTTATTGTGCATGTCTGTGTTGCGCCGGTGAAGCGGAGTGGGAATGGTTGGTTGGGGTTAAGACTAACGACGCGTTTGGTATTCGGTCACCCTCCATGCACGCAAAAAAAACAACTACCACTTCGTTTAAATCTTCCTTTTTATTAGTTTGCTAAGTCCTTTCAAAAATTGATTTTTATTTATGAAAATACAATTCTGCTTATTATTGATATTTGTTTTTGACGGTAAAGAGAGAGAAGATTAAACTGACAATTCTCATTTCGTCTAAGTAGTTTACTGTAACCTTTTTTTGACAACTTATTTGATTGCATCACCCGAGTTTATTAACCAGAACGAATTATTCCCATTTTTGTTTGGGATCGTTCGACCTTGCGTTTGAATACATCGACCCAAACGTTGTGAGAATAAGATTTAATATGAGCACAGTAGTTGGAATACTCCAAATACTCCAAATTATCAATTCTCATCCCCCAAAAGTCGAAACATATAAAAGATAAATGCCAGATGAAATAAGACAAG